>NC_135783.1:12313112-12613946 GCF_051106095.1 Pogona vitticeps | reverse complement strand
TCCCTGATATAGGAGACTGAAACACACATGGATCTACATATCATTACTGAACACTTGGTAATTGACATCGAGATCTGTCAACTGCTTAAACTAAAAGAGCACTGTATTCATACTTCAATTATTGATAAAGATGCGTATGTGCACCAGATCAGAATAACTGTGTGCGGTTGATTTCATGTGAAATAAATTAATGAAAGACAGGACAGTTTAATCACTTAATCTCCAAGGTAAAACAAGAACACATAAATCATGTGGATCACAGCAGTCATGGAGCTGATCAACCTGATAATCTGTGTAGAGTTGAATCAATCTCTCCATTCCTCTTTTAACAAGCGTCTACACAGAACTCAGTTTACTCAAGAGAGATCTCTAATCATGCATCTCTCCCACAGTCATAAAACAGACAAATATATATGCCCTAACTTGAATCAGATCAAGACAGACTTCCAGCAGAAATGTAAAAATACCATATTCACCTCTGAAAGTTCCTTTCTACTCCTTCCAAGCTTTGGTTGCTCTTCTGCTGAAGCATAGATTTCCATATTTCTAAAAATTGCAAGGGGGGGAAAAACAATTGACAGCTTACAATATCCTTGAATATCAATGAAAACTGTAGTTATGCCAGTTCCTGGGCAGCTATATCAATTTGTCACGACTCACAGCAACAATTATCAAAGGAGCTGGGGTGGGGAATAGTGTAGTCTTCCTCTAGCCGCTTAGAGTGGTCTTAACCGACCAGATAGGCGGGAAATAAATAAATAAATAAATAAATAAATAAATAAATAAATAAATAAATAAATAAATAAATAAATAAATAAATAAATAAATAAATAAATAAATAAATAAATAAATAAATAAATATGGTGGCCCAGAGCATAGAGAATTCTATCAGGTACTGTTTGAAAATAGTGCTAGATGGTTCAAACACACTGCCATATCAAAACAGGTGTGAGAGGGGTACAGTGATAATTGGTGAGCAGACAGCTGGAGAAGCTTTTACACGGCCTGGATAGGAAAGCCCAAGCTACCACTTACTGAGGCCAGGTGTAGTATCCCCAGTGAGTCTTCTCCACAAAATGGCAGGTCTCCCATGCTTGCTTTGTCTTTGGTAAACTGGCACTTTCATAATGCAGCCACTGGTTGTCCGATCTGTCACCAGCCTGAATATTAGAAGGCCGAGAGGTTCCACCTGTTTGTTAAAAGAGAGAGAGAGAGAGAGAGAGGGAGAGGGAGAGAGAGAGAGAGAGAAGCTACAAAAGTTAGCTCACTAATATGCCATGGTTAATTTTATTAAAGTCCAACAATTTTATCACAAACACAAAAGAATAAGCTTTATTTGGATTAGCTTGGTGGCGCTGCGGGCTAAACCGCAGAAGCCTTTGTGCTGCAGGGTCAGAAGACCAGCAGTCGTAAGATCAAGTCCACATGACGGAGTGAGCTCCCGTTGCTTTCCCAGCTCCTGCCAATCTAGCTATTCGAAAGCATGTAAAAATGGGAGTAGATAAATAGGGACCACCTCGGTAGGAAGGAAAAGAGTGTTCCAGGTCTAAATAGTGCTGGCCACATGACAACGAAACTGTCTTCAGACAAACGCTGGTTCTATGGCTTGGAGACAGAAATGAGCACCACCCGCTAGAGTCAGACACGACTGACTAAATGTCAAGGGGAACCTTTACCTTGTGGATTATAACCCACTGTAGAAGTGTATGTGCGATCTGCACCAAAATGTAGTTGACCAACAGCAATCCTAATAGGACTTTCAAGGTAAGTGAGATTTTTAAGGAGTGGTTCTACTCATTCCATCTCCCCAGCAAATTTCTATGGCTGAGCAGAGATTCAAACCAAGGTCTCCTAGTGTATCACTCTATCCACTATACCACACTGGGTCTCCTGAAGTACACAGAACCTTGTGCCAAATAAGGTCTGCAACTGAACTGCACTGAAACTTATGAAATCAATGATTTTTTAAAAATGTTTAAGTAGCATCAACGGTGAAAAGAACCCCGGGGAAACTGACTGTTATAATCAGGTATGGAGTCCATACTAAATATATTTCTCAGACTCATTACCAAACTACCCACCTCTGCACAACAATCCATTCAGTACTAACTGTACCCTGTTAGATTCATAATAATCCTGTCTCTGAGGAGAGAACTACCTGCAAGCTGAATAATTAAGAACTGGATAATTAAGGTTAGATCAAAAGGAAATCTTGAAGCAATGGAATAAAAAGAACTATAAGACGTGAAGAACTTATTTACCGTATTTTTCGCACCATAAGACGCACCTTTCCATAAGACGTATCAATTTTTTAGGAGAAGAAAACAGGAAAATATAATCTGTTTTGTTCGCTCCATAAGACGCACAGACTTTCCACCCCTGTTTTGTGGGGGGAAAGTGCGTCTTATGGTGCGAAAGATACGGTATCTGAATTATTTTTACCATAGTTTTCTCCATTTAGAAAAAAAAATAAAAGCATCTTTTTAAAGTGATCTTCTCATTCAGACATTAAATTAGGGAGAAAACTTTAGAATCTGAGGCTAAAGGAGACGGCAGTGCAAGTAAACAATTTAAAATCTATCTCCTGGTTTATGTATGTTAAGTGAGCACAAGTACAGGACCAGACTATTTAGCAGCTCTCCCTCACAGAGCATGCTTTTATGTCTTTGAAACTGCACTCCACCTCCACCATAGTGCTTTCTGGGTAACTGAATAAATAAGCTATACAGCTCCACTATGAATGTATACTTAAAGAGAAGTGGAACAGCCCATTATTTAACACTCTGAAAACTATACGAATTTCAGAAGGCAACTTTGTTCCAAGAAACTTTGGGTGGTTGTTATGGACAAACTTACTGCCCTTGTGATATTTTTCTCTCTCCGTGTATTAACAGAGAAGTGAAAAATAAATGCAGTATAAAGAGCTTTTGTGAAATATGCTCTTGAAAGAGATGTCAACATTTCACTTAGGCATTGGAGGACGTTATTTAACTGCTTTTATTTTGTTCTGTTTTAATTAACCAAAATGCACGACACAATTTTTACTTATCAATAGGCTATTGCTTTATGTTTTTCACATTAAATTGGAATGGCTAAGAGGGCAGAATTAAAAAAAACACACCATTCTCAAGAAGGTTAAAAGCACCTGGGCCAAAAACTCAAGGCAGAATCAAATTAAGAATCTGTGCTTCTGAATGTCATCTCATCAATGGGTGTGGACAGCTACTTCATATTTCACATGTACACTCACAGGTGCAAATTAAAAGGTTTTAGTTGTTAAGAACAGCTCCACACCTGAGGCTATTGTTGTTCAACACACTTACTGATTTGAAAAGGGCAGATGGGAATTTTTTTGTGAGGCCTCTTCAATTGCTTGAGGATGCCAGCCACAGCAGAGATTGCCATCTAAAAGGAAAAAAAATAAAGGTTAAACTCATATATTTGACAAGGTAAGTGCAGGCAATTGCTTCATTATAAAGCTTTAAAAAAAAACCTATTCTGAAACTAAACCCCTTTCCCTACCTGACTGCCAGAATCCTGCTGGTGTTTACATAAAGTTTCTGCAACTTGCAGCAACTAACTGACAAGGTCCTGGGCTCATTCTTGGATGTGCAATCAGGCATGCGATCAAGATATGCCCAGGCTGTTCAAATAATTAGCCACCACAAGTTCCACAAATCTTACACAAGTACCAACAGGATTTTGGCCAACATTACAGACCACCACCAAGTGTGTGTCTATGTTTTATGCTGTCAAGTCAGAACTGACTTACAGCTACTCTAATAGGGTTTCAAAGGAAGTGAGATACTTAAGGAGTGGTTTTACCAGTTCCACTCCTCCAGTGAGATTCCATGGCCCAAGTCAGGATTCGAACCCTGTTCTCCAGAGTCCTAGTCTGTCACTCTATCGACCATACCACACTGGGAATCCAAGTATGAGAAATTAATAAACAAATAAGAAGAACTGATACCCTTCCAGCTCTGTTAGTATCAAATTTTATCTCTATCTCAAGAGGAAGGAACATTTTGGTTCACGCATTAACTTCCCATAACTGAAAGCCATGCATATAAACCAGATTTCTTTCACAGAAAGTACTGATTTTTGAATTTGTTTCTTCCTTCTGATGACTCTGAAAAGGCTTCTAGTCTCCAGCAGCACTTATTTTGCATACAGGTCAACTTCCTGGCAACTCCAAGAACAAATAGATAACCTTTGCTGGGAAAGAACTCCACCTCAAATTCCAGAAAGCTATGTCAAGACCAGGCAGGCAGTTCTGGGCTACACAAATAGTATGATCCTGCTACAAAGCCCAGGTGACGACTATGTAATCATTTACTAAGGTACAGTCTAAGCATTAATTCTGCATTGCAATTGCAAAGTGGAACTACAGTAGTGCCCTACAATAGTAGTTCCCAACCTTGGGTAACCCTGGTATTCTTGGACTGCAACCCCCAGAAACCCCAGCCAGCACAGCTGGTGGTAAAGGCTTCTGGTAATTGCAGTTCAAGAACTTGGGTTACCCAAGACTGGGAACCACTGCCCTGTTACATACCTGCCAAATCTTATTTTTATTGTTTGGTAAGAAAAGTACCGTGTAAACAAGATCAGCAAGAAATATCACTTTGATATTATGAAGAAAACAATTGTGTGACTGCTGGGTTAAGAACACCGGGATCAGGATCAGCACATAAACTGTGGAATATATTATACATTGCCCTCAGTATCAGAGATGGCTTGCTTCTGTGTACTAGCTGCTGGGAATCAAGAGTGAAAGTATGTGACTTTATTCATCTTCTGCTGAGACTTTCCAGAAGCATCCAGTCAATCATAATGAGCAAAATGTTGGACTAAACAGACCCCTGCGTCCTCCCATGACTACTCTTACACACTGTTCTTATGCTCTTTGCACTGCGATCAGTTTGGCATATTTACCTTGCGAACAACGAGTGCATCATGGTTGAGACATTCCACAAAAAATGTTATGGCTCTCACAGGCAACACCCTGTCATCTCTTAATAAAAGGGATAGAAAACCAATGCCAATGTGCTCAAACTTCCAAGGCCTGAAACAAAGTTATGGGAGAAAGAAAGGAGAAACTAATCAATCCTGTTTGACAGAGTGATTTCACTAAAAAGAATTTAGTGTATTAAACTCTTTTGGCCACCATAACTCCATTCCTTTCCAAAACTGGCACATTATGATTTAACTCTGATGATTTGGTGGAAAAAATGTTTTTACTCTGCTATTATGCCAAAATTAAAATTGCATTACAATGCTCATATATGAATATTAAAGAAATCAATGCAATGCAAGTCACCAACAATTTACTATCAGCTGATCAAACATCCCACTGTTGTTAAATTCCAAGTAGTACTGAATCGAGTGAAAACCCAGGGGGTAGGTGTTCTTTTCTTTTTATACGAACATATGCATATTAAATTTACTTTAAAACAGGGTATCTCCAGTAAACCACATATGCCACCACATTCTTCAATTTCCTTTTTCACTTGACCATAAAGAAATGGAAGTAGTAAAACACAGTAACAGCTAGTCTGCTAAATTACAGAATTTTAAAGCAAATCAAAGGTACCCATATGAAGAATAAAAGTTTGGGGCTGCTCTTTCAAGACAAAGATTATTTTGTGCTTTACTTTACATCATTAATTTGATGATGTTTTTTCAAAGACAAATATTAAAAGCCAAGAGATGGTGTGTGATCCATTGTCAACAAATTTCCAAAAGGCATTGGTTCCCTTAAGCACAAGCCATTCTAAGGCAATTGTTGGGCAAATCACCAACTATTTACTATCAGCTCATCAAACATCCCACTGATGTTAAGTTCTGGTCATTCATGTGAATGACCAAGTAGTACTGACTCAAGTGAAAATCCTGGGGTGGGTGTTCTTTTGATTTCTTTTTATATGAGTGGAAACCCTCAATGAAAAATATCTGGCACAGGACTCTGAGCAAGATAGACAAGGAGCAGGTGATAATACACAGTCCTGTTTAAAAATTGATAAATAATGAGAGCAGGATTTAAATTTGGGGATAAAAACACTTACAGATTTCTTTGATCCACACAGTCTAACAGCCTGTTAATCAAACTTTCATAGTTCCTGAAAACAAAAAGAAACCTTCAGATATTGGGACATTTCAGCAACAATATGCAGGATGTCATCTGGCTTTGTGCCAGTCCAAAGAATCTGGATTCTCTGTAGCAAAGGAAAAGCATTCTACAAGCTAACATACATGCAAAACTTTTAGGAAATACTACACGCCCCAATAAGTCTGTTATCAATCCAAAGACAAGTGTCAACTATGGCTTAAATCCGCCTCTATCTCTGTTTCTAAAATATTACCCACCAATTTATGAGGAACAAATTAGTATCTTTATAAGTAGAAAAATGACCAAAAATGGGTAGCTCAGCCCCTAAAATAAGCTAAAAAGCAACATTTTTGAAGTAACATGTAACCCAATAAATGCATTAGTGTTAAAACCTGAAAAACTGACACTGTTACCCCAAAATGTAAACAAGTTACAGGTAATGTTGTTATTTCAAACACATTACTTCCAAGGTCTGAAGGCAGGCATGCTGTTGCTCATATGAGACAGACACAGTATCTCTCAGATTTCCTCAATGCAGAAGAAGAAGAAGAAGAAGAAGAAGAAGAAGAAGAAGAAGAAGAAGAAGAAGAAGAAGAAGAAGAAGAAGAAGAAGAAGAAGAAGAAGAAGAAGAAGAAGAAGAAGAAGAAGAAGAAGAAGAAGAAAAGCAAAAATGGTTGAACAGCAACTTCTTAGTGTAAGTGTAATGCATGCTAACTGTATGGTGAGTTCTTTCATTCTAGGCTTTTGCGCTTACTGAGAGGATTCTGTATTCCTTTCCTTTTGCCGCTGAATCCCCAACTGAATCTCCTCTGAAGTCAGTCTCGCCCATCCACTGGGTGGATCACTTGATTGTTGCATGAGAACAGCAACCTCAACACATTTCTCTGGAACCTGGAAAGGAAAAGAAACACAAATAGAGCTCCTGGCAAAATAAGGAACTTCTCTCTCTCTCTCTCTCTCTCTCACACACACACACACACACACACACACACACCGCCCCCCATCACAAGCAAGATTTCAGCCACTGAATCAGTGGGAAGTTGGTAAGTCAGCAGTTATGTGAGTTCCATTAATTCAGTGGGTCTGCTCTAGTTGGGACTAAAAGTTTGGTTTAAGGCTTTGAATTGGCATTTGTCCTTTTCATCTTGAGTTGTGACTATCATATAAACCATCCTGGGAATTCTACTGAATCTTGACCCCTCCCTAATGATGTGCAGTAAGCTTTTGTTGTAAGCCGCCCAGAGACCTTTGGGTAGTGTGGGTGGCATGATCGATCGATAGATCGATCGAGAGATAGATCGAGAGAAAGATATTTTGAAAAAGCAGTGGTGAAATAACATACAGTATTCAGTCTTACAAATGAATAAAAACTGTTTCATTTCATCTCTCCTCTAGGAAAATATTTCAAAATGTCCAGCAGTCTAGCTTCATCTTATAAAACCTTTCAAATCATCTCCACAACAATTCTTTCTACCTTTCTCTCCATCCTTAGAAAACTTTAAAGTATTTCCATAAGTGTGCTTGAAACACTCTCTATTACTTCCCCCCAAACCTTGAATTCTTTGTGGCAACAAGATAACAAATCATCTTGTTATGAGCTATGGCTGGCCAATACTGGTTCACAGAGCAAATCAAACGTGTCCACTTTCTACATATAGGTGCACACGTGATGTTGTGTATGCTTCTTCCTTCTCACAGTAGCTCCACATTCCATGGTTCCAACAGCTTCTGGGCTGTCACATTTATTTGGACCTTTTCATCCACAGGAACAATAAAATCAATTAGCAATCATTGGCTGAAATCAGTACTAGTTGCAACTGGAGTTGGCCCATTGGGTCAGTGGGGATTTGGTAAGTGAAAGCCTCCACAGGTTCCCCGGATTCAATGGTCCTCCCTCTAGTTGCAACTTACTATGCTAAGCAAAAGTTCAACCACTGACTTATCATGACCAAGTGCAAAGTGAGAATAAAATGGTGGATATTCGCAGTGAATATTGCAACTAGAGTAGACCCACTGAATCAGTGGGACTTACAGGAGTTCTCACCAAATCCCCACTAGGAATTTTTCAAACTGCAATGTACTACTTGGTTTCAGTCAATAGTTTGTGGGTCCTGATGATGGCAATTTTAATTGTATTTTAATTGTATTTTAATCATTTTATTTTTATTGTATTGAATTTTAATTATTGTAAGCCGCCGTGAGACCTCTGGGTAGAGTGGGCGGAATATAAATTAAATAAATAAATAAATAAATAAATAAATAAATAAATAAATAAATAAATAAATAAATAAATAAATAAATAAATAAATAAATAAATAAATAAATAAATAAACAAACAAACAAACAAACAAACAAACATTCAGAAAATGTTGGCTTCACATCCCAAGCTTTTCCATGTACATCATTTACCTCTCAACATTATTGCTGACTAATGTTCTTAGCAACAGCCATACCACACTACAACATTTGCACACTGCACCATTTGGTATTGAGACCCTTTTCTCGCAATACCTCACTACAGCTATTCCTGTTAAGAGTTGCTAAGTGAAATAATTATTTCATGCTTACTGTGAAATCCAGTCCTATTGTTTCATACTGCCGGTGGATCTTCTCTGCAAGATCATCAAACAGTCTAACTATGGATGGTTTTTCCAGGGACATCGCTTTGCTAAGCCCAGAAGAGACAATGGCAGGCCATGTTTGAACAATGCAGTCCCAGTCATGGAGATTGGCCAAACACACTCCGCTGTGGTTTCCAAGAAGGCAATACAAGGCACCCTACAGAAATTAAGTTTTAAGACAAATTATTCTCCTAAAATTAAGGTCATAGTTTTGAAAAGATTCAATGTTGTTGATTGTGCACAATGTAGCCTATACGGTTTTTGAGAAATTCTAACTTCAAGGGTTGCTATTCTAAGAATAGCAAAGTAATACTGCTCCATCTGGTCTGATGCCTTTAAAAGTTGCTCCTCCCACAAAAAGTCTTAGCTTCAATTGTCTAACACCTTGCTTAGGAAAACTTTTACAAATTGAAAGGACTGGTATGTATGTATGTATGTATGTATGTATGTATGTATGTATGTATGTATGTATGTATGTATGTATGTATGTATGTATGTATGTATGTATGTATGTATGTATGTATGTATGTATGTATGTATGTATGTATGTATGTATGTATATGTGTTTGTTTATACCCCACCCATCTAGACTGAAGTCTACTCTGGGCGACTGGTAGGGGGGGGATTCACCTAAGCAAAGAAGACAGTGGGAATAACCATCCATGGGAGATATTTTATCCCCACAAATGGAGGATTTGGAGATTGTAACGGTAGGCAAAGACCGCACAAAAACCCAAAATCCAGAAAAGAAAAGAAAAGAAAAGAAAAGAAAAGACAGAAGTAAGAAAAAAATTATTTATTCATTTATTAAATTTACACCCTGTCCATCTAGACCAAAGTCTACTATAAAAGTAGTAACAAGCATTAGGCCCAAAGCCTCACAGAGATCATTCAGCACAGCAGGTATTCAAATTCTATCTTGCTCTGGCGATGGACAAAAAGGAACTGAGAAGCTTGAGTTATTGCACAACTACAGGGGTGGGTAGATTGGGGAGGCAGGGCTCCTTCCTAAATAGCTCTGCTCTGGAATGTTCCAAAGGAGGCTCTATGCAAGCCCAGTAACCAGGTGTGTGGGTTACAGAAACCGCAAAGAGGAAGTACACAGTACAGCCAGTTTTGAACACTGGTGGGAACAACCTATGTGTTTCTCATGTTATATTTTAATATCAGCTTGTTCAGCACAGCGGGGCTTCCCTCATGCTATCACGACTGCAAATGTGCTAATGAAGACAATTACTGTAAACTTTGTTGCTTTATTTTATGGTTATCGTTTTCTTCACCTGTAACAAAAATGTAAATCTAAAAGGCGTTTCCAACTGCAAAATAAGTTGCAACCCATAAAGCAAATTGGTACACAGGAATCAAATTCCTGTACATTCCATAACAATATGTTACATGTGGAAAGAAAACTGCGAAAAAAACCTAAGCTATTCACATGTAACGCAAGTAAAGAAAAACTAAAATGCTTCCCCATAATCTACTGGCTTAAGCCCACCATTACCAGCCAGCCAAATTAAAATGTTTTAAAAATGTGTCTAGACTCAAGGTCATAGGTACTTCAAAGGGAAAGAATGATACATTTTTTTGGGAAAGACAATAAAAAACACAACCTGCCGTCTAGGTATATGGACAGTATTGTTAAAACTGCACTCTGAAGAACTTAGAAAGGAGTAAGCATCGGGCACATTGACATTAATGTCATTTTGGTTTTCATGATTACCATAATTCACTAGACACTACTTACAAGTAGTACATCCACATGACTATACAACTAACAAGCACATTGCATACAGTTTATTCAGTGTCACAGAAACAACAGAGAAAATTAACAGAAACCTTACTTTAAACTGCTGCTGAGTGACATTATGCCCATCAGGCCGCAAAAACTCCAGAACCAAAGGAATTACGTCCCTGCAGCAGAAATTGTAAGTCCCTAGGGCAGTGAAAAATGCTTGCTGAGCTTTGTTTCTGACCTAAGGAAAGAAACACAGCAGACTTTCATTTCCAAATTAAATACAGGGACAATAAGCTTCTGTCTATAAGGTGGTTTGCTGAGTCCCCAGTCCTGTAACTCGGAGCAGCAACTTCCTCTACACCTACTTGATTTTTAAAATTATTTTATTTAGCCCACCCAATATCACACCTTCTCAGAATGAGGTTACAGAGCTGTGTAGAACAATTTAAAAACATAAGATAATTAGAGCAATTTGAAATCAAGCCATTTAAAACACAAAATTAAAACGTCTGAACACTCAAACCTACGCAGGCCATGAACCTCAACCTTCAAATGCTCTAATAAATAAGTATGCTTTAACTGGGCAGCAAAATGTTGGCCCCAATCAAGCCTCCAAGGGGAGGGTATTCCACAGCTGGGGTGCTAGGGCAGGAAAAAATGCCCTTCTCTTCCGGTTGATTCCTATTTGACAGCATGGCCAGTGACCATGTTTGCTATGGGAATCTCAGAATTGTCACCCCAAAACAAATCTTTCCCAACTCTGAGAAGAGCACTATATTCCATGAAAACACTAGCTGGAAAATCAGCATCCTTAATGTTCTGTCTACACAAAGGATCCACGCTTACCTGGCCATATGAACTGGTGGACAAACGCAGAAGGTCCCTGATCAAGTCTTGGTGTACTTTTTTATATTCACAGCCTTCAACAGTCAAGGTTCGCAGCTAAACAAAAAATGTCAAATTAGTATATTTTTCCCCTTTTGTGGATATCCAAGTTCAAGCTGACGATACGACAACTGAGAAGGGGATGACCAGTAACAATGTCCATGAAAAACCACACCTTACCTCATGTTGCAGCATGACTCGATCAATTAACAGTGCTCTAATATGCTGTTTCTTGCCTTGAAGCTGCAAATAAACAGAAAAGCAGATCTATTATGTGAACCTGAAAACAACTTTATGCATACTGGGATTTTTGCTGGATTACAGTGAACCCTCTACTTAAGGAATTAATCCGTATTGGAATGGTGGCTGCAAGTCGAAAAGTCTGTAAGTCGAATCTCCATTGACCTACAATGCACTGAAAACCGATTGATCCCATAACCAGTGGTTTTTATTCTATTTTTATTCCATTTTGGTTTTTTTCTGGTCTGTAAGTCGATTCTCTGGCTTCAAGTCGAATCTAAATTTTGCAGCCAGAGAAGTCTGTAACTCGAAAAGTCTGTAAGTCGAGCCGTCTGTAAGTCGAGGGTCCACTGTATCTCCTATTTACACTCCTCTGAAAGCTAAGGTGAACAGCTTGGGGTCCTCCTGGATTCATCTCTTAGTCTGGGTGTCCAGATTTCAGCAGTGGCCAGGAGTGTATTGGCACAGTTACCACCAACATTCCCTCTCATTTTCAGCCCCGCTGGGTGGGTCTCCACCCCCCCGTGCAGCCATGCCCCTTTGTAACTAACGCGCCAGCTGCGACCATTCCTGGCTGCGGTGATTCATGTCTTAGTTACATACTGACTGGATTGCTGTAACCCACTCTACCCAGGGTTTCCTTTGGGAAGTGTCAGCAAACTTCAGCAGATCCAAAGTGCACACCAGACAGACTGCTAACTGGGGCTGAACAAAAGTATCACATAATGCCCTGTTACAGCAGTTCCACTGGCTGCCAATCTGTTGACAGGCAAAATTCAAACGGCTGGCTTTAACCTATAAAGCCCCACATGGCTTGGGCCCAAGCTATCTCAAGGACCACATCTCCCTTTATGAGAGTGTAAAAATCACTAGGAGAGGCCTTCTTCTCAGCCTGCCCACCTTCATAAATGCATCTGATGGGGACACAGAAGAGGACCTTCTCTGTGGCTGTTTCCAGACTTTGGAACTCCCTCCCACAGGAGGCCAGGCTGGCCCACTCTTTACTGCCCTTCCGTAAGCAGGTGAAGACCTTTCTCTTCAGGCAAGCTTTCCCTGAATGACTGACTGCTGAGTGCTGTTTTTAAATGAATTGTTGTACCTTACGGCATTGAATGTGTTTGTTGATGCTCATGTTTTTTTTAAAGTACTGTAGTCATTTGATCCTTTTACCCTCTGTTGTTAGCTTTAATACTGTATTTTAATTGTTGTAAACTGCCATTGGTCTGTTTTAAGGAGAAGTTAAAAATATTGTAAAGGAATAAATAAATAATAACATGGAAAGGCAATAAAGAACCTTAATGAGAGGGGGGAAATACAGTTTAACACACAAGACTGTACACCTCTGCTTTACAGTGCCCCTGTTTCAACAACTGCATCAACACTTGTTCTTTGGTGAGAACAATTTCTGAAATGCTACTTATGTTTAGATAAGTTACTCAAACCAACCTTGTTCTCCATAGATTTCTTCACCAAGTTAAAGCTTTTCCACCGCGAATCAAATTCATGCTTGTGTGACCCCTGAAAATGTAAGAGGTCCCCAATGATCTGTAAAATGGGGGGAAAGTTAAATGAAAAAAAATTCACTCGCTCACTGTGAAATGTTAGGAAAACACATTAGGAACTACAACCATACCTTTATTATGAGGAACAAAGACTTAATATCATCCTCCGAGTTGTCAAGCACATAATCTATAATGGCAGAGAGAAAATACTAGATCAGTAAAATGCTTTAAAGTACTTACTTATAGATTACTGGACACTTTACTTAAACAGAGACTGTCTATGTCTACAGAGAACCAAGAATGAATTACAATGGGGTTTTGTTTCCTTCATTTCTAGTTTATCAAGTTACATTTCAAAACTTCAGTGAACTACAAATCTTTTAAATCATCTATGCAGAAGTAAGGGAGGTGGGGAAAGGCAGCTGCAAACATTACTTACGCAGAAGTTTCCTTGTGACTTTGCTGATTGTTTCTCTGTAATTCTCCCTTGACAAATCTAGAAAAGTAAAGAGTCTTCCTTATTTATAAAGCTTATGCTTTAAATTATACAGTGTTGTAAGGCACAAGTCACTGGGAGCAAGGATAGCAAAATAAACACAAGAAAAAGAACCCCCCCCCCAACAATGTTACATGGAAGGCCCAAAAAGATTCAGATATAGGTATAATCAAGCATACAGACACACACAAAGCTCACATGAAAACAGGGACTTCTTCATTCATTTCCTTATTAGGTACTGCTCAGCACATATGTCTTCCTCTGAGTATACCCAGTCACTACTCTAGAAGCAGAGAACTAAAGTGCTGACATATAAACCTTTAAATAAATGGTTTGGGGCCTTTTTAGGAGCCTTGTGGCACAGTGGTTAAACTGCAATACTGCAGTTCAAACTCTTACAACCCAGGTTCAATCCCAGGTAACCAGCTCAAGGTTCACTCAATGTGAAGCAATGTGTAGCCTGCAATGTGTAGCCTGCATTATTAAACTATAAATCACCCAGAGAGTGCTTATGCATTATGTGGCAGTATATAAGCAGCATGGTTTCATTTCTTTGTACTTGTCACAGGGTCTCTCCCTGAGATCTGCTACTTGCACCTCCCAGGCCTTCATGCTGCAGGTAGCCACCTTGAAGGAGACCAAGAAGTCCATGACCAGGGACTGGGCCTTCTCAGTAGTGGCCACCTGTGTGTGTAATGCACTATCTGTCAAGGTGCTCCTACTTCCCTGGCATTTAGAAAGGACATTAAAACCTTGCTTTTCAGAGAGACATTTTAGAACCATCTTCCTTTCCAATTGTTATTTTTGACTTTATTCATTTTTCTATGCGATTCCTTCTTGCCCGTGGTCACCACCTCATGCCTTTTGTGAGTTGCTTTCTATATTTCCAAAGTAAGGCTGGGAGGATGGTTGTTATCTTGTATTTATTATATGCTTTTATTAGAACCCCCCCCCAAAAGCAGTGGGATGCCACTAGATAACATATAGGCATTTTGTTGATAAACAAACAAACCCCCCACTCAAGCCAGAAATCCCTAGCTAAAACCACACTTAATCAATGGCTATCCAAATCCTTTTTAAACACCTCCAATGAAGGGAGGTCCACTACCTTCCCAAGATGTTCATTGTATTTGCAAATAGCTTTGTCACTGTGCATAAGGAAGCCCACAACATTTTTATAGTGTAAGAAGACCAGATCAGATTTTTGTTCTAAAGAACGAGCAATGGTTTGTCGACTGTAACACATGCAGACACGCAAAAACAAGGGCCTACTGATGTAAAACTCAATGTTAGGAAAGTGGTCCTGTCTGTTCTTGGAGGTAGAAGTTTTAAAAAATACACTCTAAATCAATTCTATACATAAGCACTTTCTCACCTGACATAGCATGTGGGCATTTATAATTGTGCATAAGTAGAGGGATGTTAAGCTGAGTCTCCTTGCATAGAATATCAGTATCTGTGTACTGAGGTATGAATTTAAAAATGCAGTTGAACAACAGCTGCTACCTTCTAACAAGTAGTTAGCTGACTGCTGTGCTGAGAAGCAGTGAGATTTTTCTAAGAATTAGGGCTCACTTACCATAGTCCACACCAGTATAAAGTCTGATCTCTTCTAAGGACACTAGACTTGGCACCCTGCAGAAGACACAACAGATAAATGTTGTTTAAACAAGGCACCTACAGCCATGGATGTAATTTCTCAGGTTTCCATTATTAATTATATAAAAATTATGTGCCTTAAATTAAAGTCTAACTTATAGCAAGCCTTTTCAAGGTTTTTTCCAGCTAGAGAATACTCTGATGTTGTTTACCATTCCCTTCTTCTGGGGGTGCTATGGGATGCGCAGCTTGCCCATGACCACACTGGATACTAGCAGGAGACACAGTGGCTGTGTCTGGCTCAGAAGCCAGATACTTACATCACTCAGCTATCTAGCCAGCCCATTTAGTCACCATTAAAATCTTTGGAAATCATCCTGATATTCTGTCCTTTAATATGGTTTTAAAGACAGAAATCAATTGAAGCCATAATCATACCATTGTTGAGTGTTTTACAGTGAGAATAAAGACAGCAGTTTCCACATTTTTTGCAAAGATTTTCTTGAGCAAATCCTTGACGAGTAATATTACAACAGTAATGAACAGCTAATTTTGTGTTTCAGGCTTTCACTGTCCTTTGTAACCTTATAGCCTATGTTTTTTAGATAATGTAGGTTAAGGTAACCACTGTTCAGAATAAACTGGGGATTTGAACAGGATGGTATCTGTAGAAAATGCATCACTGGAGGAAACTCAGACTTAACACTGCAGAAAATAAAACTGTTTATTAATTCGTGAAGTTTTAAGCTGGTCTTTGGTAAAATGTTCCAGACTTTGTTACCTGAAAGCCCTTGATGTCTTCTTATTAAATAGTTGCATAGAAGAGATAAACCACAGCCAGCACAGACAGAAGCACTGTTTGTGCTGTGCTGCTAAGAATCTTCAGTTCATTTAGCTCTGGAAGATGAACTGCAGGAGCATGCTTTTTTTAAGGAAGGATAACAATCCTCGATAATAACTTGGACCAGTTGCTATGCCCAATTAGAATAGGCCCACTGGATCAACTACTGAATGTAAAGTGAACATTCAGTTGGGACTATTACATTTACTATGATCTTCAATACATGTTTATAAGCAAGCTTGATTTATATAAAATCTCTCTCTCTCTCTCCAGCTATCTGCATGTATACACATATCTTTAAATCTCATTGAACCAATGGATACCATCAAGAATTGTTTTTGAAATAAAGATTTAATATCCAGCGTTAGAGAGGGACACTTACCAAGATTTGTCGGTTCAGCACGATTTGGAGGATCAGACCTATAAGTGTTGCACAGGTGTCCCAGACTCTGTGGCCTGCCTCCTCCTGCAGGCACCCACCCGTTCAGAAGACAGGGCAAGGAAGCCCACGGCACTGACTGCTAGAGGAGGGAGAGTGCAGAATCCGAGGCACCCACACAACACCTGCGGGCCTAATCTGCTGAACCGTGCCAAACCAATGAACCATGGTAAGTGCTCGTCCCTATCCAGCATTCTGTCACTTAACACAAAGTGTCATGCTAAAACTAACAGAAGTACTACATGGATTACATTTGAGAATGAAAATCTCTTTCTCCAAATGTGTGATCAGAACAGCTCAAGATTATCTGCATTGCATATGACCGAAAGTGACATGGTCCCTACAAAATCAAAGCAGAAATAGACATAGGAAATGACAAATATATTACTAACTAGTCATTAACTAAAAAGATAGAGTACTAACTGGTCATTAACAATGGGTGAAAACACAAAAATCCTGGCAATTATCTACTCTAGTGTGAATCATTCCATTTGCTACATACATAGAAGAAGAAAAAATACTTACAGGTGAGTTACTCTGTCTCCTTTCAGGGCAGGGAGAATGTTCCCAGAACCAATTAGACAATTGTGTACTATGGTAAGACACTGTTGCACATCATCTCTGGAAGTAAATGTTAAATACATTTCAGTATTTAAGATGTTCAAACATAGTTCAGCTGCAGCTGCATTTCTATTTGTGTTCTGGCATTATTGTACTGTATCCGCCATTAAGCCTACCAACACTAGAGGGCTCTCTTCGGTACCCCACGTCTCAAGGTTTGAAAAGTAAGGGCAACCCTCTCTAACAGAGTACAAAAAAATTCTCCGCTCAAGATCTGTAACTCATAGGTATAAAGTGGCTGTGCCCATCTTCTGTTATGGTTGTTGAGAGATTTGAACATTACTTCCTTCATAAAAAATAATAGGAGACTGTTGTCATTTCTTTTTGGTACCAACAACCGCACACCAGAAGCCCAGACTAGCTGAGATGCATACTGAATGTGTGCTTAAGATCTCTTTCACATACACACATCTCTGACACAGGGATAATGTTATTTGTTCTCATCACAGGTCCGCTGTCAGGATTACTAAGCTACTAAATACTGAGCCCTATGATCAATTAGAAAAAAGTACAGTGGTGCCTCGCTAGACGATTGCCTCGTGAGACGAAAAACCCGCAAGACGTTTGGTTTTTGCGATCACTATCGTGCCTCGCAATATGTTTTTTTAAATGACTGTGCTTTGCAAGATTTTTTTTTTACCGATGCTTCGCAAGACTTTTTTTTTTTAGACCAAATGCATAGGGAACCTCGCAAGATGATTTTTTTCACACAACGATTTTCATGGAACAAAGTAAAATCGTCTTGGAAGGCACGACTGTACTGCATTTTTCTGTGTATAAGAGGCCCCATGTATAAAACACCCCCACCTTTCTAAATCAAAATTTCTTTCTCGTCAAGAAAATGGAGGGGGAAAGTTCCTGCTTTCCCCCTACATTTTTGTTGCAAACATTTTGCAATGAAAATATAGGGGTAAAGTAGGAATCGCTTTCCATTTCCATTTTCTTTACCAAACCTGGAGGAGGGAAGCTGCTTTTTGCAATAAAAATGTAGGGGGAAAGCCAAAATCGCTTTCCCCTTTCATTTTTTTTGCAAAACGTGGAGGGGAAAACAGGGATCAAATCACTTTGATCCCTCCCCTCTTCTTACTTCTGAGCATAAAATGACCCTCAATTTTTCCTTTAATTATTTAAGGGAAAGTGTCATTTTATACATGGAAAAATACGGTAATATTTCCATCACCCCTCATTCCAGAGTTGATATGAGGAAATCTTGACAATCAAAATTGAGTTAACCTGTACTTCTTCTCAGACAACACCCCCAACTACCAACTCTACTTCTACCAACCTGGACATTTCAAGATTTCCATCTGCATAGTGCGATAACTTGTCGAGCTCTGGTTGAAGAAATGAATCCAGCAATTCATAAGAAAAAGCCATCTCTTCAGCGGATGGAACATGCCACTGGATGTCAAGGTTCTTTAGGTCTCCAGGTTTACCCCAGTCCTATACACACAAAACCAAAGCATGCATTTTGCAATTAGCAAGAATCTTAAACAATTCTGTGTTACACACTGAACAAGGAGATAATTAGAGATAAAAGGAGCTTGCAGCGTTCATCCCAAGCTACAGCGATGTGTCACAGCAAAATTATTCTGGAGGTTTGCAGCTATCAACAACTGCTTAAATCAGGTTTGGAACAAATTTTGGAAAGTTAGGACTGCTGGAAATAGTAACAGTATGAGAGATAATGTATTTATTACGGTCGGGTGAAAAGCTCATAAAACATATTTATGGCTAAAATATACAAAATGCATATTTAAAAATATACAACCAATTCATTTTGCTGTCTTTCAAATAGGAATCAAGTCTAAAAAACTGCAGGCAAGATGACTTGTATGCAAAATTATTAATTTTTTTAATTTCAGGAAGCAAATTATTAGACTTATTAGACAAACTATTATTATTACCTATTAGAAATTGTTTTAAACTGTTCAGCAGAGGTTTTGGAATGACTCCACTTAATGAAATTTGTAGGGGTATGATGACATATATATTTTTTCATATTATTTTAATTTATTGCCTTAATATTTGGCACTTTGCAATTTTTATACTTTCTGTACTTTTTAGGTTATTTGTTGATGGAACTCTTGATGTCTAGTGGATATGTTTTCCTTTCTTTTTTATACAGAAGTATAATGTCTCACTTATTAAAATCAACTGTTCTATCCTTGATAATTTGCTTATCCTAGTATAGTATTGTCCCCTTCACGGATTGCTGCCTTGTCATGGTGAAGGGGCTTGAGTAATTCATAGAAGCTATGGGCTATGCTGTGCAGGGAGACCCAAGACTACAGGTCATAATGGGGAGTTCTGACTAAACGCGATCCACCTGGAGCAGGGAGTTCTGACTAAACGCGATCCACCTGGAGCAGGAACTGGCAAGCCACTCCAATATCTTTGCCAAGAAAACTCCATGAAAGAAACAAAAGGCTAAAAGATATGATGCTAAAAGATGAGCCCCTCAGGTCAGAAGGCGTCCAACATGCTACTGTGGAAGAGCGGAGGACACATACAAGTAGCTCTGGAGCTAATGAAGTGGTTGGGCCAAAGCTGAAAGGATGCTAAGCTGCGGATGCGCCTGGAAGTGGAAGTGAAAAAAAAGTCCAATGCTGCATAGGAACCTGGAATGTAAGATCTATGAACCTTGGGAACCTTTTGCAAACAGGTCATCTCGCCTGCAGATTTTTTAGACTTGATTCCTATTTGAGAGATAGCAAAATGAATTGGTTGTATATTTTTAAACTGCATTGTGGTCAAACAGGAAATGGCAAGAATAAAAATTGACAACCTGGGCATCAGTGAATTAAAATGGACGGGAATGGTCGGATTCAATTCAGACAATTATCATATCTATTATTGTGGGCAAGAATCCCATAGAAGAAATGGAGTAGCTCTCATAGTCAACAAAAGAGTGGGAAAAGCTGTACTGGGATACAATCTCAAAAATGATAGAATGATTTCAATACGAATCCAAGGCAGACCTTTCAACATCTCAGTAATCCAAGTTCATGCAGCAACCACCGATGTGGAAGAGGCTGAAATTGACCAATTCTATGAAGATTTACAACACCACCTAGAACTGACACCAAAGAAAGATGTTCTTCTCATTATAGGGGACTGGAATGCTAAAGTAGGGAGTCAAGACATAAAAGGAACAACAGGAAAGTTTTACCTTGGAGTTCAAAACGAAGCAAGGTAAAGGCTAGTAGAGTATTGTCAAGAGAACAAGCTGGTCAGGAAAAATACTCTTTTCCAACAATACAAGAGGCGACTCTACACATGGACATCACCAGATGGGCAATACCGAAATCAGATTGATTATGTTCTCTGCAGCCAAAGATGGAGAAGCTCTATACTGTCAGGAAAAACAGGACCTGGAGCTGACTATAGCTCTGGTTATCAACTTCTTATGGCAAAATTCAAGCCTAAACTGAAGAAAGTAGGAAAAACCACTGGGCTAGTCAGGTATAATCGAAACCAAATCTCATATGAATACACAGTGGAAGTGAATAACAGATTTAAGGAACTCAATTTGGTGGGCAGAGTGCCTGAAGAACTATGGATGGAGGCTCATAACATTGTACAGGAGGGAGCAACGAAAACCATCCCAATGAAAAGGAAATGCAAGAAAGCAAAACGGCTGTCCAACAAGGCCTTACAAATAGCAGAGAAGAAAAGGGAAACAAAATGCAAGGGAGACATGGAAATTTAGAGAAAATTGAATGCAGACTTTCAAAGAATAGCAAGGAAAGACAAGAGGGCCTTCCTAAATGAACAGTGCAAAGATATAGAGGAAATTAATCGAAAGGGAAAAACCAGAGATCTGTTCAAGAAAATTGGAGATATGAAAGGAACCTTTTTTGCAAAGATGGACATGATAAAGGACAAAAATGGTAGGGACCTCACAGAAGCAGAAGACATCAAGAAAAGGTGGCAAGAATACACAGAGGAATTATATCATAAAAATCTGTATGTCCAGGACAACCCAGATAGTGTGGTTGCTAACCTTGAGCCAGACATCCTGGAGAGTGAAGTCAAGTTGGCTTTAGAAAGCATGGCTAACAACAAGGCCAGTGGAGGTGATGGTATTCCAGTCAAACTATTTAGAATCTTAAAAGATGACATTGTTTAGGTGCTACACTCAATACGCCAGCAAGTTTGGAAAATTCAGCAGTGGCCAGAGGACTGGAAAAAAAACAGTCTACATACCAATCCCAAAGAAGGGCAGTGCCAAAGAATGTTCCAACTACCGTACAATTGTACCTATTTCACACGCTAGCAAGGTTATGCTCAAAATCCTACAAGGTAGGCTTCAGCAGTATGTGGACCAAGAACTCCCAGAAGTACAAGCTGGATTTCGAAGGGGCAGAGGAACTCGAGACCAAATTACTAACATGTGCTGGATTATGGAGAAAGTCAGAGAATTCCAGAAAAACATCTACTTCTGCTTTATTGACTACGCAAAATCCTTTGACTGTGTCAACCACAACAAACTATGGCAAGTCCTTAAAGAAACGGGAGTGCCGGACCACCTTATCTATCTCCTGAGAAATCTGTATGGAACAACTGATTGGTTCAAAATTGGGAAAGGAATACGACAAGGCTATATATTGTCCCCCCTGCTTATTTAACTTATATACAGAATACATCATGCGAAAGGCTGAATTGGAGGAATCCCATGCCAGAATTAAGATTGCGAGAAGAAATATCAACAACCTCAGGTATGCAGATGATACCACTCTGATGGCAGAAAGTGAGAAGGATTTAAAGAACCTCTTAATGAAGGTGAAAGAGGAGAGCGTAAAAGTGGTCTGAAGCACAATATAAAAAAAAAACGATCACTTCCTGGCAAATAGAAGGGGAAGAGATGGAGGCAGTGACAGATTTTACTTTCTTGAGCTCTCTGATCACTGCAGATGGTGACAGCAGCCACGAAATTAAAATATGCCTGTTCCTTGGGAGGAAACCTAGACAGCATTTTAAAAAGCAGAGACATCACCTTGCAGACAAAAGTCCACACAGCTAAAGCTATGGTTTTTCCTGTAGTGTTGTATAGAAGTAAGAGCTGGACCATAAAGAAAGCTGACCACCAAAGAATTGATGCTTTTGAATTGTGGTGCTGGAGGAGACTCTTGAGATTCCCCTGGACTGCAAGGAGAACAAACCTATCCATTTTGAAAGAAATCAACCCCAAGTGCTCACTGGAAGGACAGATTCTGAAGCTGAGGCTCCAATACTTTGGCCATTTCATGAGAAGAGAAGACTCCCTGGAAATGACCTTGATGTTGGGAAAGTGAGAAGACAAGAGGAGAAGGGGATGACAGAAGACGAGATGGTTGGACAGTGTCATTGAAGCGACCAACATGAATTTGACCCAATTCCGGGAGGCAGTGGAAGTTAGGAGGGCCTGGCGTGCTCTGGTCCATGGGGTCACAAAGAGTCGGACATGACTTAATGACTAAACAACAACAAATCCACATCTTGTATCCTCCACTTTTTCATGAGTTTAAGTAATAATTGTATTATCAATTCAAATAGGGTTAGGAAAGAACCTTTATTAAAAGGCAGAAGAGCCACTGTCATGGATTTGTCTGTGGGCACTTTCTTATTCACCCCTTCAAACAAGGAAATTTTATATATATATAGTGAAGTGATTTTTTTAAAAGACTGTAGTAGACCATCACTGATGCACTGGACCATTTTAAATATATATATAAAAATGGTCCAGCACATCAGTGATGGTCTACTACAGTCTTTTTTAAAAATCACTTCCCCTGTCCCTCATAGGCAGAGAAAGTGTTCAATTTGTTATAGTGGCTTGCTTATTAAGTTACTTCATGATATCACAAATTCAAAGAAGAAGGGCCCTTGACAGCCAGAATGGACTTTTGGTCCATTCACAGTGATCACATGTGCTCAAAAAGGATTAGATTAGAAATATCTTACCTACATCAAAAAAGCGGAAGCCCTTGACAGGGGCTCAGGAAAGTGTGGGCTGGAATGCTCTGGGCATTTGCTCCAGCAATTGCTTTGATCATTGGGGGTGTGTGTGGAGGAGTGAACCAACCTGTCCCCACAGTGGATCAAACAATGGGTGAAATATTTATCAGATCACACCTTTAATCTTGATTTCTGCCCCCTTTTACATAAAATTGATGACTGACAAAATAAAAGAAATCCTGGCAATTAGTTTTCATTCGTTTTATACTAATGGCAAAAACTTTTGGATGTCCCTAATTCATGGACCTGCCTATGGGAAACAATTTGACAGCATGAAACAACAACCTGAATGAGACAGGGGACAATCTGGGCAGCTAATCTGCACAAACTGGGATTGTTTGAATCTCCCATGCTTTATTTCGCATTCCTCAGATGTAGCCATTGTGTGAAGTTGGAAACATTTGACAAGATATTTTCGGTTAATAGGGACACCGTGTATACTGCAATGTATTCTATAATATATAAGAATGCATGTGATTTTTGACCATTTTATAATTCATGTAAATCTGATAGCAAATGGCAAGGCACATTTAATGTACATGCAGTCAAGAAAAGAAGCATTTATCATCAATACAATGGGGAACATTGCTGATTTATACAGTACAGTGGTGCCTCACTTAACGATTTTAATTGGTGCCAAAAAAACATCGCTATGGGAAAACATCGCTAAGCGAAACACGTTTTCCCATAGAGATGCATTGAAAACCGGATAATCCATTCCAATGGGAACGGATTGCTGTCCTTAAGCGAAAATCTCCATAGGAAAAATCGCTAAGCGAAACGCGGTCCCCCAATTGAAATGCATTGAAACCTATTCAATGCATTTCAATGGGGGGGGGAATTACAACAAATTCAAAAAGAGCCAGAACAAAGTCAAATTAGTTTAACAAAGGGTTTATTAAGTGCACTTATGATTTCAAGCATTCTAAACCTTTTAAAAACATTTTTAAACATTTAAAAGACAGCCAACACGAGGCTGTCAAAACCATCGTTAAGCGAAACAGGGGGACCCAAACTGTCATCGCTATGCGAAGCAAGGTCCCAAACATCACTATGCGAAAATCGCCCATAGGAAACATCATTAAACGGAGCGCAAGATCGCTCCGGAAAACTAATCATTAAGTGATTACATCGTTAAACGAAGCAATCGCTAAGCGAGGCACCACTGTATATCTTAATTTTCATTGTTTAAAGGAAGCCTTTAGTTACTGAGCTGCTTAACAGTGAATGCATTTAATAGAGGCATTCATGTCCATTGCTCACTTTTCATATATTAAATTGCCCATCCATTCAAAATGGCGTGTGCTGATGAGTTACAACATGAAATCAAATGTTGATAGTGCAAACTGACATTGCAGATTTCTACTCTTACAGCATCTTTCAATTACACTTTCCAAAGCCACTGCATTAAGCTAAATCTTCAAATAAAAGCAAATAAAAATTATAGTTTAGTACTTTCATTTTATAAAAAAAGGAAAATTCTCTAATCCTAAATAAGTTAAAATCCTTGCCTTGATAGGAAAGTATTCAGAAAGAGGCTTGTCAAAGCCACCTGGCACACTGCAGTATTCTGTGGGGTAGATAAGTGTAGTAGAACGAAGAAGATGGTGCAGTAGGTTACAAGACAGAATGTAACCCTGCTTACAGGTTAAATGGAGGGTTCGCTGCAGGATCTTCAAGAGCTGCTCTCTGTATGGCAGCAACTTCTTCCCATCCACACGAGTGATCTAGCCAAAGCAGAAATATCTGACATTAAACATACAGTATGAACACTACACACAGGAAGAGAAACTTACTAATTCACGTACATCATCTTAAGTCAAAGACAAAGCTGTCTTTCTCCTTAAAGATAGAGCAGTGTTTCCTTTTTTTAAAATCTGAACCTTAATTTCCATATTGTTTGGTTTGTTTATGGGTGACGTTTGGGGGCGGAGGGGGGGTGGGGTTTACCGGTCTATTTTTTTAACCACCAAGAGTAGTGGGTATCACTAAACAGGGTGATCTACAAGTTAAATAAATAAATAAATACATTTCTTTCGTCATTTTCTTAGATTAACCTTCCCAAAGCGGGGTGTCCTGGACTACAACTTCCATCAGTCCCAAACAGAATAGGCACTAGTCATGCTCTTTGGGGATTATGGGTTCATTTTAGGTAGTCATGTATTAAGGAGAGGATAACCTCTCAATTAAAGAAGAGCCTACAGACACCCCAGAGTAACCAAGCCCAACAGCCCAAGGTGTAAACTGTGAGACCAGCTGCAGAAACAGGTGCCTTGTGTATAGGTACATGAATAACTAAAACATTCAAAACAAATGTATTGTAAGTGGCTGATAGAACATGGTAGGAAAACAAAAGGGCTTTATAATAAAGTAAAGAAACCATGAGAGATACAGAAATGTTGCATTTCCAAGGTAAACCTTAAAGAATCTTCAATGTGCGTTCTGGTTCTAACTCCTGTCCTCTGAAGATGCCAGCCACAGAGAGACTGGCGAAACGTTAGAAAGAAAAACCTCCAGAACACGGCCAAACAGCCCGAAACACCTACAACAACCATCAGATCCCGCCCGTGAAAGCCTTCGAGAATAAAATACATTGGTTGTTTAAAGCTTGTAGCTATAAACCTGGGGAGAGCAAGGAACAAGGTTCTTTCTCTCCCCTTCCTATTCAAGGATGAATAAAGCCACAGCAGCCATGGCCTATAAAGAGTCTATAAGTACTGGAGTAGAGCAATCTGTCTAGAGATGGGTACTAACCACTGGTGTCCATTGCTTCCCAGCCCTGCCTCCTCCAGCAGGCGCCCACTCAGAAGCAGCATGCAGAGGAGGCAGGCTAGGGAAGCTGGGACACTGCCTCTGAGTGGGTGCCTGTTGGAGGAGTTGGGACTGGGAAGTGCCAAACACCTGTCCAGACAAAGTACAAACCAGCACAAACCACCGAATCAATGGTTCATGTCCATCTATAAAGCTGACATATTGCCTTGAATGTCATCTAAGCAAGTTTATTCTTAGTCACAATGCTTATGTGCTTTAGGTGTATAGCTCACATAGCAACTTCCGCAGAAAAACTTGAACTGTCATCTCCTGACATGCTGTTACTTTTTACTGGAACAAAATATATAGTAAAACATAGTAAGGAGTATGCAGAATTAAAACTAGCATTCCTTATAAATACCTCTGACAAAAGCTGAAGGTTCCAGAGAAGCTCCTTATCTAATTCTTCATCACGCAAGACATCATCATCTAGTTATGAAAAATATTAAAGCTGTTATTACATTGCAGCATAGGCAGCCGAATAAATACTTGCAGACATCTAACTGAACATAGAATTTTAAGCTATTCCTGATGAATGCACCGGATAGTTAAGCAACCTTTTCTGTCCTTCCTTCAACTTTCTCATATCTTGATGCTCAGCCAAAGAATTACACTCATAAATATAAACAAACATTAAAGAATGATGGCATTTTAGAAGACTACATGCTTTAGGGCAGAGATTCTCAAACAGCCAGGCATGCCCCACCCTAGAGGAAAGATGTCAAGATTTCACAGCTGCGTGTGCCATTTGTGAGGAGAAACTTGATTGGTTGTTTTCTTAATTTGGAAAATTACAGGAAAAAACAATTACACTAATTGCTTTCCTCTTATCCAGCTTATTGCACCATCCTATGACTTGCAGCAGTGTAGAGTATATTGCAATAATCTATTCCTAAATTATGCAAGTCTTTGACCATTTTTAGGCATATTTCAATTCAAAATAAAACTGAC
Organism: Pogona vitticeps; assembly: GCF_051106095.1. Classification (NCBI taxonomy): domain Eukaryota; kingdom Metazoa; phylum Chordata; class Lepidosauria; order Squamata; family Agamidae; genus Pogona; species Pogona vitticeps. The sequence continues at coordinate 12,587,098 of NC_135783.1, read as the reverse complement.
AGTTTGAAAGAGAATAGGATTGATTGATTGATTGATTTTCTACTCTGCCTTTTTCCCTGCAGGAACTCATTTTTATGCTTATCAAATACTGTAGATTTTTAGGCTTATGAAAAGTGGGCCCAGATAATAAGGTTGAGGAACACTGTTGTAAATAGTGATTACAGTTCTTTGTCAAGATATATTTATTGCATTCACACCCAAACTTTTAAGATGTACGTATGCCTCAAAGTCTGACCCTCACTCATTTGTTTCAAGATAATTGTTCTGTGTAAGTATCTTCTTTTTAATTTACATTGAAGATTCTTTTTTATAACACATCCACAAAAGATGCTCTTCTCTTCCAATGCAAACTACCTCACAGGTTCATTCCTCCTCTTCTCCAACCTAGTGCTATGGAGAAGAAAAGGAGGAAGGAAAGTATTTTGCCTTGTTTTTAGAAGGTGAGGGAAAGGGATGCTGGGCAAGTTTATATTTAGGTGTACACTGAAAAATATTCTATATGAATGTGGCAAACAAATATCCACACACATAGGTAGTACTTAGGTGCATGTCCTGAAAAAGGTGGCTGGGAAGGGACAGGTTGTAAATAACCCATCAACAAAAGTACTCATTAAGAACCGTTGCTTCTTTCTAAACAAATTATTTGAAGTTTCAACAGAGAAGACACACAATCGAGCAGAAGTCAGTTACAATACAAGATCACTGAAACTTACTGAGAGTAAGATGCTCTATAACACCGCAGCAATGGAGTACAAAGAGCTTCAAAGACTCCTCAGGAGAGCACTGAAAATGTCACAAAGAATCAAATTCGACATTATGCAAGATAATGAACATCCTACAGCAATAATTAGGGACATGCCTTTGAGCTGCATAGCCTTGATCCTGAAGGGGAACAGGCCAGAAAATCCAGTATTTAAGGCTTATAAACAGGAGCAAAGGAAATGGCAAGGATACCAAAAGCCAGCAGAACATAGCAAGCATGGTTACCTCTTGGATTGTGTCTCAACTGAGAACACATGGAGAAAAACAGAAGTCTCACCTTTACAGCAGCTCGGCACATATCAGCTACCATCCGACCTGCCACTCTTGTCTCAAAGATATTTGAAACAGCAAAATTGAAAATTTTCTCCAAGGCAACCTAAGAGAAAAGCAAGATAAATAAATTGCAAGATATCCAAGCATCAAATGCTGTGGGTACTGTACGTATTTGGATTTAGATATCTAAGTCCATGGGGTCACGTAGAGTCGGACACAATTTAACGACTAAACAACAACATTAAAGTTGCAACACTGTCACACCTCTTCATGGATTGCTGCCTTGTCATGGCGAGGGGGCTTGAGTAACTCAGAGAAGCCATGGGCTATGCCGTGCAGGGCCACCCAAGACAGACAGGACATAGTGGAGAGTTCTGACTAAACGCAATCCACCTGGGGTAGGAACCGGCAATTCCACTCCAGTATCTTTGCCAAGAATGCCCCATGATCAGAAACAAAAGGCTAAAAGATATGACGCTGGAAGATGGGACCCTCAGGTCAAAAGGCGTCCAACATGCTACTGAGGAAGAGCGGAGGACAAGTACAAGTAGCTCCAGAGCTGAGGAAGTGGATGGGTCAAAGCCGAAAGGACGCTCAGCTGTGGATGTGCCTGGAAGTGAAAGGAAAGTCCGATGCTGGAAAGAAAAATACTGCATAGGAACCTGGAATGTAAGATCTATGAACCTTGGGAAGCTGGAGGTGGTCAAACAGGAGATGGCAAGAATAAACATCGACATCCTGGGCATCAGTGAACTAAAATGGACAGGAATGGGCGAATTCAGCTCAGATGATTATCATGTCTACTATTGTGGGCAAGAATCCCGTAGAAGGAATGGAGTAGCCCTCATAGTCAACAAAAGAGTGGGAAAAGCCGTAATGGGATATAATCTCAAAAATGATAGAATGATGTCAATACGTATCCAAGGCAGACCTTTCAACATCACAATAATCCAAGTTTATGCACCAACCTCCATTGCTGAGGAGACTGAAATTGAACAATTTTATGAAGATTTACAACACCTTCTAGAACTGACACCGAAGAAGGATGTTCTTCTCATTCTGGGGGACTGGAATGCTAAGGTAGGGAGTCAAGAGATAAAAGGAACAACAGGGAAGTTTGGCCTTGGAGTTAAAAACGAAGCAGGGCAAAGGCTCTGATCATCAGCTTCTCATAGCAAAATTCAAGCTTAAACTGAAGAGAGTAGGAAAAACCACTGGGCCACTCAGGTATAATTTAAACCAAATCCCTTACGAATACACAGTAGAAGTGAAGAACAGATTTAAGGAACTAGATTTGGTGGACAGAGTGGCTGAAGAACTTTGGATAGAGGAATTATATCAGAAAGTTTTGGATATCCCAGACAACCCAGACAATATAGTTGCTGACCTAGAGCCAGACATCCTGGAGAGTGAGGTCAAGTGGGCCTTAGAAAGCCTGGCTAACAACAAGGCCAGTGGAGGTGATGGCATTCCAGTCGAACTATTTAAAATCCTAAAGGATGATGCTGTTAAGGTGCTACTGTACATTCAATATGCCAACAAGTTTGGAAAACTCAACAGTGGCCAGAGGACTGGAAAAAGATCAGTCTACATCCCAATACCAAAGAAGGGCAGTGCCAAAGAATGCTCCAACTACCGGACAATTGGACTCATCTCACACGCCAGCAAGGTTATGCTCAAAATCATACAAGGTAGGCTTCAGCAGTATGTGGACCGAGAACTCCCAGAAGTACAAGTGAGATTCCGAAGGGGCAGAGGAACTCGAGACCAAATTGCCAACATGCGCTGGATTATGGAGAAAGCCAGAGAGTTCCAGAAAAACATCTACTTCTGCTTCACTGACTATGCAAAAGCCTTTGACTGTGTGGACCACAGCAAACTATGGCAAGTCCTAAAAGAAATGGGCATGCCTGACCACCTTATCCATCTCCTGAGAAACCTATATGTGGGACAGGAAGCAACAGTTAGAACTGGATATGGAACAACGGATTGGTTCAAAATTGGGAAAGGAGTACGACAAGGCTGTATATTGTCACCCTGCTTATTTAACTTATATGCAGAATACATCATGCGGAAGGCTGGACTGGAGGAATCCCAAACTGGAATTAAGATTGCTGGAAGAAATATCAACAACCTCCGATATGCAGATGATACCACTCTGATGGCGGAAAGTGAGGAGGAACTGAAGAACCTTGTAATGAGGGTGAAAGACGAGAGTGCAAAAAACGGTCTGAAACTCAACATCAAAAAAACTAAGATCATGGCCACTGGTCCCATCACCTCCTGGGAAATAGAAGGGGAAGATATGGAGGCAGTGACAGATTTTACTTTCTTGGGCTCCATGATCACTGCAGATGGAGACATGTAAAAGGTAAAGGAAAAGGTTCCCCTTGACAATTTTTTTGTCCAGTCGTGTCCGACTCTAGGGGGCGACGCTCATCCCGCTCTTCAAGCCATAGAGCCAGCGTTTGTCCGAAGACAATCTTTCCATGGTCACATGGCCAGTGTGATTTAGACACGGAACGCTGTTTACCTTCCCACCGAGATGGTACCTATTTATCTACTCGCATTTGCATGCTTTCGAACCGCTAGGTTGGCGGGAGCTGGGACAAGCGACAGGCGCTCACTCCGTCGCGTGGATTCGATCTTACAACTGCTTGGTCTTCTGACCCTGCAGCACAGGCTTTTGCGGTTTAGCCCACAGCGCCACCACGTCCCTATAGATGGAGACAGCAGCCCCGAAATTAAAAGACGCCTGCTTCTTGGGAGGAAAGCAATGACAAACCTTGACAGCATCTTAAAAAGCAGAGACATCACCTTGCCAACAAAAGTCCGAATAGTCAAAGCTATGGTTTTTCCTGTAGTGTTGTATGGAAGTGAGAGCTGGACCATAAAGAAAGCTGACCGCCGAAGAATTGATGCCTTTGAATTGTGGTGCAGGAGGAGGCTCTTGAGAGTTCCCTGGACTGCAAATAGAACAAACCTATCAATTCTAAAGGAAATCAACCCCGAGTGCTCATTGGAAGGACAGATCCTGAAGCTGAGGCTCCAGTACTTTGGCCATCTCATGAGAAGAGAAGACTCTGTGGAAAAGACTTTGATGTTGGGAAAGTGTGAAGGCAAGAGGAGAAGGGGACGACCGAGGATGAGATGGTTGGACAGTGTCATCGAAGCAACCAACATGAATTTGACACAACTCCGGGAGGCGTGGAAGATAGGAGGGCCTGGCGTGCTCTGGTCCATGGGGTCACGAAGAGTCGGACACGACTAAACGACTGAACACACAACACTGTCACAAATCAGGGCTCATTAAGCATTCCAGCATTTAGCAATCCCTTAAATCAAAGGTGGGAAAAGTGTGTGCAGCCCTCAGACTGCAAGTGAACCTCAATGTCCCCCATACAGTAAGCCCACCCCTTTTTTTACTTTTCCAATTGAATAAGCCATCCCCGCATTCACAAAGGACCATTTTGTTAAGTTCTTCTCCTTTTCAGCTTGTTACAGGCCTATGCTGCCTTAGAAGTAATCCAAACACAACCAATAGCAGACAGTAGTACGGACCACAAATTTCCAATGTAACAACCCTGGTGCTAAAATATAATTTAAATAACATTTCTGAAGAATTTACAGATCCCAGAGAGAACAGATTTGTATGACCATGAACCACAATTATGGTATTCCTGATTACTGAATGTGAAAGCTGAACAATGAAGAAAGCTGACAGGAAGGGGGGGGAGAAACTCATTTGAAAAGTGGTGTCAGAAGACAGCTAGAGTTGGCTACAGACCTACGTATAAGTAGTTCTAGATGAAGTTTAGCATGAATTCCTATTAGAAGGTAGCATAACAAAATAGACGCTATTGTACTTCAAACATATCATGAGAACTTTAGTCACCCAAAAAATACAGCAATGTTAGGAAAAAGTGGAAGGCAGAATGAAAAATGGAAGACCAAATATGAGACAAGTTGAATCACTAAAGGAAGTCATGGCCTTCAGTTTGCAAGATATGAATAGAGTTTTTAATGACAGGACCTTCTGGAGATCAACCAGTTACTATTAAATCCTGACAGCACCCAGTGGTGACATAATTTTATAATAGAGAGAGGCACGAACCGCAGTTCAGTGGTTTGGTATAGCACCTGCACAGGTATTAATTCTATGGAGACCGCACACTTCCCTCCCTTGCTTCCTCCTGGAAATCGCCCACTCACAGACAGCAGCACGCTTCCCTTCTCTACCTCCTCAAGTGATATCCCACTCACAGGCAGTGCTGCAGGCTTCCCTGCGCCTTCTCCTTGTCTGAGTGCGCGGCCACCAGAGGAGGCAGAGGAGGGAAGCAAACTGCTGCCAATGACTGCCAGAGGAGGCAGGGAAAGGAAGCATGCAATGCTCATGAAATACCTGTGCGGACGCCGTGCTGAACCAGGCCAAACCATAGTTCTTGCCCATTTCTATTTTACAGTATTTTATCATTACAAATCTTAAACAAATAATGTGACAAACATAGAAACAAACATTTCACTCAATTTTATAGGCTTCTGCCATTATAAAAATTAAGAGCGATGGAAGTAATTTGCACAATGTTCTTATTTGCACACGGTTAGTGACATACCTTGAATATTTCTTTTGAGCACTGTGTGAGGATTGTGCTGAAAGTGGAAGATAAGCCTAATTCCACTAAACTCTCCAAATGAGTCATCTTTTCTGTTTCAGTCTCTTCTCTCGTTTGTTCCAGGGTACTGCTTTCTATGAGCCCAAAACATCTACAAAGAAAAAAATTACATGAAAAAGGTTGGAACAACAAAAAATCCCTATAACTTAAAAAAATCTCCACTAATTCTCCCCATGCATTAGCAAGATGTTATGATTTCTGTATGACCCCAGAAATCAGAGACTTGCCTTCTGGTGACTAGGCTGGAAGCTATACTTGTTATTTTCTCCCTCTCATGAAGTATAGAATATTAAGATAGGTAATATGTGCAGAAGGAGACTGGCAAAAATATTCATGGGCTATTCTTTTAATCAGGAGACTGAAATTTAGCAGTTGATTTATCTTCAAAGTGATGGCTTTCTCTTAAGATGCACGCATAGGGCCAGGATCCAGCTGTGCATAGCAGAGAGAAGAAGCTATCCCAGTGGATCCAGGAGAAGCTATCCCCACAAATCTCCTGCCTATCATCAACAGAATGCTCTCTTCTCACCCACACCAGCCCAACACTACGAGCCTCTTGAAACTCTGCTCTAGAGGATTTCCTAGTCTTACATAAGAAAATTAATGGGACAATACCAGTGGGCAGGAAAGAGAATTATCCCCCTTTTGGATCCCCTGATCCACTTGTCTCTCCACTTAGGATTTAGAAGCACTAGTGAAATATTAAGACTTCTTCATTAAAAACTCCCAACTCTGGAGTCTGTGCTATCTTCTAAATCAGAAAAGTAAAAAGGAGGGAAGGTCTTCTGTTGTTGTTTGTGAACAGGCCAAAGGCCAAGTGACAGCTAATGGGAAGTCATAACTTGACATACTCTTGAATAGTGGATCGCACTACTGGGGCGGTATATAAATTTAATTACATTTTAACACATGATCTGTGTTCCTCCTTCTCTACCACCTGGTTTTTCTTGCCTTCTATTATTATGCAATGACACCAACTAGTTTTTTCAAATAACTCAAGCTGAACTAAACTATTTCTTTACAGCCCGTGTCTTAACTTCATAAAAAAAAGTCCTTCAACCATTTCCCCCATTATTAAAAAGTGGGATAAAACACTACATGGAACCAAAGCAGAACTATTAAAAGGACATATGCACTAAATTCGTCTATGACTCATAGAAATGGGGGTGCTGATGCTTTCAAGACCACATCAGGCAGACCTGCAGTGTGAGAGACCAAGCAGAGGTATATGGGAAAGCTTACTAAACAGAGTTACTAGCTCAGTCTCCCACCATAATGTACCTGTCCATAAATTGCAGTACAAAGTCTTCAAATTCAGCACTAGCAGAACAGAGTTCTTTCTCCACCTACAATTTAAAATCACAAGAAAAAAATGAAAGCTTTCTTCCTTGCTACTTCCAAACTACAATCTACATCCAACATGCCATCAGTGAATGCTTGCTGGTATAGCAGAAATTCCCACCCAACCCTGGTTCCCACTGCAGCCCTCTATGCCACAAAAGAGGGCTCCCAGAGAATTTCTAAGAATTGCAGAGCTGGTTCTCAAGGCAAATGAGTGGATTACAGGGGAATCGCCCCCATGCTGTCTGCTAACAGAAAAATTATGTGACTATAAAGACCCCATTGGATCCATGTCTATGATACATGTCTGTATCTGCAGCAAAGCATTTCAGACCAATTGTATGTATCCTATGAGAATCATTGTGCCATACTGCAGTACATTTACTGTTCAATTATCCTTTTTTGGTCATGTTTTTATACATGCAAAATAAGTAAATTTTCACTTGATTTTTATGAACTAATTTGGAGTGTTTAAATGAGAAGTGCAATTTAAGCACGGCATAAATACTGTATTTTTCCGTGTATAAGACTACACGTTTGTCTAAAATTTTAGATTAAAATTTAGGGTCGTCTTATACACAGAAGTAAGCTGAGGAGAGTACAGAAACAAGTGGAGGGGAAAGCAGGGATCAAATTGTTCCTGCAGAGCTTTGATCCTTGTTTTCCCCTCCACTTGCTAATCCTTAGCAAAAAGAAAGCAGGGATCTAAGTGCTGCAGGATCACTTTGATCCCTGCTTTCCCCTCTGCTTGCTAAGTCCCATGGGGCTTTAAAATAGGAGGGGGAAACAATCAAAGCAATCTCATGGCTGTATAAGTGGGAACGGGATCAAAGTGATCATGCAGTTGTGGGATCGCTTTGATCCCTTTCCCCCTCCTTTTGCTAAGCCCCGCGGGGCTTAGCACAAAGGGAGAAAGCAGGGATCAAAGCGATCCTGTAGTGCTTTGATCCCTTTCCCCCTACACTTGCTAAGCCCCACTTATATTTCCTAATTTTGGGTTAGAAAAGTGGGGGCATCTTATAGACAGAAAAATATGGTAAATAATTATATGGAAGGTACCTGCCTGCCCATATTTATGCTTGAAATCTTTTTAAGTAGTTCAGCATGCAATCATTTAAAAATCATTTAAAACAGATGAATTGTTCTCCATGTGTATTACAGCAACATCATTCCTTTAACATCTTACCTCTGTGAGATTATTTCTCTCTTGCAGAATAGATGAACAATCTACTAAAGGCACGAGAGTAGAAAACGTTGCTATAAACTGGAATGTGATCTAATGGGAAATTGCAAAGGAAGTTTCAATGGATATCAGTTACACTGAAAAATCGGTGTTATTATCTTTTAAAATGTAATTGAAGTTTGAGCCGTGAAAAGTAAGATAAACCACATAGTGTGTTCAGAAGCTTAAAATCCAGAAAAACTGAGCAAGAAGTCTGTCAATCAACACACATCTCACACATAATGAAACATGTGGCAGTTGCTTATAGTCAATTCTCACTGGCTGCCTTTTGCACATCATTCCAAACTATGATTAATCACAGAGATGAAGAAAGAGGAGCATCCCAGATGGTGTAGGGCTATTACTCCCATCAGTCCTAGTCAACACGGACAATGATGATGCAACGCAGTCCACATTTTGTTCATCTCTGATTTGGAAAGATCTGCATAAAAGGAAAAATGACCAGCTTATGCACTATCCTTCCCTGCTGCTTGTGAGACTAAAAGGCAGAATTCTGGAAGCTTTGTCTCCACTTTTGGTTCATTCATCCCCTCTGTTCAGGCAATATGCTGTCACAGAGGGCTAAATGAGACTGGTATGCACGTACGTTTCACCCAGACATTCCCCCGCACCACCTGGCATAGTCAGACCACTGCAACATTAGTGCAAATCTGAAGAAAGGCTCAGAAGCACATTCAGCTGACCATGTTTATAAACATGTTTACAAAGCTACCATGATCACAAACGCTGATGAGGCAGGGCTTCCAGTCATGGAAGCTTTGTAACTACCTTCAGCCAAACATGTTTACAGACTTATCTTCAGATATTTATATCCATCAGGGGATGTATTTGCACATACCCCATTTCCTCATCAGCCATTTAGGAAGAATGCCTGAACAGGGGTATAATTATGTTAGCGTCCAATATTAGATGCCAAATTATACATGTTAAAACTGGGCAAAAGCGACAGCTAGGAAATGAAGAGTTAGCATGTAACATACAGTGGTGCCCCGTTTGACGATTACCCCACTCCACAACGAATCCGTTTTATGATGCGTTTTTTGCAATCACTATTGCAATCACAAAACGATGATTCAAAGGGGTTTTTTTGCTTAATGATGATCAGTTCCCTGTTTTGGGAACCGATTTTTCACTTAATGGTTTTAAAACTTCTGATCGGCAGGTCACAAAATGGGTCCCCGCTGTGTTTAGGACAGTTTCCTAACTTTACAGGCACTGGAAAATGGCCGCCCTATGGAGGATCTTCGCTGGACGATGAGGTATTTCCCCCATTAGAACACATTAACCGGTTTTTAATGCATTTTAAGGTGTGTTTTTTTACTTTCCCTTGACGACAATTTCGCTCTACGACGATTTCTCTGGAACGGATTATCGTCGTCAAGCGGGACACCACTGTATTAGATAGTGGAAGGAACTGACGTGTGGGAGGTCACATGAGAAGGAAGTGATCAAACTCTGAAAAACTGGAGTCATGTTCTGAAGGCCAAGGAGAAGCTGACACTGGGCCATAACAATAAATGGAGATTAATATACTTACCATGCATTTGCTAAAGTCATTTGGATCCACACCAGGCAATGCTCTCATCAAAAGAGGCAACATGTGCGTTGGACCTTCAGGAAATGACTTGCCCCCAGATACCAGGCTACGAGCTACTCCAATTACACAGCTTAAAGTGGCTGTGAGTTGATGAGGTTCTGTTAATGTCTCCAGTGCAGGATATGTTCTATGCCATTTTGTGGGGGAGAAAAATTAAGAGAGGAATTTGTAAAATCTGTGATAATGTCTTCCTTGGTGCAGACAATTAGATAATACCTCATGTTGGTCTGTAAACAGTATGATCAAAGTCTGTTCTTAACTATGCAGCCTTGTGGTTTTGTCTTATACTGTGGATAAAACATACAGGCAGCCTGTCACGTGATATCAGAACCTAGGGTCATTCAATGAAGCTGAATTATGAGATACAGGACAGTCAGGAAGAGCTACTATATCATTAGACCATAGACCATGTCAAAGGAAAAAACTTATTCCCATAAGCACAAGGGAGAAATGAAGCAGTGAGTGACATGGGAGTAGGTCTAGAAACCCCAGTCAACTTATGTCCCCTATGTTGCACTGCTCCTCTACTGCTACTGAAGCAGAACTGCTACTGCTCAATATTCTTATTGAGATATTTTACATTATATTATTTATATACACTTTAACTAGGACTGTTTAAAAAAAGTCTCCCATAGTAGCATGATGTCAAATATGCAAATAGTTATCTTTACAAAGAGGGACATGGTGGCGCTGTGGGCTAAACCGTAGAAGCCTGTGCTGCAGGGTCAGAAGACCAAGCAGTCATAAGATCGAATCCACGCGACGGAGTGAGCTCCCGTCGCTTTGTCCCAGCTCCCGCCAACCTAGCGGTTTGAAAGCATGCAAATGGGAGTAGATTGATAGGGACCACCTTGGTGGGAAGGTAACAGCGTTCCGTGTCTAAGTCGCACTGGCCATGTGACCACGGAAGATTGTCTTCGGACAAAACGCTGGCTCTATGGCTTGGAAACGGGGATGAGCACCGCCCCCTAGAGTCGAACACGACTAGACAAAAACTGTCAAAGGGAACCTTTACCTTTACCTTTACAAATGGCAGCTGAAATATGTGTACTTTGAGGTGGATGAATAGGAAAGCAGATACTGTACAAGACCAAGAAGACAAAGCCAGCACACACAGTGTCAGTTCAATATCTTGGCTCTCCACAATGAAATGCAAGGCACTAACATTACATAAGATAACCTGAGGAGTTCTATTCAGATTAATATTTGTATGTTTTGAATGTATAAAACAGAAGGGAGGCTGGATTTCAAACAAGCATCCTATTAGCTTTACGGTGAAATGTTAAATACAATCAGAAAGAAGATGCATCACATTTGCTTCTATCTGGAACCACATTAAAATCCTGAGATGAAAGCTCATTGCAGTTTAGGAGATCTGCTGCCAAACCAAGAACTTAATGTTTTTCTTATTGTCGTGACAGCTGTCGATGTTTAATTGTGTCTTAAAATTACTGAAAGTTCCCACAAGGGAATTTATTTTGACAGAATGATGGCAAGTTAGAGCATGAATTTATACAACAGAAGACCGCCACATAAACTAAAATGGGAAAATGAACAGATTGTAACACAGCACACATTTCAACAAACACACATAAGAACATCAGTCCTTCCTTAGTAAAACCTGAGCTTTTCATCTGCATAGAAGACAAAATTCTGGGGTGCCTTTTCCTGGCTATGTTAATATCCTATTTATCACTTACTTTTCAAGTACTGGTGGAATTACTAACTCTGGACGCATTAGTGCAAGATTCTGTAGTGCCTGGGCTGCCTCCAGGCTTCCAGTTTTGCTGAACATTGCCAGGAGGACAGGCTGAATAATACATTCTACAAAGTCTGTTATGTCCTGGTCAGTAAGTTTATGGCTATCAGGCACAGGAGTCAGCCAGGTCACCTTCTTGTAACGTTCACGATGCAATCTTCTGACAACACTGCTGGGTAGCCGTTGAAGCAGCTTCATTAGCTTATTCTGCCAGTGCATCAGAGAAAGGCGAGTTAATTAGAAGCAAGGAGTTCAGTAAAAGCTATCCCCCCCCACATGTGTTGCATTATACCGTATTTTTCACTCCATAAGACTCACTTCCCCCCCAAAAAAGTGGGGGGAGGAAAGTATGTGCATCTCATGGAGCGAATACTGTAAAAAATGGCGCAGACCCCCCCAGAGCCCATGCCGCTGTACTCCACCTCTTCCGTCAACCCCCCGCTCCGGGTTTCTCTTGTCTCTCCACGTCCCCCTCACTAGGCTGGGACCTGAGCGTCAGAGGGGTGCCTGCCACCGCCCTGCAGCACTGCCGCCACCACCAGCGGAATGCGATGTGAGGGGAGACTCTAAATGGGGGAGCGCAGCAAGCTCCTCCTCCTCCTTCCCTTCATAGCTTTCCTCTCTTCTGCTTGTTCATTTCAGCTTTCTTCTCACCCTCGCTTTCCTTTTCGCTCTGCCACCCCTTCCTTTGCTCACACAGCAGCAGTGGCTCCTCCTCTTCACACTTCCCCCTTCCTTCCTCTCCCCTTCCCGCCTCCTTCCTCTCTTTCTCTTTCTCTCTTCTGTCTCTCAGGATGCCCATCAGGGACTGGCTGAGGTGTCTCTTCTGCACTCCCCCAAAAACAAGGGTGGGGGGACCAGGTAATGATAAACTAGAGCGGGGAGCCCACAATTACTACTTGGGCTATGGTTGCCGCTGCCACCCAGGCCACGGGGAGACGCTGCAGCGCCGCCCAGACAGCCAGGCGTGACAGAACTTTTTTGTTCCTGTTTTCCTCCCTCTAAAATTAGGTGCGTCTTATAGTCTTATGGAACAAAAAAATAATGTAAGCCACTGTAAACAATTCTTCAATTTCCCTCTGCATTAAAAGGCCAGATGATGGTAGCTTTTTGGTAGCTTTCTCCTCATATGGGAGAAAATACTCAGATTTTTTTCCCTATGCAATACACTGAGGCTATGCACAATGGAGATAAAATGGCCTAGCTGGTGACAAGTACCACCAGAACTATTTGAAACAACTGATGTGATTACAATGCTTCAAAAGAAAGTTCAAGAAGGCTAGGGTGGTAATTGTTGACATTCTGGTGCACGTATTTAATTTCCATGTGGGACGATTCCTATGTTTGAATCACTCTAAAATCCTGTTCTCTGTCAAGCATCTTTCACATTCATGGCACTAAATACTCCTCCTCATCCTCATCATCAACAACCAAGATTTTAAATTCTTTTTAATATGAGCATCATAGATGAAAACAAAATAAAAAAAGACAAAAACGTGGTGGCACCTTGAAGACTAATTTTTTTAATGTGAGCTTTCATGGACAAGCCCACTTCATCAAACATAAGACTGGACTAAACCAAGAAAGCTCACATTAAAAAATTATAAAAGTTAGTTTTTGCCTTTTAAAAATTTTTATTTTTTAACGTAGCTGTTTTACGGAAAAACTCCTGAAGAAAACGAAAAGCATCAATACTGTATTTAGTCCCAAACATTTGAATTCTTAATGTCAGGATTTCAAAAAAGTAGGGGAAAGCCTCCTTACCAACCAGCGGCCATTATTGGAGGGGTGGTAGAAAGATGCAATGCTTTTGAATAACCCAGACAAGTGCTTTTGTACAAGTTTGCTTGGTCCTCCCTGCCAAGAAACAGAGACAATTGAATTACACAACATGTCAAAGAACTAACAAGGTCACAATTTTACAGTCTGCAGTATTATGCTGATAGTATCACTTTTTCTCACATATCAAAACTGTGATGCCAAAAGATTTAGAAATATGTGAACTACACTTAAGTTCTATTTCTAGAAATGCAATGTTGGAATTTACAGATTCTTTGTAAGACAACTATTTCACAAGACACCAAACTCCATAAAAACTATTACGGCTAGTGTTACTATTATTAATCACATTTCTATCCCAACATTCTATTATTAAGTGCTCAAGACAACTTACTATGTCCATAAAACAACCACAAAAACAAATCTAAACACACAACCATTATAATTAAAACTATTATAAAATACATCACTTACATTAATTATTTTTTAATCAGGACATTCTTTGATGCTTATGTTCTTTTAAACTATTTGCCAGCTTCCTGAAGTAAATCACTGTTCAGCAGAAATAGTGCTGACATGCCACCACTGCAACTAGTAGATTTATACTATAACATTACAAAGATAGATGCTAACTTTTTATTATTCAATGGACTGAGGACCTTAATGATTCTTTTAACACTGGAATGCATGGCATATAGACAAACCCACAATGTGGACCGTCTTTTGGATATCTGGAAGCACTTCGTGGATCCTTACATTTATTTTCATATTTTCTTGCAGTTCTACTTTTATGGTGGTGGAGGCTATTTTTGTTTCTTCTTCTTTCTTATTATGATTTTTGCATAATAAAAAATAGGAAAGTGATGACATCATGTAGCAAGAGCCTGGCATGGGCTCTGCTTAGAAGCAACACACTGTAGTTCCTGTTTGTTCCTGTGGTCTGAGGTCAGCCAAAACATTTATGAGCTTGAAGTCATAGGTAGCTCCCATGGCAAATCTGAGTAATTGAGAGGCTAGAATGCCAAGGTCTGGATAACCGGAAAAGAGGTTGGCCCCATCTTTGCTGTCCTTCTGCAAGCACACAAAGACCTTTCTCTTCGGGCAGGCTTTCCCTGAGTGACTGGTTATCTAAGACCTAGGTTCCCAACCTTTGTTACTTGGATGTTTTTGAACTGCAACTCCCAGAAACCCCAGCCAGCACAGTTGTTGGTGAAGGCTTCTGGGAGTTGCAGTCCACAACTCCTGAGTAAGCCAAGGTTGAGAACCAGTGATCTAAGAGAGTTTAAAATGTGACTGTGTTTTTGTCACTTTTAATGTTTTTTAGTACTGTTTTTATCTACTGTTTTGAATACTGTATCTGTTTAATTCCTTTTTAATAGTGTAATCATTTGTGGCTTTTAGCTATTAATATTGTTTCTTTCTTAAACTGTAAGACGCTCCGGGTCCTTTTTAGGAGAAAGGTGGGAAATAAATAAATAAATAGATGGACAGCCAAGCACAGACACCCCCCAAAAAAGACAAAAAACAGAGAAGACACTACCATCATGGCTGTGATCCACATGACTGCATGTCCTATGTCATAAGCGTTTGTCAGGAATCGTGGAACCAACACCTGATTGCTTCCCACTGGAAGGTTCAAACTCCGCAGTACTCTGGTGAATATCTGCAAAAAAAGGAATTTCATGGTTACATAGTGCTACAAGTATTATTTTTGTTACAAAATGTTATCACAGTATACCATTTTAACAAGCCGATCCAAAAAGCATTCTGCCATACTATACTTTAATGAAAAATATGCATACAGTTTCCAGACACAGAGCTGCAAGACACAGAAGAAAACTCTTTGAATACTTTTAGATAGTGAAATGCTCTGTAATATTTCCACAAACATCTTCCACAGCACAGTAGCTTCAAACCTCTTTTTAAATTAGTCTAGGGCTTCTTTCTGCTATGTATATATTCTAACTAGCATATGGAAAGAATCAGTATAAAACTGTTGAACAAATTAAATCATGGCATGTCAACAGACATTTTCAGATACATGAAGTACTGTAGACCTTCTCAAGGTATAAAATCTACAGGTTGTATCAGCTGAGAAAATGCAGAACTAAATTTGACAATCTTGATCTTGTTAATTTTTTTTACCATTGACTGATTGTAAATTTACATAATGTTGGCTTTGTGTGAGACACTACTCTAAGCAATTTTCAAAGATCAACCATTCTCATCCTATCTACCTCTTAGACATTACCTTTGGAATATAGGGATCCCAGTTGATGTAGCCTATGTTGTCATTGGCCAAGCGTGCAAAAAGGTTGACTAGATGCTAGAAAGAAACCAAAGACCACATTTTCATAACAGAGAACATTTTCAATGTAAGATTTAGCCCAGTTAACACTATGACGTGGCTACAGCTGAAAAGAGGTGGGACAGAATACAATGCTCCTGAAAAACTAACTACAGTATGCTTGTTAAAAGACTGAGGAACATCATGTCTGAACATGAGCTTGTAAAAGTTTCCTTTTTGAGGGTACAGTTCCAAGAATTTCCCAGTTCAAATGGCCACTGGCCATGCTAAACTGGAAAAGGAACCAAGGACTTTTGTGCTTAGGCATATACAGTGGAGATGAGGGGCACAGTACCCATCAAAGCCTACTCAGCTCTAGAACACTCCAAGTATAACTCTGTATAGCCATAAGGTCCTTATGCATGAGTTGTACAATTCAATAAGGAGGATGTAACTTTTTCCAAGCTATGGTGTGTACCAAGCCAAAGACGTGAGAATTCTCAAATTCAAGTTTCACTGTTATACTTTTTAAAAAGAGAACCATGATTAAATATAAAACAACAAGGCCTTTCCTCATATATGTAGCATTTTCCTGCCTATTCCAAGTGGATCTTCAAGGACCAACATAATCTGAGAGAATCCTATATTACAGCAATTATTACAGCTCAGACTGAGATGCATGAGCAAATGGCAGCTTCCTCAGGTTACTAAAGAAAAACTGCACAAGGAAGCAGTTAAATAATGTCTAACATGCAAAATTTGGATCTTTTTATTCAACTGTTGAGACCCCTCTAATTACCATAAACTTGTCCACTGCCCACATATCAAGTCCATAGTAACAGGGGGGGCAGGAATACTTACCCCTTCCCACTGAGGAAGATTTTGAACAGAAACCCAAAGGTCCATAAACTCATCAAACCAGAGCCTGGAAGAAGATAAAAACAAGCCAATATGCTTACTGTTGTGTCAAATACACCACTGGCTGATTATTAAAAACACTGTTCCTAATCCATAACCATAATTAATACATCAGATTTTCCTTACATAAACTAGTTCCGCTAGTGAAACTACAAAGTTTGCTAATGAAAAGAAACTTAAACTTGAGCTTTTAGGCTTACAGTTTACATTCTTAAACACTACAATGAATAAAATTATGTCTGGAAGGTGAAGGCAGTGTCTTGCTTCATATTGGATATACAGTGGTGCCCCGAATGACGCTGATAATGCATTCCGTTAAAATCGCTGTACAGCGAAATCATCATCATGCGAAAATAAAAACCCCATTGGAATGCACTGAAAACCGGTTAATGCGTTCCAATAGGGAAAATACCTGCTCATGCAGCAAAAATCCTCCATAGGGCGGCCATTTTGCGATCCCTGTCTTGCAGAAATAGGTCCAAAAAACAGCGGGGAGCCTTTTTGCGAACCGCCAATCAGCTGTTTTAAATAGTTGTCTTGCGAACAATCGGTTCGCAAAGCAGGGACCTAATCATTGTTAAACAAAAAAACTCCATAGGAAACATCGTTTTGCGATCGCTATAGCAATCACAAAAAAGACATCGTCAAGCAATTTCATCGTTTAACAGGGCACCACTGTACTTATTATTATGGCTTCTTCCATCTGCTATCATCTGACACTTTCCCTTACTTCCTATGCAAATTTCTAAACCAATGTAATGTTAATATTATTTATGACAGCTAATAAAAATTTGAAGATTTCTAAACATCTCCCTCTATGAAACATGAAAACATTGCTGCTGTTGTTCAAAACAGAGAGAACCATGCCCTCCTGGAAGCTTCCAGGAAGTACAGTTGTCCTCTTAAACAAATGTCAAAGCCCAACTTTAGGAAAACGTGCTTTCAGGTCCTCCACAATTGCTTGTTATAAGTCTATCTTTTGTATTCTAATTTATGATACCAGTAATCATCCTCAGCTGCTTAAAATACAGTGGTGCCTCGCATTATGACGTTAATTTGTTCCAGCGAAATCACTGTAAAACGAAAACGTAATGTGATTTTAAAAGCCCACAGAAACGCATTAAAACCCGATTAATGCGTTCCTAGAGGCTTGAAACTCACCGTCCAGCATGGCCATTTCCGCTGCCTGTGCAGCGAGGAATCCGTGCCAGAAAAGAGCGGGCGGCCATTTTGTTTACCCGGCGGCCATTTTGAAACCGCCAATCAGTTGGCCAAAAATCATCGCTTTGCGATGATCTGTTCCCGGAGCAGGGAACGGATCATCGCAAAGCAAAATTCCCTCATAGGGAACATCGTTTTGCGATCACTTTTGCGATCACAAAAACATCGACGTCTAGCGATTTCGTCGTCAAACAGAGCGCCCGTTAAGCGAGGCACCACTGTATCAATGGCTGAGGAAGTGAACTTGTCCATGAAGGCTCATATTACAAATATTAATACTTTATTGTTTCATAGCCAATCAGGTTGTATACATAAATAGAAATTAAAGCACTCTTAAAAGATAGTATTTTGTATCTAATATAAATACATACAAGCAGTCAGAAAAGCATAAACCAATAAAATAAGCTTTCCCAAACAGGTATCAAGTCACAATATTAATTTAAAGATACTGTTAAGCAGGCAATGAGTTCCATCTTTCCATGGATTGTTTAATGAATTTAGCAGCTATATAGGATATAAAATAATCTGTGCCAGCTGGCAGAAATAAAATCGTACATAAAGGGGAGTTGTTTTTGATCCCAGTTGTTAAGGGTTTAAGATATTGATCTCTCTGCATACGAAATCATTATGTTAGAAAATGTACAATATCTTCCATTTTAGAGCATCATGCAGGGCAATGTCTGCCTGTACTATATTGGTCCATATAAAGTCCTTGAATCTCATTCAACTGCAGTAAGTTCAGTCTGCATTTACTTAGCAGTTGTCTGAGCTCATGTGAGCTAGTAAGGGGCAAATATGGGGGCAATTTTCCAAAAGACAAGGAAAAACCTTTGCATATCCTAATGGAGCAGCAGCTAACTACAGATGCCACGATCTTTTATTAACATCTCCTCTGGCAACCTCATATCCCCTCCTGTGGAGGTAGGCTGAGAGTAACTAAAGGTCAAATTTGACCAGAGTAATGGTGTCGTTATTGATGCCAAAGAATACTTCGTTATATGATGTGACAGGTAGATACCAGAGAAAGAACCTTCACAAATTGCCCATTCTTTTGGAATGACATCTCAAGAGAGATCTGATACTATCTTCACTGGTAGTATTTAAATATTGGGCATTTAAATACCTTCCCATTTCAGCAGGCATTCAGTCCTTCATTTTCCGTTTTGGTTTTGTTGTAAGTGTTTAACAGCCTCACGGCGCAGTGGTTACACTGCTGTACTGCAACCAAAACTCTGTTCATGACTAAGGTCCAATCCCAAATAGCCAACTTGAAATTCACTCAGCCTTTCATCCTTCTAAAGTTGGTTAATGAGCACCCAGCTTGCTTTGGGGAGGGCAATGTGTAGCCTGAATAATTAAATTATAAACTACCCAGAGAGTTCTAAAGAGATATGGAGAGGTATATAAACAGCACACTTTGCTTTGTTTTTGCTTGCTGGCCAATGTGTAGTAACTCATATTAGAGTAAGCCTATTGATTCAATAGGGGTTTGGTGAGTCAACTAATTAAGTAGTTCTAATCTAACTGTGACTTACTATGGTAAAGTAAGTCACAGTTAGAATAAGCCCTTTGAATCAATGAAACTTAGAAGCTGACCAACCAAATCCTCAACATCTGCAATACAGTATTTCTAATGTTCAGTTACTTTAATATTTTTATGCTTTTGTGGCTGATTTATTTTGTTTTATTGTAGAGCTTGTGATTTTTATTTATCAAGGTTTTCAGATACTTGTAAACCAGCTCCAGTGCATTGTCAGTTGTGCAATACACACACTTGTTCAACATATAAACATTTAAAATCACATGAATTAATGCTTTTCCTCAAAGGACCACATCCAAAAAATGTGTAGTGATAAGAATTCATTCAGATATAATTTCCAAAACTGGTGGACATAAAAAACAGGAAAATGCTAAAAGTGCAAACAACAGCAACAAAATAGAAGTATAGTTTCCCAATCCCACGAGGTCCTGGTCCCCCTCTATTCAGTACTGGTTAGGCCTCACCTTGAATATTGTGTCCAGTTCTGGACACCACACTTCAAGAAGGATGCTGAAAAAATGGAACAAGTTCAGAGGAGGGTGACAAGGAAGATCAGGGGATTGGAAACCAAGCCTTATAAGGAAAGGCTGGAAGAATTGGGCATGTTTAGCCTTGAGAAAAAAAGACTAAGGGGTGATATTATAGCATGTTTCAAATATTTGAAAGGCTGTCATACAGAGGAAGGGCAGGATCTGTTCTCAGTCACCCCAGAGTGCAGGACACGCAACAATGGGCTCAAGTTATAGGAAGCCAGATTTTGGTTGAATATCAGGAAAAACTTCCTAACTGTTAGAGCAGTACGACAGTGGAACCAGTTACCCCGGGAGTTGGTGAGTGCTCCAACACTGGAGGCATTCAAGAAAAACTTTGATAAACACCTGTCAGATATGCTTTGATTGTATTCCTGCACTGAGCAGGGGGCTGGACTTGATGGCCTTGTAGGCCCCTTCCAACTTCACTTTTCGATGATTCTATGGAAAAGTCATTTAAGACTAATGAATTTATTTCAGTGAGAGATTTTGTGGATTACAATCCACTTCCTCAGACACAGGAAATGGACTGTAAATCCACAAACACACTGAAATAAATTTGTTAATGTTAAAAAGTGCTGCGATACTACTGCCTTTTTTGGTTGTTTTAGTAGCTGATAAAACCATCTGGCACAGTCATCTCTCTCTGAAAAAGAGTAGCACAAAGACTTTCCCACACAACTGTTCTTATGCCGTATACTTGAAACTAAATCCAGTAGACTGGAAGGAAACTCTTTTAAAAGAAAGAACTCTCAAGCCTCTTATATGTCACACAAACAAAGTACAGTAACAGCCAGCCTAAGATATGCAAACAGAAAAGTACAATAAATAATGATGCATCATGCAGGTTGGGGATATCAACAACAGAAACTCAATCCATATGGGAAAAGCAACCTCTTGATTCAAGAAACTCCAACTGTATGAAGTTTGTTTCGATAAATGTGCCATTTTACCAATTGCCACCCACAAGGAAGACACAGTAATTAGTCACAAAGTTGTGGAAGAACTCAAGGACGGGGCAGAATCAGAAGGGGAGATGTTTTGTGGACAAGCCCTTGAGTAAGCTTAGCTTAGCATGACCTTGAAGTGCTAAGCCCAAAGAGAAACATAACTGAGTTGTGAAACCCCATAATGGGAACAGCCTGGCGATAAATATGCAGCTGTCTCACTTTATGAAGAAAGCAAATATGAAGTCTCATTTTACAACATTTGCTATGCACAGTTGTGCAGTTAATTCAGTCAGTTTCAGTCATATTCAGTACGTGCATCAAGAAATTATTTTTTTTGCCTAGTTCTTATTAAGCTTTTTTGAAGAGTTGTTATTTTTGTCATTGTTTCGACTTCTATACACCACACAGTGCTAGAGCACTCTCTGAGTGATTTGCAACATACAGTGGTACCTCGTTAGACAGATACCCCGCATGACAGTTTTTTCGCTAGACATTGGCTTTTTGCAATTGCTATAGCGATTCGCAAAACAGTGATTCCTATGGGGGAATTTCGCTGGACAATGTTTCGTCCCTGCTTCACAAATCAATTTTCGTTAGACAACAATTTTGACAGCTCTCTCCGCACTCGCAAACAGGTGTTTTCGGGACCTAAGCTTCGCAAGATAGCGATTTAAACAGCTGATCGGCGGTTCGCAAACCGGCTTTCCTATGGCTGATCTTCGCTAGACAACGATTCTTCCCCACTGAAACGCATTAAACAGGTATCAATGCATGCCAATGGGGAAATGCTTTTCGCTAGACAATGATTTCGCTAAACAGCGATTTCAGTGGAACGGATTATCATCATCTAGCGAGGCACCACTGTACTGTAATTATGTAATGAACACTTTGCCCTTGCCTCCTCCCCCAGCAAGTTGGGTACTCATTTTACCAACCTCAGAAAACTGACTCAGCCTCAAGCTGGATACATGAACACATTGGCAGTGAACTCAGGTCATGAGAGGAGGCTTGACTGCAGTACTACAGTTTAACCACGATGCCATGGGATTCTGTTTTGCTAATAAACATCTTTATTTAGCCATGGCCATAATCACAATAGGAAAGAAATATAGGCCAAATCAGGATTGTATAAGTCACATAATGAACCTTATAAGGTGGTATGTAAAGAACTGCTTTCAGTCTGTGTCCCCCTTCAAATGTGTTAGAGCCCCTCAGAGGCCATATGACCCCCACTGACAACTGTAACTGCCAAAGATAAAACCCCTTCTATGGAAAAAAAACTAGAATCTTCTTGGAAAGTCAATCAGCCAATCCATGCTGGGAAAAATACCTTAACAGTTCAACTGTATTGCACAAATCTATTTCTTTGAGCATGACCTAAATCTTGTACATGCCTAGTGAAATATTTGACTCCTCTTTGAATGATGGACTACATGCTTTTTTTCCCAAATGTTTTCGAAAATTCTCCCATGTTTCAAAATAAGCCTGACTAATGGCATGGAAAGCTGGCTTCTGAGAAATGCTGAGCTGGAACTGCCCACGGACAAAGCCAGTTGTGCTGTGCATCCAGACTAGTTCCTTTAAACTCAACTCACAAACAAAAAGGGATTCAAATGTTCAACAGATTCTTCATTACACTGGCTGATACCCAGAAGTACGTTCCAACTAGAGTAGACCCAATAAATCAACAGAACTTAAATAAAAGTTGACTCACCAAATCCCCACTGATTCGATCGACCTAATCTACCTGCAATTTACTACTGGATTTCAGCCACTATCTTAAAACTAACATTATTACTGTTTTAAAGCTAATATTACAGTGCTAAGTAAATACATGCTACACTGAGCGTGCCAGAAACTAAAGCCAAATCATAATTTGCCAAATCTACTCATAAAAATAAATGACAACATATTTAAATCAAACCAATGCTAATTGCAGGATTCTTAAGCAAAGCATTTCAATGAGCTCTTTTAAAAGAATACTTTTATGCTGCCTAACCTTCTGGGATTCAGATTGCAAAATGAAAAAAGGCCCCAGCATCAGCATCACTCCCATCTAAAGAAAGAGCCCAGAGCCTGAACAAGTGAATGCATAGGAATAGCCTTTAAGGCTCATGGTTCCAGTACGATTTTGCATAAGAATCAGATGTTCATCGGGTCAGAAAAGGTCCAGTATAAGAACCAAGTCAGGCAGCATCAGTGAGTACTGAAACCATATCTGCTTCCCACTCCAATAATTACAACATTAAATGAGACAACAATGCTATGGCTTCTATGAGAGTTAATTCTGGTGAACATTCTTAAGCAAACTGACGTTCAACACACAAGTGTTAAAACAATATTAATTTTCATTACATGTGACATACTAGCAATCAACTAACGAACAACAATTTTACACATCATAGACTGTTCTGTGAAAACATTATGAAGTGCTAAAACCAGCTTACTTAAAACCTTTGTGGTGGAATTCTGGAGGAAGTGTGGTAGGTAGAAACAGTTCAAAGTAAGTGACAGCCTTCTGCATGGTAACATCAAAAGGACACATTAACGGCCGCCATTCAACTAACATCTCTGCTGTAGCATTTTCTGGAAAATACCTGCAGAGCAAAAGGACACATCAGCCAATAGGCACAAGGGATACTACACCGCACATAGTTAAATACATAAAATGCACGGTCAAGTTCAGATAAGTATAAAATGTATTAGGCAGAAAAACAGGAGGTCCATAATATAGCTTGAAGCAGACATTATTACAAAATAGCCATTCTCTGAATATTGAAAACTAAGGCAAACAGGATATGGGTATCACTCACGTGTCCTGACAGTGGCCTTTCCCCATCAGGTTAGGGAGTGTGTGGGAGAACTATATTATGAATCTTTGTTCTGATGCAACAAGACAGCAAAGTCTGACACAGCAGGGTGTCACATTCCTATTAGAAGTTGTGATGCCCCTCTATGCACAGGGATTAAGTGATTAGTTCCACCTGATTCCCCTATCATGCCCAACCACCCCCTTTTGGCAAGTGGAGAAAAGGCTATCTGTATCCAGTGGTGCCTCGCTTTACGATTGCTACGCATTATGACAAATCCGCTTTACGACGATCTTTTTGCAATCGCAATTGCGATTGCAAAACGATGGTCTAAATGGGGAAATTTCGCTTTGCAATGATCAGTTCCCTGCTTCGGGAACCGATTCTTCGCAAAACGATTGTTTTTAAACAGCTGATCGGCGGTTTCAAAATGGCCGCCGGGTAACTAAAATGGCTCCCCGCTGTGCTATACAGGCAGTGAAAATGGCTGTCGTATGGAAGATCTTCGCTGGACAGTGAGTTTGTATCCCATGGGTTTCAATTGGGTTTTTATTTTCACTTTACGATGTTTTCGCTTAACATCGATTTTCCTGGAACGGATTATCGCCGTTAAGCGAGGCACCACTGTATATATTTTATCTGTTTGCTTGTTTTATTTATATGCCACCTTTCTCCTGGTATGGGCACCCAAAGCAGCTCACAATATTAAGAACAGAGCTTAAAACAAAGTAAGTTAAATATTTTAAAAAATTAAACTATAGCAAATTAAATCACAAATGAATAATTAAAAGCAAGAGAACATTACAAACTATCTGACTCAAGAAGGCATTCAGGGATTCGATCACGACTGTTAAAGCCTGCCTGAAGAGATGGGTCTTCAGCTGTCAGCAGAAGGATAAAAGGGAGGGGGTCAGTCTGATCTCCCGAGAAAGAACACTCCATAACCTGGGAGTTGCCACAGAGAAGTCTCTTTCCTGTGTCACCACAGCATGCATGAATAGAACTCAATATAAGGAGTAGAGAAAACATGCACAAAGCAAACTCAGGAATCTGTATTCTTTCAGTCTATTCAAGAATTTAAAAGTTAAAAGCCCAAATTCACTTAAACACAAGCAGCTTCAACTGCTGATTACCACAGCAAAGCTTCATGAATATGCATGATAAACCACTTCCATATAAACCAAAAGGAAACCCCCTATCCCCAGGGTAGGGCTCTCTTATTACCTAAACTCTGCTTAAGCAAGTTTTAAAAACTGTTCAAAATACTTACGGTCTACAGTTTTTCACGAGAGTTTTCAAAACGCTTTCTACAGAGCTAAACAGAGGGAAGAGGAAAAACAGTTAGATAAATTACACCAGCCTGTTTCAAACAAAGCGCATTATGACAAGTAGACAATTGTGCAAAACTCTGAGATGATATTGATGCAATTAGACACCATCTGTGTACATGCAGCAGTTAATCTTCCCTTGTGATACAATCCTACTTACAAGGATTACAACTGATTCCCTCAATTCCTGACTTTGCTCTTTACTTCTCCTTGAGCACCTCCTGCCAAACATAACCACTTCTTTCATTACATCCTTCAGTAAGCCATTGAGATCAGTGCATCCGATTTTGAAAGAAAGAAGGGTTGGAAAGTGACACAATGGTCCACAAAGCTCTGAGATAAAGTAAATTGACTAAAAGGTATTCCTACAGGTATTCCTAACAGACATGAGAACTGTGCCAAAAAAACCCTGTTCTTTAACTGCAATAAATATTGATTTGACAGAAGCACGTCTTTAATGGGCAAGGCACACAAGCAGAACAATGGCCTCACTCCAAACACTCAGAGGGAACACCAGGGTCACTTTCAGTCCAATTTGCACACTGGAAAATGACAGCAATCTGATAAACAGATTGGGGGTTTTGGGGTTTGCACTGATGTTCAGTGTTCCTGTTCCTACCTAATGCACAACTAACAGGCAATGTGGCGATGTGAATTGGGGAGATGCTCTCTTTCTCACAGCAGTTTTAATGCATAATTCCACTGAGCTCTGTCTTGTTCTTTACACTTCCTAACAACCTACCCCCCCCAAAAAATGGACAAACCATCTAGACATCTGTGATGTGCTATGATGACATGATACTTAGCTCTATTCTTCCTTTTCATCTGTTCAGACATGGTATGAATGTCATGAACATATACTTGTAATCAATTGTAGGGAAAATGACAACTATTAAACCAAAAATTAAGGTAGGTCTTTGAGTTGGGGAAACCGAGTCCTTTGAGAATGTTTTTAGATCTTTATCGATGGGCACGGAAATGGCATCAGTAACTCAAAGCATCTTCCTGAGCATTTCTCAGTGTGCCAGCTACACAAATCTCTTCATTAAGGAAGAACTTGCCATAGTGATTCAGATGCTTAAAAGACTGAGGTTAGACTCTTGTAATGCTTTAAACATAGATCTACCTTTTGAATCCAACTGATTCAAAATGCCTCTAATGTCATACACAAATAAGAACTGTTCCACTAATGACAGTACACCAATATTAGAAGAAAACACACATTTTTGCCTGCCATGTTTCCATCCAATCCTGAAAAGTTGTTATCAACTTTTAAAGCAGGGGAAGGCAAGCCCAGAGGTCCAAAGGACCCAGAGGCTCATTTCTAGACCTATTGTGGCCATACCTACTCCCATGATCCCTCACTCTAATTTTTTTTCTGTGCTTTTAAACTGAAAAAACCTCTAACCCTCTCCAGTGACAAAACAGTTCTTCCTTTAAAAAAAATTAAACAGTTTGGGGGATGTGGGACTCCAGAGATGCTGCAGCCCTTCAAAACAAGACAACATCACCTTTTATTTCCCATGTGGAGCACAAAGAGAAACGTTCAGGTCCCCAAATCTTAAGCATGGGTGGGGTGCATTTGGTTCCTTGGGGACATAAGCAGCCCATGGCCACATGTTGTCAACCCAGCTTAAAAATCATAACGTTTGGGGTTAAGATATTTTAAGGGCTGCCTTCTCCTTTATAGTAATATGATCATTTTAGAATTGCAGAGCTGGAAGGGACCCTATGGATCACTGAGTCCCAGCACCTGTCAGGGAGGCACAGTGGGGAATCGAACTTCAAAACTCTGGCTCTGCTGCTAGATACCTAAACCACTGAGCTATCCAGCAGTTCTTATTCACTGCAATAATCAAGGAAGGCTCTGGCCCTGCCTTCAGAATTGAGATTCAGGATGATGAGTGGGGGCTCCTCCACTGTAGTCTCATACCAGTTGAATGCCCCTCCTAAAATAAAGAGAAACAGTTTCTGGCTTAATTCAAAAGCAATTACAATTTTATTTTTTTTCTTTCCTTATGATTAATGAGTACTACTGTAGTTGCTGATGCTCTGCTTTCAATGTATTATGCTTGACTATGACATTCACACATAATGGTGGCGCTGTGGGCTAAACCGCAGAAGCCTGTGCTGCAGGGTCAGAAGACCAGCAGTCGTAAGATCGAATCCACGCGACGGAGTGAACTCCCGTCGTTTTTGTCCCAGCTCTTCCCAACCTAGCAGTTCGAAAGCATGTAAATGTGAGTAGATAAATAGGTACCACCTCGGTGGGAAGGTAAAACGCACTCCCTAGTCACGCTGGCCACGTGACAACGGAAATTGTCTTTGAACAAGCGCTGGCTCTACGGCATGAAAAACGGGATGAGCAGCACCCCTTAGAGTCTGATACGACTGGACTAAAAATGTCCTTTACCTTTACTATGACAGTTAGGTTTTTTGTTTTTAAAAATTGTATGACTATACAAAAATACTGTTGAATTGATTTTTAACAGCTTTATGTAAAACACCTTGGTTGAATTATATAAAGACAGTTTAGAAATACTGAATGAATGGACGAATTAATAAATAAATAAATAGTAAAACCATTTATTTATTTATTTATTTATTTATTTATTTATTTATTTATTTATTTATTTATTTGATTTTTACCCCGCCCCTCTAGACCATGTCTACTCGGGGCGGCTTTTAACCACCTTTTAACCACCTTTTCTGACATTATCAATTGATTCACTCCTCTAAAATTTATGGCCAGGATATTAATATATTCAGCTTCCATCCAATAATCATTATAAACATACACTTTTATTTTTAAAATGTATTTTAGCCCTAAATAACACCTGTGAATAAAACTTCTTGTTGTTTAGTCATTAAGTCGTGTCCGACTCTTAGTGACCCCATGGACCAGAGCACGCCAGGCCCTCCTTTCTCCCACTGCCTCCTGGAGTTGGGTCAAATTCATGTTGGTAGCTTCGATGACACTGTCCAACCATCTCATCCTCTGTCATCCCCTTCTCCTCTTGCTGTCACACCTTCCTAACATCAGGTGTTTTTCCAAGGACTCTTTTCTTCTCATGATATGGCCAAAGTACTGGAGCCGCAGATTCAGGATCTGTCCTTCAAGTGAGCACTCAGGGTTGATTTTCTTAAGAATGGATAGGTTTGTTCTCCTTGCAATCCAGGAGACTCTCAAGAGTCTCTTCCAGCACCACAATTCAAAAGCATCAATTCTTTTGTGGTCAGCCTTCTTTATGGTCCAGCTCTTACTTCCATACATCACTCTGTGGACCTTTGTCAGCAAGGTGATATCTCGACTTTTTAAGATGCTGTCTAGGTTTGTCATCGCTTTCCTCCCAAGAAGCAGGCGTCTTTTAATTTCGTGGCTGTTGTCACCATCTGCAGTGATCATGGAGCCCAAGAAAGTAAAATCTGTCACTGCCTCCATATCTTCCCCTTCTATTTCCCAGGGGGTGATGAGACCAGTAACCATGATCTTAGTTTTTTTATATATTGACTTTCAGACCATTTTTGGCGCTCTCCTCTTTCACCTTCATTAAGAGGTTCTTTAATTTCTTCTCACTTTCTGCCATTAGAGTGCTATCATCTGCATATCTGAGGTTGTTGATATTTCTTCCGGCAATCTATTCATCCAGTCCTGACTTTCGCATGATGTATTCTGCATATAAGTTAAATAAGCAGGGAGACAATATACAGCCTTGTTGTACTCCTTTCCCAATTTTGAACCAATCATTTGTTCCACATCCAGTTCTAACTGTCACTTCCTGTCCCATATATAGATTTCTCAAGAGATAGATAAGGTGGTCAGGCAGTCCTATTTATTTAAGAACTTGTCATAGTTTGCTATGGTCCACACAGTCAAAGGCTTCTGTGTTGTCAATGAAGCAGAAGTAGATGTTTATCGTCTGAACTGAATTCGCCCGTTCCCGTCCATTTTAGTTCACTGACCCCCAGGATGTCAATGTTTATTCTTGCCATCTCCTGTTTGACCACATCCAGCTTACCAAAGTTCATAGATCTTACATTCCAGGTTCCTATGCAGTATTTTTCTATGCAGCATCGGGCTTTCCTGTCACTTCCAGGCACGTCTGCAGCTAAGCATCCTTTCGGCTTTGGCCCAACCACTTCATTAGCTCTGGAGCTACTTGTCCTTGTCCTCTGCTCATCCTCAGTAGCATGCTGGACGCCTGCCGACCCGAGGCGCTCATCTTCCAGCATCATATCGTTTAGCCTTTTGTTTCTGTTCATGGAGTTTTCTTGGCAGGGATACTGGAGTGACTTGCCAGTTCCTGCTCCAGGTGGATCGCGTTTAGTCAGAACTCTCCACAATGACCTGTCCATCTTGGGTGTCCCTGCGCAGCACTGCCCATAGCTTCTCTGAGTTACTCAAGCCCCTTCGCCACGACAAGGCAGTGATCCATTAATTTTCATTCATGCCTCTTATTCATTATAGTGAATAATACTATACATACACAAATATGAAAAGTAAATGCAAGCAACATAATTTTAATTTTTATTGCCATTAATGTAATTTCAGATTTATACTGCAGGGCACATGTATTGGTGAAGCCTCTGGCAATGAATGACTTGAAATATTCATCTGCTCAGAATAGCAAGCCATTTCTAGTCCAGCTGATTTCAGCAAGGTGAAAAACCATCATTAGAGTGCAGATAAAACTTCGCTGGAGTAACAATTTATAAAGAGAAAATACATTGTCTGTGTTGAGGAAACTACGAGATAAAGCAAAAAGACTCACAGAAGGCTATAAATCTATAAAGGTTTACAAACTTTAGCTAGCTTTGTTGTTCTACAAAAAAACTTTTTAACAACAAGAACCACCGCCAGCATTCAAGCGGCAGTCTTCTCCTTGATGTTATGCTACATCTTTGAAACACAGCAGTGGAAAAAAAATCTCTTGCTCCTCTCTTAGCTCTACACTTGGGGCTGGAGCTGCTAGAACAGAAAACTACTCCCTAACTCTCAAGAGCTAGACTCAAGGACGAGGACAGAGATTGGCTCTGGTCTTGTGTTGGGCCCAGTTTGAGAATCATGCCCATGTACTTTTAACTTCCCTTCTACAGCTCCAAGTCAAGAAGCCGGAGAGGGCCACAGTCAGAATGGCATCTACCTGTTTTGATAGGCAGAGAAAGCTTTTAATATTCTGTTTATGTCAGCCATCCTGGGTCCTTTTTTTTAAAGGAGAAAAGTGGAGTAAAATATGTTTTTTTAAAAAAATTAAATTATTAATATCTGAATCAGGATAGCATGGCTTCCAATCCACCTGAATTACGGAGAAAGAGAGATTATCAAGCATTAGGCATTAGCAACAGCTGAATAAGAAGAATCTGACAAAGGGGTGGGTGAACAATAAAGCTTGAGGGAAAAAGGCAAATGGGACTGAGTCAAGGCAAACTGACGGGGAGGCAATGAAAAAATGTCACTAAGTAGCTCTGTTTCATTGAAGAAGGGTGTTGAAGCTTACAGCAAAACAGCAGCTTGGCAGCTATCTTACTGAAAATACAGAAAATGGAAAGGGGGAAAAGATGTTCTTTGGAGACTACTTAATTAAGACAGGAATTAAAATGCAAAAGCAGTGGGAAAAGTTGTAAACCTGAATAAGCAAGGAATGGAATAAGCAATGTTGAAAACAGAAGGAGTGAAGGATGGAAGACAGCTGACACAAAACTGAAAGTAAAGCCGGGGAAGAAGAGGAAGATGTATGGTATAGACAGATGAGCAAGGGAAGTTTTAAGAGTTCTTAAATGAGTACCAACGAAATGTCTTTGAAATGTGAACTGCTTGTAGATTTACTCAATCCTTCAAGGCCTAATTTCTTCCACTACAATGAAAAACATAGGCATATACAGTATAACATAATAAAATAATACCAGTTTACACTGAACAACTTTACTCTTTACTTTTTGTTTTTAATATTAATCCTGGTACAGTATATGAAGACAAAGGGCAACGACACACTATATGTTTTGCCTTACAATTCTCACTGGTCCCACAGAACAATGCCAGTCACACGGTGATAGAACCCTTTGCCCTAATGATGCAACCCAAAGGACAGGGTGGTGAGTGAAAAACAGGAAAAGGCATTAACCTAACTGTTCAGTAAGAGTGCCACACCTGGGATGGAAAGACATAGGAGGTATACTTAACAATCACTTAAGGGATCAGTAAGCTACACAAATGATATTCCACTTCAAAATCGCATACTCCTCTTTAAGGAAAGGTCTATAAAGCAAAATTGCAGAAACACATACTGCCTCTCCCAGCGTAAAGAATAAAAATTCACTTAACTCCCCACATTTCTTGTTTTTTGCTCTGAACACCAAGGTCTCAAGAACGTGCAACAGCTAGTGGCATTTTAAACACATAGCTGGCACAACAGAAATTCTCACATCACCTACTCTTGTGCATTTCAGTCCACTGTACCCATATGGCTACAAACACATTGATCTAAGGAAAGAGAAAAGAGCTTGGGTCACCCACAACAGCTGCTCATTCCTCGTCTGTCACACAGCACTGAAGGGGAGGAATTCTGCTTCCTCTCATTCTTCCATAATTAAACATACCAGTGGGGATAATTTTAAGTTTATGAAAATCAAATTCTATAAGCGCTATTCATATCAGTCTATTAAAGCATGGTCAACAGACTTCTGCAAACCTTAAATCATATTTATTAAAGAACAAATTACTCTCCTCCATAAGAGTTGAAGTAGGGTGTGGGGCAAATACCACTAAGTATTCACAGGATTCACCGTTACTCCATTAATGTTCTTTGAAGTGTGTGCTTCAATAACCATACCTTTACGCTGATACAAACAAAAACATTGTAAAGTATCGGTAATATTGCTTAGGGGAGCTGCAATTCATCAAGGAGACACAGTATCAGATTTTACTAAGAAAATGCTGAAAAATGATAGGTCAGTCAGGAGGAAATACTTTCGAAATTCAAGCTGATTACTTGCATTTCTGAGAAGGCTACAAGACTAAAGTGGAAGAAGTGATTGGCTATATGATGTACAACTAATTAATATATTTGATAGTGGCAAGCTATTAGTCTCTGAGATTCTCTGATGAATAAATGCATTATCTTAGGTATTTTTTAAACTGTATTCATTCATGTTTATACATGATTAAAGAATGAAGAAACTACACCGTTATTTCTGGGGATAACTGTGTTAATACAACGAAACAGGCAGCATTTTGTGGCACTTGAAGAAGTGCCGTTTCCATGGGCTAAAGTCAACTTTTTTGGACGCCAGGTTAGAGATGAAGGATTCACCTAAGCTAATACTGTGGCCGTGTACCACCATATAGGAGTACGAGTATATACAAAAGCAACCTTTTGCCTAAAAAGCCTTGATTATGAACCTGAGAAAAGGTAAGCTGACACAATGGTTGAGTCACAGGTTCAGTGGAAGGCCATGCCTCCTTTGGCCCACAAAATGGAAGTATTTATCACTGAAAATAACTAATTATTTACAAAAATTCATTAGAAAACATAAGTGCTAAACATATTATCATGTACAACTAAAAAATTCCAATAATTTATAACCTAGTGAGCTAAGAGACGAAGATATATCCAGAAAAGTCTCCCTTTTGTCATAAACTCATGAGGGACAAAGTCATGAAGAAAGGATTAACTACTAACCTATGATAATCAAACCTCCTTATTCAGAGGCATATGCTCTGAATAGTCGCTTGCGAGTATAGAGTGAGGTTTACTGCCTTCAAACCCCACCTGGAAGCTTACTAAACAGATCTGGATGCTGCACAGAACCTTGATCTATTCCAGTGGAGCGTCTCTTCTTGTGATGAAAACAACACAGGCCTGAATCTGTCTAAAGCTCTGGTGAGTATAAAGCTCTATTTGCACAGTGACATGGGATACTTCTGCAAGGTCTTATTACATGTGTTTTGGATGCTCATATAGACCCCCTTCCCAAACCCAAGTCACAGAACCTTCTTTAGCAATGGCAAATTTAGAGTCTAGAATTCTAAATACACTTACTAGGGAATAAACCCTATTGACCATAGTGATACTTACTATAGTACACATCACTGCACTATACATCTCAAATCAAAGGTTATTTTAAAAATGTACTATCTTCCTTAGCTTTCTCCTCAACCACTCTCCACCACTCTCCAGAGAAAGTTAAATTCATGCATTTATAAAGCTTTGTGCAAATTATATCTAATAACTAAAGCATTGCTTTCATATAATACATTTATGGGTTAACAGACACTAGCACATAACTGTATTTTTCAGCCACTTCACACATGTTTTCCCACAAGGAGTTTTAAATACAGTGCGACATTCCCATAAACAGTGGTGTAATGTTAACATTGGTTGGTTTGGTTCTTGTTCAGTCTTATATGCAGAAAAGTTATGTATATGTGACAAGTGTTATAGCTTAACAGACCATGCAAGAAGATAACACATTGGCCAGAGCTAGACAAAAACAATAAATTCATCCTTACCACCTATGTAAAACATTAAGCACAAATGTTTTAGGTGAAGACAAGCCTGGTCGACAAGAACTGAATGTAAAGAAGAAATATTTTAAGACAAAACACAGATAAAAGGAAACTGCAGAAATTAATCAAAAGAAACAAAAATTCAAATGATCTCATTTGTATTTATTGTCTTTTAAATTTATCCTTGTTCATCCCCCAAAGGGGACCACAGCGAAATAGATAATGTAAACAATGTTGCCATAACACCATGACAGAAAAGGTCGCACTGCACTATTTTAAGATCTAGTTTAGACAGCCTTTAAAAAGTAACACTTTGCTTTGAGACTTTCTCCCTCTCAGGACTGACCCCAACCTCTAAACTTGAGCAACACTTTTACCTACAGCATTTTGAAAATGGCCTGTCCTGAAGCAATATTTGGTTACAACTCACAGAACCTGACTCAGCCTCATATACCCAATATGGTATATGACTCAGGCTTGATAAAAACCAGATCTGCTGCCCTGCAGACACATACACACATAGAAAAGAATACCTTGTAACAGTGTGAAATACTGCATGCAAATCTGCTCTTGAGAGTCTAGAAGACCCTCTGCATGCATAAAAGATCTGAGTGTATCTCAACCTGCTGTATGGACTGAAACATACAAGACTTAGAGGGAATTGGCATAATTCAGAAGGAGATGTATTTATCTATCAGATGTCCAAGATTCAACTACTCTCCTTAAAAGAACACAGATAGCAAGGTGGGTAAATTTACTTGCCTTGCATTAGCTCCATGACTACTTAACTAGAGATACTACATAGTGAACGATGGAGGTTCTGAGACTAAATTCCATCCTCTACCACTGGGCTATGGCTCCATCAGTATGATTTAAAGCTGGAATTTTCCTTACATGGCTAGATACAACTTACTCTCAACAATAATGCCAGGTTAATAGTGAGGGATATTTTCTAGCCCAAGGACCAAATTGCCTCCAGAGGAACATGTTAAGGGCCACTTGCCAGGAGTGGATGGGGCTATGCCCAAACGTGAACAGGGCCACTCCACTGCTAGCATGTCCCTCTCAATAATACAGAAGTTCAGAGCCTAGACATTCATAAGTTCTCCCTACCATACAGCTCTCTTTAACAAGCTTTTCTAAGGTCCTGCCTGCAGTGAATTTTAAGAAGCCATTTTAAAACTTTGTGAGAAGTTGGAAAGGGGTTAGGGATGATTTGCTGGACTGCGGGAGAAGGGCTGAATGACACCAGTTATCCTCAAATGCCCTCATGCTGTCCAGGGATTTTTACGGTCTTCCTTAGAAGAGGTGAGGAGACACTGGGAAATCTGCTATCACTGATCAGAGATAATATCTATTTTTGGGGGGAAGAAGGTTGCATCCTAAAGAGATATCAGCACTCCAGATATAGTCCCCCACAGATTGTAACAGGCCCATGAGCTGAAGGTTCCTTATTCCTAACCCAGCTCAAAACTTTCTGTTCCAATTGTTGGCAGCTCTCTAGGACCTGAGGCCTTGCAACTGTTGACATTTTCCTCTGTAAGCAGAATGGACTGAAATGTCATGACACAGGAAAAGCACTACATGAAGCAACGTCTCTTCATGTTTAAGTGTATTCAGGTTTGACACATCCATCCATTCAGATCTCGTCAGTCAATGTAAAAAAAAACAGGAACTAAGGGATGGTAACGTTCGAGATTGATTTTATATGAGCAGCCCTATCTCCTCCCCACTTTTATCCCATTTGAAGACAACCTGAATGCCAGCATACACCTTTTTTCCACTACCTGCAAATGTTTTAGCTGCAGCTTAGAAGTATCAAATAATTTAACACTAGTT
The DNA here is from genome assembly GCF_051106095.1 of Pogona vitticeps. NCBI lineage: Eukaryota > Metazoa > Chordata > Lepidosauria > Squamata > Agamidae > Pogona > Pogona vitticeps. Next base: position 12,551,742 of record NC_135783.1, on the reverse strand, counting down.
AGATTATTACTCTAATAAAAAATTATCTTATTTGTGAACCAGAGGAAGTAGGCATAGACAGTAGGATAGAAGAATACTCATTGATAATGAAAAAGAAATTAGAAACATAGAATCATAGAATAAGGAAGCTGGAAGGGGCCTATAAGATCTAAATCTTGTTCTCTTCAATTCAGATGACTAAAGAAAACAAGTTACAGTATTTGATAAGCAAGACAGAGTTAGTAAATATTAGCAATCTGAAGACAAAGTAACTTTTTTTTAAATACAGTGGTGCCTCACACAACGATGTTAATTGGTTCCAAAAAAATCAACGTTGTGTGAAACATCGTTCTGTGAAACACCATTTCCCATAGGAATGCATTGAAAACAGGTTAATCCGTTCCAATTGGAACAGATTGCCGTCCTTAGCGAAAATCCCCATAGGAAACATCGTTGAGTGAAACAATGTTTCCTCCATTCAAATGTATTGAAGCCGACTCAATGCATTTGAATGGCATTCCGATGTCTCTTTTCCCTCATTTAAAAGTGCCTTAAACTGTTTGAAACCTGTTTTAAATGCTTGGCATCGATAGTCCAGCTTGTGAAACATATGCAAACTTAATTTGGTGTTGTTCTGAGTCATCGTTAATTTTTGGTGATTTTTTGTTTTCTCCATTGAAAGCCATTAGACAGACCATTCAATGGCTTTCAATAGAGAAAACAAAAAATCACCAAAAATTAACGAAGACTCAGAACAACACCAAATTAAGTTTGCATAGGGTTCAGGAGGTGGGCTAACGATTGCAAGCATTTAAAACAGGCTTCAAACAGTTTAAGACACTTTTACAGGAGCGAAAAGGGGCATCGGAAAGAGCTCTTTGATCTCCGTTTCCCTTTTAAAGCTCTTTCCGATGCCCCTTTTCACTCCTGTAAAAGTGTCTTAAACTGTTTGAAGCCTGTTTTAAATGCTTGCAATCGTTAGCCCACCTCCTGAACCCTATGCAAACTTAATTTGGTGTTGTTCTGAGTCTTCGTTAATTTTTGGTGATTTTTTTGTTTTCTCTCTCATTGACATGTATTGGAGGGACAGTTCAATAGAGTTCAATGAGGGAAAAACAAAAAATCACCAAAAATTAACGAAGACTCAGAACAACACCAAATTACATTTGCATAGGGTTCAGGAGGTGGGCTAACGATTGCAAGCATTTAAAACAGGTTTCATACAGTTTAAGGCACTTTTAAATGAGGGAAAAGAGACATCGTTGTGTGAAAATCGCCCATAGGAAACATCATTGTGTGAGGCGGTAAATTTATCAGAAAAAGCCATTGTTGTGTGAATTCATCGTTGTGTGAGGCACCCGTTGTGCGAGGCACCACTGTAATGTAAATTTTCAAGCATAAAGCAGTTAAATTCCTATAAAATATCACTGTGCAGATTGATCTTACAAATTAATTTCAACTTAAATTTTATCTCACTTTACTCTGGAAATCAAAGCAACATTTCTACTAGTATCTCACAGATTAGAAAGGTTAACATATTTCATTTAACGTTAAAATCCTAACCAAAAAAAGTCTTACTTTGGAAACCAGTTTAATCCAAGGTGTTCTGTTTTAGAATACAATATCCGCTCCAGCATTTCATAAAGTGGCCTCCACGGTAATTCTAAGTCATCCCTTGAAAGAAGTTCTTTTTTCCTGAATTAAAAATAATAATAATATTATTTACTGCTCATACTCTATCATATCATTCAAACCCATAAACAGCATGGCAGAAGATCTGATCCCGTTTCTGCCTCTTCTTTTGTGCAGATTCCTAACAGTCATTGACTTTACAGGAAACATCTCTCAGGATTTTGCACACCAGATTAAAGCAACTTTTCCAAATGGTGGTTAGATGCCGATGTAAGGCTACATCGTAATGATAACCACAGGACTATGCAAGATCCCTTCTTAATTAAGTTTGGAAAATAAATTTGAACAAAGTTTGCAAATTCTAGTTAAATGGGAATGCAATTATGATTATGTCCACCATCATCACTATATCCATGCTGACAGAATGTTTAACCACATCTAACAAGGGAAGGGAAGGCAAATCCATGTGCTAAAAGGGTGGGAGAGGAACAATACTACAGCCCACTCCTATCATTTATAATCTGGTATAATTTCATTCACATCACACCTTTCTACTGAAAAAAGCAGTATATGGAGTTCTGATGCCTGACACAATAAAAAAACTGATCAAATAATATGACAATTAAAATCCACACTAAAACCAATTAAACAACATAGTAATTAATCAATAAACTTCAAGGCAGTTTAAAATGCCTGATTGTAATGCAGGAATTTTGAAGACAGGATCTTCATGATCTTCCTAAACAGTACAATTAAACCCTGATCAAGATGTGAATTTCGTTGTATGGGTATACTGTGTATATACTTACAATGACAATAAATTATTATTATTATTATTATTATTATTATTATTATTATTATTATTATTATTATTATTATTATTATTATTATTATTAAAAATTTTAAAAACTGGGGGTTTAAATGATTTAAGTAAAAACATTGATTTTTTTAAATTTAAACTGTGATTTAATCCAATTGGATTTTAAAAAAATCATTTTTATCCATCCTGCCTGTGATCACCACTCTGAAGGCCTAATGTTACACTAGAACTGGCCCTTGCAGATTTGCTGGTAAGTACCCTAATTCTGCTCTCTTAAATGTAGTTCTCAAACTTCTTTATTTTACAGCCCTCAGAAATGTATTTTTCAATGTACTCATGTTTAATCTGGCAAGTCAGTCTGTGGTGACTGTGCTGCCTGGGGGATTCTGCAAGTTGTGTCCCCCACCAAAAAAAAAAATCTTTTGCAAACTCTGGCAGAGGCCAGCCTCGGCTCTAGATGGATTTGAAGCAGCAAAACTGCAGCTATTGGAAGAAGCTCCAGCCCTTGAACAAGCTTGGGAGAAAGGGATGGGATGTTAATTCCTGCAGGCCTGCTAAACTGTTGCTGCTCCTGAGCAAAGCCCAGCATGATGTCAGACCTCAACCAAGATCAATGAACGTGCAGAACCAGCCAACTTTGAAGCTATACCTCCAGTACTAAAATGATTTTTCCTCAAGTTATTTTTTCGCAGAATATAAATAACATTTATTACATCACAGCAACATACAGAGCAACTTACTTCAATAGGTTTATCAAAAGTCGTGCAAAACCTTGCATCATGCTGATCTCCAGCTTTGGAATAGTAACAAGCTCATACAGGAGCTTAACAAAAAGGACGTGATCTTCTTTACTAAATTTCCTCCCATAGAGTCGAAGATATCTATAGGGGGGGAAAACAAAGGCACATTTAAAATACATTTTTGATAACTCTTGTTCAGCAGCCAGTTCTTTAGTGCAATGCAAAGGAACACAAAAACATGAACATCCTTCAAGAGCCATCCTGTCTGGCCTTGGGCAAGCTGCACAGCCCTAGGGCACCCTCCAGAAAAAGGGAATGATAAACCACTTCTAAGTATTCTCTCCCTGGGAAACCCTGAAAAGTGAGAATTGACTTGATGGCACATTATTATTATTATTATTTTAAGGTAAACATACACACGCAGAGACAGCGAGAGAGCAGAAAGCCAAAGCAGCAGGAAACAACAAAAAGCATCATATTCAACCCAACTCAAAAGGTGTGGGAAACAAAAAAAATCTCAAAAAACATGCTGGAAATACATCAGATGTTGTAGCAGATGAGTCTCCTTGGGTATCACCGTAGCAAAGACTCTTTCTCCATTTCCATCTACCAGACTAACACAGGAAAGGACAGAGAAAAGCCTTAGGTGATTATTAATATAGTGCTCCACAAGCTGACAGAAAACCCTTATGTTCAGCCTTAATGAGCATGTTCTGCCAAAGGAGGAGGGCTGCTACAGTAGTGTGAAATGTTAAATATTTTTACGGTGTAAAAATTGGTAGTGTGAAATGTTAAATACTTTTACAATGTAAAAAAATATATCTCGAATTGTCTAACATCTACCTTAAAAGACATACACATTTCAAGTTGCAAACTACCATTTCTGATAAGGCTGAGAGAGAACTTGTGCCTTAACAAAAGATAACCATAGGCCCTGATCTGATATTACTCACTAGAGAAATTTCAACCTACTGATGTTTGAGCATTCCCCCTCATCCTCCTTTTTTTTCAGCAGAAAGTAAAGAAACCAAATGATAAAATAATTATTTGAAAGTAGGATTCTAGGATCAACCCTCAGCTGAAACGAAAGTCACTAATAAAGAAAGTTTCCATGTTAGAAAAATATGATACATTTGGGTTCTCCTATTAACTTTCATATCATCTGTAAAGCAGAAGAAAAGTAATAGTAGTTGGGCACACAGACTCAAGCTGCTTTTTCACCCTAGAAAAATGCCTGCCCACGTGATCAGATTGTAGGGTACTCTACTGATTGCAAGCTAATATTTAGTGATAAATCTACTACCATGGTTCACAAAGTAGAAGAGAAAGCATTAAAGGAAATGCCATAGCATTCTATCAGCCTTCTTATCAAGTAGCCTCTCTCTGGTATGCATGTACAGCAGTAATCCCAAGGAGAAATATTTAAAAGTATACAGCACTGAAGAAATAATGTAAATTTCAGAAAACATGCTTCAGAGTAATTTCTACAACAAAAGAAAACCAGCCAATAGAGAAATGCATTGAAAGGTAATTATGTGTTTCCCACTACCACACATTCATCAGATATAGTCAGCTAAATTATAACAGCTTTATCAGGACAGCAGCATCACGCTGTCACACAGATGACAGAACAACTGCATCTAAAACGACATTAGGTGGTAATGTGTGCCATCATACAGAACAATGACATTTTTAGCAAAACAGTATGGTATACAAATGTGAAAGTGAAATGATAGCAACCAAGAGTTAAGCAGTAATGCTACTGATTAGAGATGGGGGTATTCATATATGAATATCCCTACACAAGTGTTGTTAATGAGGGTCCAGCTCCATGGGGCTGGACAGTCCACTCACCAATCCACCACAGATGCAGACGGTGCGATTCTACGAATCGCTCCGCAGTGCACAATCCACATGCCAGTCCCGGCAGGAGGCGGGAGGACAAGCCTCACTGCAAGGTCAGAGAGGCGAGCGGATCACACGCTGCAGAGTCATTCGTAGAATCGCGCTGTCCGCATCCATGGCGGATCGGTGAGTGGACCGTCCAGCCTCATGGGGCTGGACCCTCGTTAACACCACCTGTGCAAGGGTATTCATATTTGTATACAAATACCACCATCTCAACTACTGATTCAAAATGGAGAACTGAAATGGTCTCTCCAGCATAGATTGTTACATGATATGAATTGGCAGCTTCTAGAGTCTGAAGGCTACACATACTCCCCTTGACCTGGGAAGACAACATCTGCTTCTATATCCTACTACCCCTAATTTATTTAAAATAAGTTTTTTTAAAAAGTTATTAATCACTCCCTCCCTCCCTTCCTTACTACTCTCTTTCAAGTCTCCTAGTAGCAATTTTTTAATTGCAAAAAAATGTATGGGTTCTGGAGTTTTAGAGCTCTTAAAGGGTATTTTTGTGCTAATTTTTTTTAAAAAATGGGGTTGGGGAAGCTTGGAGGTCCCTTATGAAAGCTGTTATGAAACTCAGTTTAAAAGTTGTTGAAACTTTGAGACATTTTCAAAGCTTAAAGGACTGAAGACTATGACAGTTCCACAGAAAATTGTAACAGGATGGCTCTGTTCCATAATTATGTATAATACCTTAAAAACCTGCTTCTGTGAATTTTTATTGTTCTTTTTTAAAAAGACTTCAGCAAAATAGGGTAAGTTCTGCATGACCAGCAATTAAGCTGCATGATTAGTTGCATAACCAGCCCTGCATGTGAGATCCAATACTTCATAAAATTAAAGCATCTTTCTTTACACTACAAACTTTAAAGACATTGAAATTATAGATCCTACTACTAGAAAGCCAAATGTTTGCATATTACACCATTTGTATTAAGCACACCATTTCTGTATCCCTAATGATGTTTTGTTCTGATCCAGTAGGCTGTTCTCATGTTCATTAAGTTCTAATCAGCAAGATGTTATGCTTTGTTTTTATACATTTTGTACATTCCTGCTAATATTACATCACAACAAAAATGGTTATTTAAGAAACTTGTAATATAATATTAGTTTATCCTCAGATCAGTTTCTAGAAATTATGCCTCCTTAGAGAACAGAACCTCCTACTTTTTTTAATTTTCAAAAACTCTGAAGCAACAAAGGCTCTAAATCTCTTCTGTTTGTACATTACAACAGTGATTTGGAGACAACAGAGGCTGACACTGCTATTTTCCAAACAGCTAACATTCTTCAGCCACAATTTTAGACATCAGCAGTTTTCATTCAGGGACTGAGAGAGAGGCATATGGCTTGGTCATAGTTCCACCAGTGCTGAACAGTTTACAAGATTCTAACATAGAATTAACTTTGTAATGATCAACAATTATTTTACTCACGAAAGCGTCTATAGGATTAAACATCAGCAAGTGAAAGAGACTAAACTGTAACCATGCCATTTCATTATCATCATCATAACCCGCTGTCAAGTCAATTCTGATTTATGGCAACCCTTTTCAGGGACTTCCAAGCAGAAAATGCACAAAAGTTGTTTACCATTTCTTTCTTTTGGGAGCACCCTGGGATTCTGCAGCTTGCCCAAGGTTACACAGGCTGGCTGCATTTGCAAGAGTCACGGTGGGGAATCAAACTTCCAACCTCTGGCTCTGCAGCCAGATACCTAAACCACTAAGCTATCCAGCCAGGCTTACCATGCCATTTACTCTACAAAATTTTCTATAGGAAAGCTTTACACATTTTGATTCCTCTGAGCTCAGCAATAACCTTCAGGTGTTTATGAGGATTAATTTTTTTTCCAAAACTGCTGGAGAAGCCAGGTGTTTTGGAATGCGTTTCAGCATTGTCTCCAACTTTTCAAGTGCCAACTTAATGCTGAAAGCAACACCTTCGTAATAAGATTTCTCACTTAGCTGATGGTTCCTCAGTATCCAACATGTTGATATGATGTTATTACACAGGAGATGCAATTCAGCAGCAGCCCTCCAGCTGCTCTTTCCCTTGAGGGCTTTTACAGGGAATAAGCCATGTGCTCTTCCGCTGGAGCGCAAAAGAGGAGTGTCAGTGTTCAGGTATGTTGCTGAATTACTGTTACCTCAAGGCAGAGTTATTACTTGCTCATTTCACACCAAAGGTTAAATTAGAGGAACAAGTTTGAGTAGTTTTCAAGCGCAATTTCAACATTTCTCAAGTGTGATGTTTAACTTTGATCTGATTCCCTTACATATACGTTTTTCTTCTTTTTATTTTAAAGCACGCTCTCACCTTAAGTTGTTACAAATTGCCTATAATAAGAAAAAATTCTTTCTGTAATAACAAAAATCTCTCTGAAGTTATTTTGCAAAAGCAAAAGACTAACATATTAGACAGCATATCTATCATAATTTCTATCTTTATGGCATGATGACACCTTGGACAGCAAAGACTGAGCAATGAAAAAGTAAATACATGAATATATAAAATAAATAAAACAAATACCTCCCTACCTAGCTATTTCCTTACACAGGAAATTGAGATGAATACAACATGGAAACATATCAGCCACACAGTTTGACTATTCATTACTTCTAACTAAGGCCTGCATGACAGCTGAAGTACAACCACAACTCATTTCAAAAGGTTAATACTGCAATCTTCTGAAGTCACATATTCTGACAGGATTACAACATAACTGCTATTAGAATGAAAACAGGTCTCACTGTAAACAGGGAGTCTGGAAACTAAACAGTGTCACCCTACTATCACACAAGTTCAGAATGTCTTGTAAGGCAGCTATGCGAATCATTTTATGCTGACCAGTGTAATTCTACCTCAGAATCTTTCTTGGTAAACAAAGTAATATATGAGAACATAAGGACTTACAGAATATTAAACTCTACTCCAAGACGTCCAAGCTTCCCATTTTGAATTATGCTTGAACAATTATTGGGCACACTTTTTAATATGACAATTTTTCAAAATTCATCACAGATAAATGCAAACAAAAAGCAAAGTTAGAACACAAGGAGGCATGAAACACTGCTGTTCTCTCAGTGCATCTTTTGCCATAACTAGGAATAACAGAGCTTGGAGCTATCTATCTCAATTTTGGCCCAAAGTATGAAGCTAATAGAACCATATCAGTTATGGGTTTCAATGGTTGCCCCACCTTACTCTACCCAACTTCCCAAACTGCTACTAGAATGCCATCACAAAAGAACAACTTGTAAAAAGCTGTCTCTAGGTATTTGAAAAAAAACTATTCGACAATCATATGATTCAGTTCTACTTCATCTTCTATGAAAGTGATGGAATTATCAATGATCTTAATGATCCTTTATAAATCACATGACATTCACTAAAAACCAGCAAGATTAGACTATGAATAAAGATAAGGAAACATCATTAGAGTGAAAGAACAGTGTGTGGGAGGTGACACACTGAAGGATGTTACAACAGAAATTTGTTAAGCATTTCTATGGATCTACTTATATCAGAAATTCCTCAAACATGTTTTGTAAATCATTTTGACTTCCAAAAAAGATAATATAACTCTTCGAACTAAACTGAAATCAGGAGACAACACATGAACTATGCTGGATGAAAGTGAAGAAATATCTAGTCCAGCATTCTGCTCACACACTGTCTGGACACAAATCTACGAGAAGCCCACAAGCAAGGCATAAGTACAGCAGGATCTCCCACTTTGTGGACCTCAGCAACAGAGGCACAGTCCGTCTATCAGTAGATAAGAGGTGCATATAGGCAGAAGCAGGCTTGATTGTTAGTGACCTAAACTAAAGGGGGAAAATAGGTCTAATCTCACTGTACAGTGGACCCTCTACTTACAGAATTAATCCGTATTGGAACGGTGGCTGCAAGTCGAAAAGTCTGTAGGTCGAATCTCCATTGACCTACAATGCATTGAAAACCGATTAATCCCATAACTGGCAATTTTATTCTATTTTTGTTCCATTTTGGTTTTTTTCTAGTCTGTAAGTCGATTCTCCATCTGCAAGTCGAATCTAAATTTTGCGGCCAGAGAAGTCTGTAACTTGAAAAGTCTGTAAGTCGAGCCGTCTGTAAGTCGAGGGTCCACTGTATTGTATTCCCAAGCACATTTTGTTTCTCCCTAAGGCTTATGAAATTCGTTCCTCTAAGGCAGTGTTTTCCAACCTTGGGTCGCCAGATGTTCCTACACTAAAACTCCCAGAAGCCTTCACTACTCACTATCTGTGCTAGCCAGGATTTCTGAGAACTGCAGTCCAAGATCATATGGGGACTTAAGATTGGGAAGCACTGCTAAGGGACAAGGTACTGTTACTCTTCAGTACACTTGCAATAAAGGGGCAACCTGCCCTATTCTCATGCCACTGTGCAGTCCAAACCTCATAGAAAATATGCACGGGAATGCAAGCAAGATGAATGCCCCAACAGTACACACTGCTTATTAGAAAGACAGAATGTTGATTAATAATTTATATTGCAGACATAGGGCTAGAAGAAACATACAACTTGCCCTTATGAGGAAATCTTTTTCTAGGAAGCAGAGAGCTTTGTAAAGCTCTTGGTCTTCTTCAGCAATAATGTGTACAATTAAATAATTAGAACTAGGTCATGTGAAACTGGAAAGAACAACTTGTTATCACTAGAGAACATGCAACCACACTGCGTTTCTTTCACTTTAAAAAAAGTAAATCTACCGTATTTTTCGCACCATAAGACGCACTTTTTTCCCACAAAACAGGGGGGTGGAAAGTCTGTGTGTCTTATGGAGCGAAGAAAACAGATTATGTTTTCCTGTTTTCTTCTGTTAAAAAATTGGTGCGTCTTATGGAAAGGTGCGTCTTATGGAGCGAAAAATACGGGTAAGTAACCATGTCATTAGCTGTCTATATTACTACTATATACGAGCAGCACACTTTTTGTCACTAGTAAAGCAGGAGGGCTAGAATGATTTTCTTACTTATGCTGCTGTCAAGCTTAACACAGCACAAAAACCATTCAAGTGTAGTCTATCATTTCTCTTAGCATTACAGTTTAAAGTTTTAGTACCATCCACAGTAACAAAAATGCCAGCAGCTCATAGGCCTCATTCTTATCCCTCCTCACCAAGTAGTTGATAATACCTCAGAGGTGAATAGTTAAATATTGGAAGGGGGCTTGTTGTGCATCTATAACTTTATTAAAAGAATATTAAAATTGTTATAATCTAGGTCAGATACCGTGTCTTCTAGTAGCAATCAAAGTTAAAGCTAAGTGGGTGTGAAGTGCCTGGATGGGAGAATGCTGACAGCATTCTCTAAGCTGCCCTGAACTTTCTAAAAGGAAGTAGCCAAAAGTATAACAAAGAGAAAACTGGGTAAAGAAAACAGTTGAAACATAAGGAATGAACATAAACCAGAACATAGTTTGTTCAAACATCTGCTGACAGCAGCAAGTGAAAACTCTTGGCAGGAATGAGCAGTACAAGATTAAACACTACATGTTCCTCCTGGTTAGGCTTTATCATATGTAAGTGAAATACAGCACCTGTTTTGCAGTCAGAAGCACTGCCATTTCATAATCATGTTTCGAAAGTCATGGGCATATTCACAGTTTCTGAAGTTAGGGAACAAAACCTGTACGCTAGTCTTGGCAACAAAGACTCGTCAACTATTTTTAGGAGTAATGTGCTATGTATGATTTACCAGATGCATAACTAGAAAGTTCATGGAATGACCTCCATCATTAAAGCTAACAAAATATTTCTCTTCCCTAAGTCACGATGTGAGACTCAGCAGACCTGAAAGATGACACTTCCCAAACACAACCCCACAACAACAGGTTCCAAGAAAAGGTCTTCAAAGGCACACACTCTTGTTCAAAGACCTCCCTCCAAACTAAAGCTGAACTCACAACTACTTAAAAGCACAATCCATCCCCTGTGTATTGTGTCACTTATATAAATAGTGCCAGACAAAGCCCTGGAGAAGCTGGAGTAATATAGGCAGCAGCAAACAATGACAGACATGTGGCACAGAACTAAGTTGCTGCATATAAAAGGAGTAGCACCAGCTAGTTATTCCTTGGCCCAGGAAAGTCAGGAATCTTGACAGCACTAGACATTTCCCTAATTAGATTCCATATGCCATCTTACCTCATGTGCCAAATCGGGAACAAAGTGCTTTTCCTGAAATGCATGGGCCTTCTATTAGCTAAGTCTGATGTACACAGAATCTTGTTACCTAGAATTATCTTCTCTACCAGGAACTATGGGTAGGGAAAGAAGTTGATGTGATTTTGTATTCATCACTCATGTTAAAAATACTGACATTCTCTGTGTGGACAACAAATCAAGGTGAATGCTGATTTATACCACAAGCTGTCTTGAGTAATCAAAGCAAACCCAGCTGAGCAGATCTACCAGAGAGAAGATGAAAACAACTTTCTAGCCATCACTGGCAGAAGAGTACCAGCATTTTCCAGGCTAAGCCACCTAGGCAGCTCCCTTCTTCTCCGCTTGTTCAAATGATTCCCTTCATCTAAAGACACTTACCTGGAGACTCCCATGAAGTCTTTTAAATACATATAAGGTTTAACTGTTTCATCGTTTTAAGGTGTTCTTATATGCTCAAACAGTAGACAGGTTAAAATCCAAACATCTGCACACAAACTGTTTCCCACTGATTGTAATGGACATTGAATGCAGTACTGTATCTGTATATCTGATCTTTAATATATTGGAGCTTTAATATACCATACCAAATCCAACTATCCTCATCCACAAGGATAGTTTTCTTTGTTTGGAATTTCATCCATTATTTCATTTTTTCCAATATGCCTGACAAAGTGGATGTGTGTCCATGAAAGCTTACTTTAAATATAATAGTCTTTAAGATGCCACATGTTTCTGTCATTTGTTTATTTGGTTTTAGCCCGATATGCTACCACAGCTACCTCTTCTAAAGCTACTTTTCTTTGTTTTAACTGACAGCCAAGAAGACTTTTTTTCCTGTTTCAACAGATAAACACACACAATGTCTCCTCTTGCCACACAAACAAATCTCTCCTGGAACAGCTGGCCTTTTTTCCCTGCAACCCTCACCTGTACCTCAACAGAAACTCACATCCCCACTGGAAACTACTCACCAGAAAACATACTCAAGATCGTCTGTTTTTCATTATTTCTAAACTGGGAAGGGTTCCCCCCCTTTTTTTGCCTCCATCAAAGAAAGACGGCACCCCCACTTTCTCAACCAAGGAGGAAGAGAGCCCCACAATGTCACAAGGGGTGGGAGAGAAAGCACCGCTCAGGTATGAACCCCCCAGTCTCAAAAAGGGACAATGAGAGGGGAAAGGGGCTCTACAGGGCAGGACGTTTGTCATGGAAAAGATTGGGAGGAAGGGCCTTCCACACAAAACTTAGGTTACTACTGACAACTACAGCTGGGAAAGCGGGAGGAGGGGGGAGAAGAGGGTCTCACGACCACCCCTCCTTGGGAGTCTTTAAAAGTGGGATGGGGGTCTCATCCCAAGGGCCTGACACACACACACACACACACACAAAAACACCAGCCCCTTTTACACACTCACACACACACCCATATCCACCCACCCACCCCCACTCACGTGGAGAGCTTCCTGGTCCAGAAGAGGCCTCCGGGCCAGAGTTCCTGCAGCTGAACCGCCCGCCCGAGGTGGTACTTGATCTGAGCCAGGAGGTCGCTCGCCTCGGCCTCCAGCCGGTCGCCGTAAGGCAGCAGCTTATTGTACACCAGCTCCTTCTGCCCGGACGCGGGCGGGGAGGGCGGAGAAGGAGGCGACGCCGACGCCGCCGGCGAGGGTGGTGGTGGTGGCGGCGGCCCGGCCCCAGCCCCGACCCCGGCCATCGCGGTGGCTATGGCCGCCTCCTTACTGTCCTGGACGACGACGAAGGCAGGCAGGCAGGCGGCCGCCCTCCGGCCTGACTCAAAGGCTTCCCGGCTCTGGCGGTGGTGGCGGCGGCGGCGTCGTCTCTGAAGGCTGCCTTTCTTTCTTTCCTTCCTCCCTCCCTTCCGTCGCCTCGGCCCGGCCCGGCCCTCGCTCTCCCCGCCTTGGGCTCCCGGGGGGGGCGGGAGAGGGTCGTCTGTCACACAGCGGCGCCTGGTGACGAGGCCGCCCAGAGAGAATGAAGGAGAACCAGCCAACCAACGAGCGCCGGCCTGCTTCCCCCTTCGGGCGGCCGCCGCCTCCTCCGCCGCCGCCGCCAGGCTCTCCTTATCCGAGCCGAGCGGGCAGGCAACGCGGAGGTCACTTCCGCTGTGGGGAGGGGGCGGGAAAGATGTCGTTAAGGGGGCGGGGAGAAGAGTGGGGGGGGGCGGCGACGCCTCAAGGTGGAATATGGTGGTTGAATGGAGGGCGTGGAGGAGGGGCTGGCCCGTGTCTGAGGGGGGACTCCGTTCGGGTGCCTGAGGCGAGCGAGTAATACACACACACCTCTTCACACTCACCCAGAGTCACATTCACACAACCTCTCTCACACTGACCGACTTCCCCCTCCATTTAGCCCTCCCCGTTGAAAGACACGGGGCGAGGGGGGGGGAGGCTGCTGCCTATCCTAAATCTCTCCCCCCCCCCAATTAACTTCTGGAGGTGCCTTGGTTCGTCCTGACAAACGGCATCAATGATATTTGTTTTTAAGTCTACACTTTCTTTCTTTCTTTCTTTCTTTCTTTCTTTCTTTCTTTCTTTCTTTCTTTCTTTCTTTCAACATGCATCAAATATTTACAGGCTTGTGTTAAAATAGCCCAGAAAAGGGGGCAGGGGGACCTGAGGTGAAAAATTAAAAACAGCAGGAAAAAAAGTAGAAAGAGACAACGGGAAAGAGAAGGGTTAATAATAGTAATAATAGTTATTATTACTACTTATCTTGCACTATACACCAGAGTGCATTCCAACAAAATTGATAATGTACAAACATGCAATACATATGTGTATATGCATGTATATATATGTGTATTTTACACACACACACTATTAAGGTTGTGGTTAAATGTGTTGCATATATATATATGTGAATCCGTTGCATGAGGTTGAGGTGGCAGGAGGTGGAGGTAAAAGATGCTGGGGAGTTTTTGAGGGGTCTTCGTGATGAACAATAAGGACCTGGACAATGTACCTTTGCTGGAATGAAATACAGTATGGACATTGAGGGAAACTTGATGGGGGTCATAACTTAGCTTTATTAGCAACCAGGGCAAGTGGCAGCATCTCCCACTCACTCTGCTGTGAGCCCCCATGAAGAAAGTACAGGAAAATATGCTTTTTCTTCCCCCTCCTGAATAAAATAAAAAGTTTAACAAAAAAAGAGAAAGCTAATACAGCCAGGAGATACTGTCCTTTATTTTCAAAACACCCACCAGTAAATCCACCCCTTGATTTTGGTGCCCTGGGACAAAGCCCTAGACTTGTTAAAGCCCTGAGGCACGGGATTGTCGGAAATAGGGAACTTGGAAAAAGAGGTAAGGCTTGACATAACATGACACTCAGTGGGATGGAGAGAAATTGAAAGCCTGGAGGGATATTTCTGAGTAAAAAGGGAGAAATTACATAAAGGTATTTTGTAGAATGACAAGTCTAATAGTTGCATGGAAAGTAAGGAGAGACAAACCAGGCTGGTATGAGATGATGAAGAAAGAAGGATACAAACTTACAAGCAAAGAAGGAGGAAGACATATGGTAGGGAGAGAAATAAGAGATACTGCATATGGAACCGAATTTGACCTGGAAACTGCAATGTCTAGGGACAATTCTTGAGGCCCAAGTGGACCCTGCATTAAAGAGAATAACTATTGCTACTCTCTTTAAGATGATATGAGACTCTTGACTTTGTTCTAGTGGACTAGCATGGTTCTTCCTTTGATTGTGTTGTTACAAGTGTGTTCATTCACTTAATAGTTCATGTGACTCATACTTTCACACCTCTTTTAACAGTATTTTTATGTCAATGGAGTACTTGCCCCCAACAAAGCTTTCCCTAAACAAGAGTAAACATGAGTCACATGAAGAGAGCCAGCTTGTGTGTGATCTGCTTCTACACATAAATTCTCCTGGAGTTTAGTTCTAAAAAGTAGAACTAAGCCAGGTTAGGATGGCATGAACAAGCTATTATTTCTCTTTTTCATTGTATACATCGAACTGGTTGAATGAAATATTTCATCTCAACTAGCTACATTTAAAAGAGGACGTGGTGGCGCTGCGAGTTAAACCGCAGAAGCCTCTGTGCTGCAAGGTCAGAAGACTTGCAGTCATAAGATCGAATCCACACAACAGAGTGAGCCCCCATCACTTGTCCCAGCTTCCACCAACCTAGTAGTTCGAAAGCATGCAAAAATGCAAAATGCGAGTACATAAATAGGTACCATGACAGTGGGAAGGTAACAGCTTTCCTTGTCTAGTCACGCTGGCCACGTGACCACAGAAGATTGTCTTTGGACAAACGCTAGCTCTATGGGTTGGAAATGGAGATGAGCACCATCCTCTAGAGTCGGACACAACTGGACAATTTTTCAAGGGGAACCTTTACCTTTACCTTTAGCTACATTTACCAATTTAATTATCACATGGCATAAATTAGTAACCATTTAGTCAATTAGCAGAAAACACTCTCTCCCTATATGTCAAGCTGGAGAAATGCATTAGCAAAGCAGCTACCATGTTATCTAGACTCTCCAAGAGAGTATGGCTCAATAAGAAGCTGATGGCATATACCAAGATCCAGGTCTAAGAGCCTGTGTCCGGAGCACTCTCCTGTACTGCAGTGAGTCCTGGACTCTTTGTGCATGGCAGGAGAGGAAGCTGAACACGTTCCATATGCATTGTCTCCGAGGCATTTTTGGTATCACCTGGCAGGACAAAGTTCCAAATAGAGTAGTCCTAGATTGTGCTGGAATTTTTAGCATGTATACATTACTGAAACAGCGACATCTATGTTGGCTTGGGCATGTTGTGAGTATGGCTGATAGTCAGATTCCAAAAGATTTCCTGTATGGAGAGTTAGTGCAGGGAAATCGCCCCAGAGGGAGACCACAGCTGCGATACAAGGATATCTGTAAACAGGATCTGAAGGCCTTAGGAATGGACCTCAACAGATGTGAAACCTTGACATCTGAGTGTTCAGCCTGGAGGCAGTCGTTGCCTTGTCCAGCAGGATGAGGCAAAGAGGCAATCCCGAAATCAGCAGAATCAGGGAGCTGGACAGGGGACATATTGTATTTCAGTGTAGAAGGGATTGCCACTCTTGAATTGGCCTTCTCGGCCACACTAGACGCTGTTCCAAGTCCTCCATTCAGAGCATGTTACCATAGTCTCTCAAGACTGAAGGATGCCTAAATCTAAATTTTAAAAAAATGTACAGCAACTTCTTATATTTTTTGTCCTAACTGCTGAAAGTACGGTAAGGGTTGTCTACATGGTGTGAAAGGAGCCAACAGGATCCAACTATATAGGGCTGCTCAAAGGTCTGATATGCCATTTGGTGTGATTCTTGCATCTAAATGACACACAGACCCCAAGCCAACCCTATTTGGTCTTCAGCCTTTGCAGATACAGAATCATGAAGTAGCTTGCAGCCGTTTTAGGATGTTGGCAAATTAATCACTTCCTCAGCTGTGTGGAGGAGCGAAGGAAGTGGGAATTTTTTAAAGTTTGTATTAGGGCAATTAATATTTGTTGCACCGCTTTAAAAAAAATAAAGGACAAATTGAAAGGTACCACCTAGAAGCTTTGTTTGCTTTTCTCTTAAAGGTCCAGCTGAGAGCCCACAGCCAAATCAGGCAATCCTACCTGCATCTAAAAAGCAAAAAACCTTGATAGGGGCTCAGAAAGGTACAGATAGGACCACTCTGAGGGCTTTCTGGTTCAGTCTAGCAAAGATGTCTGATCACTGTCTTTAAGAGTAAGTCAGGCTGTTTCTGCAGTGGGCAAAACACCCATGTAATCATCCTTTGAGTCTACAGTTGAAAAAAAAGTCCCATTGTGTTGCTCACCAACATTTAGCATTTATTGCCAGAAGAAATAAGTGAAAACAGAGCTTTAATGTAGAACCAGATTAAGCCCCAATGAATTCCTAGGTGGCAAACATGCTCCCATAAGTGTTACAGGCAATAAAACATGCCATATCTGAACAGAAAGTGGAGGGCTCTCTGATTCAACTAAATCAGACAATTTTCCATTGACCATTTGCACTCCAGCTCAGCAGACTCATGCCAGAAATGCAAAAGCTTGATTTGTGGCACATTGACAAAAGTTTTATAAGTAACTTGAAGAATTTGCTTTGTAACTAGATGAAGGAAAGAAATTTCACTGAAATCACTGATGAAAAGAAGAAAGGTGGCTTTATTTCTGTCTGATTCCCACTAACATCTTTCTGGCTTTACTTGTTGAACCAACAATCGTTAAGTCCAACTTCCTCAAGAATGAATTCTTATTGCAACTACCATTTCCACAAATAATTCTTGCAGCCACCAATTATTGCAACCACCACTTGCCTTGTGGGTAGAGAAAATGGCCAATCTAACCACATTCTTTAGTCAGTCTCATGTCAGTATGAACATGTATAAATTGTAGTCTGCTTTTAGGATCATTGCCATAAGGATCTCAGCCTGGAGATTGGGACCCCAAAGAGGTCATAAAGCATTTTTCTGGAGAGTTGCATGTTGACTTATATGTGTCTTAGACCTTGTTAAGTAATTCCTTGCTGCCGCTTCCGCAAGAAAAGGATTTTAACTATGACATATAACTTCAGAATCTAAAGAAGGGAAGGAAAAGGGAAAAGATGACCTCACTCCTTGCCCCACAACAAACCCCCAGGAGGGAGACACAACAACAATTGGCCTGCCTCTTCTACAGTGGGTGCACTGTAAGGGTCTTACTGGAAGCATCGGCACACCGTATGAAAAGTAAGGTCACATCGACCCTGATTCAGAGCCAAAGTAATCACCTCATCCTGCCTTAAGTGGGAATACATCACCTTTGCCTTAATCTTGAGCCAAAAGCATGAGAGACAAAAACATATGAGCACATTGCTTCACTAAGATAACGCTTGCTCGTTAGTGCTAGCTTGTTAGCTTCGCTGAGATCACTCTAGCTTGTTATCAGCTCGTTAGCACAAAAGGCAAACAATCATGCTATCTCTGTATTATAAAATAAACCCCTCACAGCGGTGTGAGAGAGAGTTCTTCTTCCCTGATCCTTGCCTCCGTGTCTTTCTTCATCCCTTCCTGGAAGGGATCCCGCAGCATTCAATCATCCTGAAAAAGGATCTCAACAGTGCACAGAAAACTTTCTGCTAGTTTTGGAGGGGGATCCTCTCTGTGCAAAGTTTTTCCCCTTCCCTGGGTATTGTAATGTCCTTCCACCTCTGGCCCATCTTTGAAGTCCTTTGCCTTCTCTTTTCCCTGTCCCTCCCTCCCTCCTTTCCTTCCATTTTTATATCACCCATTTACCAAATTGCTACCCTGGATGTTATATAGAAAGTAAAGCAAAAATAAAAGAACAGATTCTAACATACAAAGATTGAAAAAAAAAGGTGGCAAGAAACGGCTAGATGGCCAACAAGAACCCTTCTTCCTCCTCCTGCTCCACACATTCAAGCAATTGAGGATAACCTCCCCCAAAGGCTTAATTGAAAAGCTGTTTTTAGTTGTTTCTTCAAGGCACAGATGGAGGGCACCTGCTATAATTCTTGTGGCAGTGTATTCCACAAGGAAGGTCCCATGTCAGGGAAAGCCCAGCTTCTGGTTGTTGTTTCTTCTTGGGGTGTTAATATTCATAGGTGCATGGTCTGCGAGGATCTGCTCAGATGGACAGTCAAATGTGACAGAAGGCATTCAGTCAGGTAATGACGACCCAAGCCATTCAGTGCTTTATATGTTAGAACCAACACCTTAAACCCGGCATGGAAGTGGATGAATAACCAATGTAAGCTAGCCGAGATCAGGGTGATATAATCATATATCTTCATCCTGGCAATGAATATAGCTGCTACATGTTTGATCTCTTGAAACGTCTGTGTCAGCCTCAAGGGAAGACCCACGTAGAGTGCACTACAGTAATCAAATTTTGAGATTACCAGTATGTGGATCAATGTTATTAGGGACATAACATCCAGATAAGGGCACAATTGGGCAATAACTTTAACCTCTTCTAGCCTGTTCCCTCCCCAGTTTGGAAGTGGTGGTGGTAGAGTTGGCAGGAGAAGCAGTAGGGTGAGCAGCAGCATAATTGACAGGTGTGACATCCGCTATGTCAGAGATGGCCTTTTTATGCAAATATCGTGGGTGGTTTGCAAGTTGCTTGGGGGGGTCACAACTCGAAAAACGTTGGGAACCGCTGTCCTAAGACAATATCTGTTTTGGAGCGTTCATGAAATATTTAGGAAAAATTCAACTAAATGCAAAGGTAGACTCACATAATTGGTCATCTAGCTCTTTGACCAGTGGCAGTGGTCTTGAACCTAAACTGATTCCTAACTGCAAATCTCTGTTAACTGGATATGCTAGAAACACAAGAATAGGTCAATTTTAAATGGAGAAAAAGAAAGATTGCATAGGGATTTATCCATTTAACAGAGTTTTTTAAAATATTGTTTTAGCTATTCAGAACCTTTAGGAAGGAACAGAATAAAAAATGACAAGATAAAAACAATTTGTTAAAAAAAAGGATAGGTTGCTAGCAAGCTACTAATTAATTAGAAAATGTGGATTAGCAAATGTCCTGCCTCTTCCCATAGGGGAAAATTACACAGAAAGCTAAATCTGTTTTTTAGCGGCAATTCCAAGGGAATATGCATAGCTATCCAAAGTTATTGACCTATCCCACTATTTGTTTTTAACTTTTTGAAGTAAGGCTTCTATGTGAGATTTCTTTCGAAAAGCTAGACACTCCTTTGTATCTACTTATCCCCTTTAAATAGTGTTTTGGCCAGATGTGTGTGGCGAAAGTGTGACAAGAATATGTGGGAGAGAGCAGCACAAAATTGTTGTTATCTTCTGATGGAAAAAGATAGTTTTTGTAATTGCAGCCTTTGCTGACAGAATTACTTTCCTGAACTGAAAGGAGGAAATTTTCTCTGACTCATCCTTAAAATTATATTTTCGTGGGATCTGAATTACAGCCAATGAAAGGTATTAAGAAAAAGAAAATGTGATGTGTGCCTCGTTAGCCCCAGTAAATTTGACAGGGGTACTGTATGCCTTCCGTCTTTTCCTCTGCAAAATCAATAGACAATAGAACAATTAGGATTTATTAAAACCTGGATCAGGGGAAAGGGAGATAATTGCTTTCCAACCATGTTGGGGTTCCTCAACAAATCCTATATTCTCTTCATATCTTTGCCACTCTCCGGTTCTTTTCACTGGGACAGCCAAGGTCTCTTGGGATGACTTGTTTCTCTTCAGTGGGTCTCTAATCTGTTCAATTAGTCCAGTCTAGAACCCAAAGTTTCTATCTCTTAGGAGTATTCCCCTGCAGGAGGGGCATTATGACTGCACTGAGGACAAATATGTTATCATTACTTGTCCTTGTGCCTCCATACATTGCTGGTTGCACTGTCCCTTTCTCCGCCAGCGTTTATGTGCAGAGGGGTTGTGATACCCTCCCTTATCTACTCTTCTCTCTCTCTCTCTCTCTCTCTCTCTCTCTCTCTGTCTGTCTGTTTCCTTAGTAAGAAGGTTGTAGAGGTAGCTTATATTCATATAGTATCTGTGCCTCTGCTTTGAGCACCTGGAATTGGACCCAAACCCCTCACCATAGGTCTTTTTTTATATAATCCCATTCACCTTGAGGGATGTGGCGGTGCTGCGGGTTAAACCGCAGAAACCTCTGTGCTGCAAGGTCAGAAGATCAACCATTGTAAGATCAAATCCACATGACAGAGTGAACTCCCATCGCTTGTCCCAGCTCCTGCCAACCTAGCAGTTCGAAAGCATGCAAATGCAAATAAATAGGTACCACCATGGTGGGAAGGTCACAGCATCCCATGGCTAGTCGCCCTGGCCACGTGACCACGGAAACTGTCTACGGACAAAAGCTGGCTCTACGGCTTGGAAACAGGGATGAGCATCGCCCCCTAGAGTCAGAGACAATTGGACTAAATGTCAAGGGGAACTTTTACTCTTACCGATTCACCTTGATCTTCCTCCTCTGGAGACCCTTCAGCCTGATCACTTCTCTTTGGTGTGTCTCCCATCTTCTTTACAGGAGCCTCTCTCTTTTTCTGTCCCTAACAGCTTCTCCACATCCAGGGGGATGTTTCTTTCCTCTTGAAACCTTTCTCTGTTACAGACATTTACTCCCCTTTTCGTCACTGGGAAATCTCCCTCCCTGACTTAGGAGTATCTTCCTTCTCTGAGGTGGTCAGCCCTCCACCTGAGGTTGACTGCCTTCCCTCCCTTTAACCACTGATTTCCTCATACCCTTTTTCCTGCCAAATTATCCCACCCTCTGGAGAGAGAAAAAAAACTTTTATGCCTCCCATCCTCCAGGGGTAGTGTAGTTCCCTCAGTTCCTTCTGGGACCATCCCTCAACTCACAGGAATGACATTGCCACTGTGGCATCCATTTCCGTTCAGGTGTCTTTCAAGAGGCTGGGCAGCAACGCCACGGATCCCTGACACTTTCTGCCATCACCAAGGTAGTCACCCTGTTGGACGACTTCAGTATCCATGACGCTGTCCTCCTCACAGGTGAATCCTGCTGTGAAGAAAAAACAACAACAGTGTCAATATTACCTAAATGTTTATTCAGAAATAATTCCCACAGTATTCAAGAAAACTTAGTCCTAAGTCATTGTACCACAGTTTGACAAACTTTTATATTAAGACCCCTTTCTTTACATAAATACACCAATGCAATGGTTTTCAGTTCTCTTTGGCAGGATACAGCCAACCCAAAGCACAATTTAAGTATGCTGTTAAATCTGATCCACATTAAGCTGAAGTGAGGTAACAGGTCACCATTTAAAATGTTGTCAGACACAGACATGTTATTAGCATCTTTGGGCAAACCATTTTCAGTATCATCTCTATCTGTAAGATGGCTAAATATAATTATGTGTCTTATAATAAGCAAAGTAAGGATTATGTGACAAGGTATGGGAGTCATTCTGAGTACATGTAAGAGTGGTGTTAAATATATTCAGCAATAATATAGAATCACAGAATTGTAGAGTTGGAACTGACCCAAGAATCACTTAGTCCAACCATCTATTAATGTTAGTGCTACTAATTGGGGCAGTTTCAGAGCTTCCATGAATATTTTATCAGCCATTAGACCACAAAGGGTTAAGACAATGGTTCCTGACTTTAGCTCCCCAGATGTTCTTGGACTACAACTCCCAGAAGCTTTCACCACTAGCTGTGTTAACCAGGATTTGTGGGAGTTGTAGTCCAATAATATCTGGGAACTCAAGGTTGGGAAGCACTGGCACAGGACCTCTAGCATTTGAGTCAACTGTCATAGATAATAAGGAGCCTATGGGAATGAAGAGGCTGCCTGGAATTGCACATTTTTGTCTAAACAGAAATTCTACCACATATGAGAAAGGCAGGTTTCAACATTGGTGTTAGGTGGTCTGGGGTAAGTTAATTTCAATTTAAGGTAAAATAAGGATTAAATAAAATGGGAATGTATTATAACTTGCCCTATACTTAGAGGTTAGAACAGGAAAAATGTCTAACTAAAATAAATTCATTTTGATCATTCACTTTCAGGTCTGACAACTACTTCAGTCTCATTCATAGTTCTTTTATGGGTTGTGTAATCACTTATAGCTGCGACTGGTTACATTTTATCCATTCATTTATAGATGCTTGGCTATCTGCTGTTCACTTATTCTTGGGTGGTTAGCTGGATAACTGGTTTGGATAACCAGATGTTGGGGATTTGATTCCCCCCAGTGCATCATGGGGGAAGAGCCAGACTCTGCAACCATGGACAAGCGGTACTGTTCCTGGGTGCTCCCAAACCAAGGAAATAGTAACCACTTCTGTAGCTCGAAAACTCTGGAAAGGGTTGCCATAAGTTGGAATCAACCTGAAGGCACACAATTTGACATGAACAATCTGCATGCTAAACTTGTCTTTCTGAGACACCAAATGTTCCTATCTTTCACTGAGAATTTGCATAAAGAAAAACTTTATTTTACTATGATTTTGCCAGAAATTAGTTTAACAAGATTTAGCTGGCCTGAATGTCAAAGGCATAAAAATATTATATATCCATTTTATTGTGACCATGGAGTGTGGGAAAACATAGCACATCAAAACCCTTCTAGTTACTTTAATACCCTTGCTAGTCTTTAGCAAATTCCTTTATTTACCACTGTATTTTAAAGTAATGTTATTTGTCTAATAAACTGTGAGAGAAAGAACAAGAAAAAGTGTGCATGTGTGTGTATGGTTTACTATTATTATTATTATTATTATTATGAAAATTAGTGGTTATTAGCATTATTAGTATTATTTTTAAGAAACAATTGCAAGACCGTTCTGGAAATAGTGACAACATGGACATTAGACAACCAGTACCATTTACACTTATCTTCTATTGTGAATCTAAAAATGAATTTTTCTTCCAGAGCTTAACCTTTAAAAGTTATGTCTGTAGTAGTGTAACTTCTGCATGAATCCAAATGCTCACATGACACCAGACAATTGGGCTTCATGTTTACCCTCAGCTTCCATACAGCAAAAGTTCCCTTATACCCAAAAGATGAATCCATGTAGACTGCCATGATGAGAAGGGATCTGTAGCCCCCTGGCTCACATATCATCATTTGCTCCTTGCTGCTGGACTGGATTTGTTGGAATCTGCTTTCACATGTAAGAATTTCCACTTAGCCATTTCACTAAGGTTCTTTATTAAAAGAACTTCTCACCACCATCAGAGTGCTTTCTTTCCTTCTGTTAAGGCTGACGTCGAAGCTCCAAGATGCAGCAGCCCAGTTGATTGCTGGGAAGAAGTAATACGATAATTGGTTACCAGTCTGCTTCCATGTCAGGTTTTGGTTCTGGCAAATAAAGCCCTGAACAGTTTGGGCCCTCATTACCTGTTGGAACATCTTCTGCCAAGTTTGTCTGACCAGGTCCTCACAGACTTATGCCTCTACAAACATTAAACACCTCAAGAAGCCCAGAAAACAACAACCAGAAGCCAGGTCTTCTCTGCCATGACACCTTCCTTATGGAATGTGATGCCACGGGAATTACGCCAGGCGCCCAACATAGTCTTCCTGAAGAAAGTTGGCTGTTTCTTATATCAAAGAATATTGGACATAATAGATCTGAATTGTCTGAGGGTACTGAACTATTAATCCGATTCAAAAGCTGGCTCGTGTACCAGTTCTGGGCCAGTAAATGTTTCTGGCAGAGAGAACAGAAAGATTTGTTAAAACATGAGAAAAACCCTTTTGTTACTCCCTTATGTTCAGAAGAGTCATTAAATATTAAAGTTGACTTGCATAGCTTTCTTGAGGTTCCAGAAACAAATCTTGGGAGTTTGAAAGCATCACCAAAGTCTCTTGATTCTAATCTGCCATCGCCACAAGAGATGGATCAATTCATCTCAATGGAAGAACCCTCACAAACTTGTAACTGTGGGTCCGATGGCAATTTTTATATATATTTTAATAGCATTTTAATTGTTCTGATTTTTTAAATTGTATTTTAAATGTTGTAAGCCGCCCAGAGACCTTTGGGTAGTGTGGGCAGCATATTAAATGAATGAATGAATGAATGAATGAATGAATGAATGAATGAATGAATGATGATGATGATGATGATGATGATGATGATGATGATAATAATAATAATAATAATAATAATAATAATAATAATAATAATAATAATAATAATAATAATAATAATAATAATAATAATAATAATAATAATAATTTGTTTTTCCTAGGTGTAGAACTTTACACTTATGGCTGTTAAAATTTCATTCAGTTGTTTTCATCCCAGTCCTTGAGCCTATCAATATATTTTTGAATTTTGCTTCTGTTTTCCAGGATATTAGCTGTTTCAATTTTGTGTCATGTGCAAATCTATTTGTTTATCAATCTCAAGTTGAAACTATGTTCCGTCTATTTGTGCTTCATATTTCTCTGGAGGATCATAAACTGTATTTTGGAGGAAATGAACTGAAGCAGGAATTGAGCACTTCTGCCTTTTCTTTGATTTGGATTCTTGCATTCAGCAGAGATTGGACTTGATGACCTTATAGGCCCCTTCCAACTCCATTATTCTATGATACTATGACGCTATGATTCATTCCTATAATTACTGATGACTAATAACAAACTTCTACCACCCACCTCCAGTACTCAGAAGATTTTCAGATCTTCTGTATTTTAAAAACTTCTTCCATAAGCAAAAGATCTATGCCCTTCCAGTGTTTACTATGTAACCTTTTAGAAAGAAAAATCTGTGGTACTTTCTATTTCAGAATACATCTGATAATTTCTCAAGAACGTATTCCCTGATTATAAAATAACTTTCCCTTATATTTTTAAATACATGTTTTATTGTATTTTTTCTGCTTTTCTATCTGTTGCAACCAGGGTGATTTATTATAATATGTTCCATTCATTTTATCTAGTGTTACATACCATCTGTAAAACATTTTGTACTTTTCTTTTAGATTTATAGACTTAGCCATTTTAATATTTTGTTCCCAAATTTGTGACTAGGCACTTAGTTCTAATATTATGACCTATATTTTGAGCCCATTTTACCATGCAATCCTTCACAATTTCATCTTCCATTTTTTGCTCCATTAAAGTATTATATAAACGGTTGTTCTGGGTTTTTCGGGCTCTTTGGACGTGTTCTGAAGGTCGTTCTTCCTGACGTTTCGCCAGTCTCTGTGGCTGGCACCTTCAGAGGACAGTAACCTGTGCTCAGAACAATTAAAATGCAATTAAAATATATATAAAAATTGCCATCGGACCCACAGTTCCTGTCCTCTGAAGATGCCGGCCACAGAGACTGGCAAAACGTCAGGAAGAACGACCTTCAGAACATGGCCAAAGAGCCCGAAAAACCCAGAACAACCATTAGATTGCCGTGAAAGCCTTCGCGAATATATATTATATAAACTTTTAATCAATTTTTCCTCTGAGTCCAGCAACCCCTTATCCAAAGGTATTTTGTCTTTCTGAAACCATGTAGCCTTATCTTTTACATATCTTGATTTCAACAAGTTTATCGACCACCAATCTAAGATAATATCTTGTTCTGCCAGTTCATCTTTATTCTTTAGAACAAAGAACAAGAACTTCCTCCCTCTAATATCTGTACTATCTACAACCCATTCCAGAATATAAACTGTCCCTCTTTGTTTTAATTTTATATTTCTTTGCATTTTAAGTTTACTAGTCAAAAGCCAATTTCACACTCACATGCCAAAAAAGACATAGGAGACTGATCCTTGCAGAAAGTTCAAATTTCCCTCATGTCACCTGCCTTCCTGTGTAAAAGGTAAAGGTAAAGGTTCCCCTTGACAATTTTTGTCCTGTCGTGTTCGACTCTAGGGGGCGGTGCTCATCCCTGTTTCCAAGCCATAGAGCCAGTGTTTTTGTCCAAAGACAATCTTCCGTGGTCACATGGCCAGTGCGACTTAGACACGGAACGCTGTTACCTTCCCACCGAAGTGGTCCCTATTTATCTACTCGCATTTGCATGCTTTCAAACCGCTAGGTCGGCGGGAGCTGGGACAAGCGACGGGCGCTCACTCCGTCACGTGGATTCAATCTTACGACTGCTTGGTCTTCTGACCCTGCAGCACAGGCTTCTGCGGTTTAGCCCGCAGCGCCACCACGTCGGTACAGTCCTGTGTGCATCACAATAAAAGTGTACCACAGCTGACCATGGAGAAGAGCAAATGAGGGCTCCTGCCAAGGGCCACATTGCTCGATGCTCCAAAGAATATCTCCACACTATCTTTTCTCATCCTCAAGATTATTTTCATGTGAAATTTCACATATTTATTCTTTTTATTTCAATTTTCAGATATGCATATGAATTTCTACATTTTAATAAAAATACTACTAATCAATTTGCTGTGTTCAGTTGTGTCACAGATGGCAAACTTTTATTAGTTCAGAGTTTTCTGGTTCAAAAGTTACTGGTTTCCTGTACCGTTACATCCTCTGACAGCAAGTGCTGGCAAAAAAAAGTAATCTCATATATGCTTGGTTTCATTCTGAAGGCAGAAAACAGCCAGAAGACAAAATACTCTCTTATTTACAGACAGAACTTCGGTTGCAGAAAAAAATCTAGTAGATTGTGTTTGTCATATAATTTTCTTTAGTTATGGAATGTAACCTCACTGGGTCTGAGTCAACTACAAGTTGGCTGAAATTCTGTTGTTTAGCACAGTAAGTTGCAAGAGTAGGTCTACTGAATCAATGGGGATTGGTGAGTCAACCCCTCCACAGGTTCCATGGTTTCAAATGAGCCTGCTCTACTTGTGACTTACCATTTGAATCAAGGGTATTTATGGAGGAGTTGATTCACCAAGTCCCCACTGATTTAATGGGCCACTCTACTCCAACTTCCTATGCTTAGCAACAGAAGTTGCTTGGGGACTGAGTAAATCTTAGATGTTTAACAAGAATTAAGAGACCAGGGCAATATGAGGCATCTTTCTAATCCTTGACATTCCATCTTCCCCATTTAAGAACTGGCCCTGGAAGTTCTAGAAGTCTGGATTCATAAAAAGGATAAGCGATAAATAAGCAGAGTTTGTGACATTCCAAACAGTGTATGTTGGTTAAGGCATCCGCC
Source organism: Pogona vitticeps (assembly GCF_051106095.1). Taxonomy (NCBI): domain Eukaryota; kingdom Metazoa; phylum Chordata; class Lepidosauria; order Squamata; family Agamidae; genus Pogona; species Pogona vitticeps. The sequence goes on along the minus strand of NC_135783.1, from coordinate 12,523,816 downwards.
TTATTTTCCAATTTCCGGAAATTTTGAAGCCATGTAGAACGGCTTTGGGGGGAAAGCTGTTTTTCCCCAATTTTTGCAGGCCTTCCCATCGCTACCTGTTTCAGGAACTGAAAACAACCACCTCTGTAATTTTCTGAACCTGTTTTGGTGGTGTTGTTTTTTTGGAATTAAAAATTCTGCTATTTTGTTTTCTATTTCGCCTGATTTGTTTTCTGTGTTACTGAATTTAGCCACTTTGAGTACTCTTTGCAATGGAATCACTTTAGCAATACAGTAAATATACTGGAAATAAATAATCATTAGCTCTGCTGCTTTTGGTCACAGACTGCTCTCTTTTTCTCTATTCTCCTGCCCAGCACATATCACTTTTAAATTATTAACATTGAATCTCATTGGCCGTTCTTCTGCCCAGGTATTCAACTCGAACAATTTTATTTCAGGTGTTTTTCATAAATAATGACAAGGATTTTGAAGTTTGAGAAAGAAACTCCTTGGTATATGGCTGTGGCTCGGAATCTGTTGCCAAACGAGAACTTGGAAGTCAACTATAAAGAAATTTGCCACTGATACGTAATACAAGCAAGGGATAGTAAGCTCGTTCACCATCTGTCATTCAATGGTCATAAGATCCAACTGTTCAGGCCATGCATGAGAACGTATTCTATAGAAACCAACGCAAAAGTAATTTTTTGAAAGAGATTTTTGTTGCTATATGCTGTCAAATCAGAACCAACTTAAAGTGACCTTAATAGGGCTTTCCAGGTGAGTGAGATATTTAAGGAGTGGGTTTACCAGTTCCACTCTCCCAGTAAGTTTCCACGACCATGCGGGGATTCAAACTCTTTTCTCCAGAGTCCTAGTCTGGCACTCTGTCCACTACACCAGTGGTCCTCAACCTTGGGCCTCCAGATGTTATTGAACTATAACTCCCAGAAGCCTTCACCACCACTTCTGCTGGCCAGGATTTCTGGGAATTGAAGTCCAAGAACATCTGGAGGCCCAAGGTTGGGGACCACTGCACTACACCACTGGGTATAAAAGGGATATACAGCTATCTTATGGCAATCTAGACTATGACTATATCTTATGTACGTATTTTCTTTTCCACCTTTCCTCCCCCTTTCTTCTTCTGTTTTCCTTCTTATCAGTCCCCACTTGTTTGCATTATTTTAAGTCCCATAACATTATTTTAAAAATTAAGCTATCTGCAAGGGCTTCTGTTTGCTCAAGCTGTTCAACGTTTCTCTTACAGTGGACCTGTCTCCAATATATAACATGCCATATTTCCCCATTTTTTTTTCCAGATGGGTATCAATTAACTTGCAAACTGCAGTTTTTCTCCATCTCTACATTTTATGTCCAACTGCACACTAGAAAAATAAAACAAAACCTTGAACTATCTGTGATTAACTCATATAAATTTAGAGGGAATATCCACATTCTCCATGATGCTTGGCTGAAGAGATACTGTACTGTATTCTGTATTGCATATACCTGCTAAAGCAAAAAGCAAAGCATGCTGCTTATATACCACCTCACAGTGTGTAAAGCACTCTCTGGGCAGAGAGTTATGCAGGCTATGTATTGCCCCCCCCCCGCGCCCGCAGCAGACTGGGTACTCAAATTACTGCACTTGAAAGGATGGAAGGCTGACTGAACCTTTAGCCAGCTATTTGGGATTGAACCCTGGGTTGTGAGCAGTTTTGGCTGTAGGATAGCAGTTTAACTACTGTGCCGCAAGGCTCTATGCTACTACAGTATATAGTGCTTTAAGCCCTTTACAGTGCTTTAAACGCTATGGGGTGCTTTAAGAGCTATGAGGCGGTATATAAGCAGAACACTTTATACATTGTTTTAGTAACACTTACGCAATTGGTGTGGGATTTTGGAGGCTTTAAAAAAAATTCAAAACATTGTTATCTGTACATCGTTCAGACAGAGAACGATCATGTGCAGAGCTGCCCAACACTGTTACTAGCAACAATGCAAAGTTTTGCATGCTCTTAAAACTGGAGAAGCAGTGTCTATATGGAATAAACCGGCTGCTTCAACTACCTGGCAATGATAAGAAGTTTGCATGTTTTTTTCTTAAACACTATCATTGTTTTTCTTTAAAAAGGAAATCTATTTTAATTTCCTCTCCTAGGAAGCTTCTGCTAAAATCATGGGGAAAGCACAATACATTTGTGATAAATATTTTACAGGCTATGATTCACTATTAAATCCATCTGTCAAGTGTTCACATCTCTCTCTCTCTCTCTCTCTCTCTCTCTCTCTCTCTCCCCCCCCCCCCCCCGGTCTTGGTTGCTGTTGGCGTGAAAAAGGCACAGTTAGTTCCTGACGCACATAATGGAGAGCTTAACATCCTGGGCTGAACACCCCATTTGCACAGCTTGTAACACTAACTTCTTCCTTCTTGTTAAGTGGGAGGAATATCAGTTTAATAGTATTCAGAATAGCACAGCCACCTGTCATTTCTCAGTACTCAGTCCAGAGAACAAATGGAGGAATCTGAGTTTTGAAAGGGTGGAGGAAATGCAGCTGAATGTCATGGGCTGAGAATTCTCTCCCTGGCTGCTTATCAGCACTGAAAACCACTCACAGATTTTTTCCAACCGGACAGCTTGCTGCTTTACATCAATTAACACCAGCGACATTAATGCCACTTTCCATTTATAACAGATTTTCAACACGAACATAAGACCCGATCATTCTGAACAGCAACCTTGGGGAAATATCTTTCCCGTGAAGAATTAGAATTCAGAACATGGGAAATTTAAGACTTTGTTGTTGTTACATGTTGGAACCAACTTAAAGAGACTCTAACAGGGTTCTCAAAGTAAGTGAGATATTTGAAGAATGGTTTTACTCCTCCTGCTCCCCCAATCAGTTTTCATGGCTGAGCTGGGATTCAAACCCTGTTTTTCCAGAGTCCTAGTCCATTACTATCCACGACACTGCACTGGGAATTTTTATTTTATTTTTATTTTATTAGATAGGGTGGGAACCCTTGTTAGCATGCTAACATTCCATTATTTAGGTACTAACGCTTCATCTAGCAAAGGAAACAGTCCATCAATTCAACGATAATAGCATCTCTACAGAGACATCCTTTTAATTAGAATATTGCCACGAAAAGGATGCTCCAACTGTTCCAGGCAGACTGTCTGACCTCACCCTGCACCTCCCAGTGGGCCTGATGGAGATATTGGTGTCAGGGCACCAGGAGGGCATGGAAAGGGAGACAGAGTTGGGGGTGGGGGTGGGGAAGATAGCTGGAGGCAGATGAGCCCGTCTTAGATAAAGGGATGGAGGCCCAGCTTAAAGAAGGACAGAAATGAGAGAATTTGTCAACCTCCGTGAAGTTGGAAGTAGGGTGGAAGCAGCACAGGAACTGGTCCCCATATTTTGTGCCTTAAGGGTAGACTGCTCACTGATGGTGGAGAACCGGAGAACCCTTGGACTGAGGAGTCCAGGTACAGCTGGCCAAGAGACAAGGGTTGGGATTGGGAAAGCATGCTACTCGTCAGCCCATCACTGACACCAACCTCCTGTAGACTAACTAGCCTTGCACCTCATGCACCACCCCAACCCAGCAAAGGTGCTGGAGCAGGATGTGCCAAAGGCTGCGCCCCCTGGAGACATTAGGGAGAGGCATGCCACTCTTCAGCCTGCCACCACCACCAACCCCCTGGAGACTGCCCCTTCACCCAAGACCCACCTTGACTCAGCAAAGGTATTGGAGGACGCACCAAAAGGAGCACCTTCAGTATAGACAAGGACTTGGGGTGCATGGGAGCCTCTAAGTCCCCAGCAGTATAGGTCCTTCCTGAAGGGTGTTAACTGGCTGGAGTTAATGTGGAAGACTAGAAGCCAGCCAAGGACTATGGATTCTTGCACTGAACAGTGGATTGGACTTGATGGCGTTATAGACTCCTTCCAATTCAATTATTCCACGATTCTATGACTGCACCAGACCAGTAAGCAAAATCAGGCCCAGTCAAGGACTGGCTATAGCAGGAGAGTGGGCTAGTGTATAACCTAACCTTATACCCTGTTCCCTTGCATTAGTAAAGACCAGTATGAGCCGTACTGAGAGTCTTGACTTCATGGGACCTATAGTTGAGGATGCCCACGCCATAGGTAGGGGCAGTGGCTATCTTAAAATGTTTTTATTTGTTTATTTAATTTATACCCCGCCCTTCTAGACCGAAGTCTACTCTGGACGGCTAACAACACTCCAAATAATGATACAATAAAATAAAACAACAACATGAATACAATTAGAGATGACCAAATAAATTAGTTATTAACAGGATGAAAGGCTTGCCTAAAGAGCCAGGTATTGAGATTGCTCTTAAAAACACCCAGTGAGGGAGCCAGACAAATTTCTGGGGGAAGACTACAAGTGCATGGACCAGAGTGGTGAGGGCTGAGACATCAAGATAGGAACACAGCTGGGAAATCCGCCAAAGATGGAAGCAGGCGGCGTGGACCACTGATGCTACCTGCGTTTCCATGGTAAGTGCTGGATCCGGATGGACACCCAAGCTGCAAACCTCACTCTTTGTGGTGAGAGTCACTCACTCACTCACTCACTCACTCACTCACTCACTCACTCACTCACTCACTCACTCACTCACTCACTCACCAAATGAGAGGGAGTTTCCCAAACCACAGATGGCAGGGCCACCCACCCTCAGGACCTCCGTCTTTTCCAGAATCGTGCGTGAATTGATTTACTTTTTGAAGGGCATGGCAATCAGCTCACATTTCACAGTAGCCATCTTACCCAAATATTTAGATGTAATGCAAATGGACTTTGAACAATAAAATATATTAAAAGAAGTGTTCGCTTGAAAGCCTGTAGCACTGGAAGGAAACAGAACAGCAATATATCTCTGTCAGTCCAGGTGTATAGCTCCCAAAGCCAACCAAGCTATTTCGGCACCTCAGGCATAAAGACCAATAAGCACCTCTTCCACTTTCCAGCCCTCACACTGGCTGCCTCTCATAGCCACTAGCATAGTGGTAGTTCAGTATTACAGACAGAAAAAAAAACAAAAAACAGACCAGACTGCAAAGTTTCTCTGTAGCCTGAAACTCATGATCCTGGCATCCATGACCTGGCAAGTTCCACACAGTTGTGCACTCATTCCAATACAAGGGCCGGCAGGTGGGTGGAGGACAAAACCTCAAATGCAACAATTTTAAAAGCCTGTGTGGCCTCCTTGACTGATATACAACACAGTTTTAAAATGGATTAAAAGTCCCAAGAGGATGCACACACCAAACCAAAAACCACATGACTTGAAATTGACTTCAAAATCCCCGACCCATCACCTGACTGATTACAATAGTGTAACCGGGCCCTTAAGTGAGTTGATTTCAGTGGATTTTCTTGCAGTATCAGGAACTCTGTATTCAATTCACAAATAATAGTCACTAATAATAAGTTAGCTGGCTGGATAGCTCAGTGGTTTAGGTATCTGGCTGCAGAGCCAGGGGTAGGGAATTTGATTCCCTACTGTACCTCCAGAGAGAACAGCCAACCTGTGTAGCCTTCGGCATCATCCCAGGGCATCCCCAGAAGAAGGGAATGGTAAACCACTTCTGAGGACCACTACCTGGAGAACCCCGAAAAAAGTCAGCATAAGGCAGAATTGACAGCACATAATTATTATTATGATTAATATTAATAATAAACTGACAACTAATATATGGCACTCCGTGACACCAAAAATCTACTGTCTGATTCCCCCAGGTGTAAAAAAAAAAAAAGTCTGGGAAGAAATGCCATTTCTGTTCTTGGCACCAGACTTATGATATTTCAACTTTCAGGACTTCTGCCCTACAGAGGTGAAGGCACTGCATGCAAAGCAAGTGGAGACGCAAAGTTTTCTGTGAAGCATAAATTCCATTCAGCAGTTTGATTGACTGAAACTTCAGCTAAGAAGTGCCCTCCTGTCTCCCGATCTTCAACTGTTAATGAATTTCTTTTGTTGCTTCCAGGCAAGAAACTGGGATCGTGCAGTTAATGGAAGTACATTTAAAAAACAAGCCTTCCCACTTCTATTAAATGTAATTGCTCGCAACCCACTTCCATTGAAAGCCATGCTGAGGGTAACCCACACACGTTCCTGTTGCTTGAGTTCTTTCATGTGGGCATTCCCACATGGTTTTGCCATCACTGCATGAAAAGGCAACAATTAATTCTTCTACAGTAATTCCTAGGAAACAACAGTTCTACAAAGCACCCGTCTGAATTCCTTTAAATAACCCAAGCCGCTGAGTCTGTGGGGGATAAAATCTATAGCAGAACATCCACAATGCAAAAGCTGTTGATTTGATTTCAGAAATGGGAATGGGAACTTGAGCTAGTTTTGGAGCCAATGTTCTGCCCCCGCCCCCCCAAGGATCCTCCGGGCACTGTGTGACCCACCAAAAGTAAAAATAAATACAAAGGCAGGAGCAGACATCAGCCTCCAAGTTTGGAAAATGGGTATTGGGAGATCAAATGGTGCAGCAAGGAACCATAACCTATGTAAAAAGAAAGTTATACTTCTGGAAATTTTTTAAAGCAGCAGTGCATACTGTAGGTGGTGTTTCCCCCCCCCCTCCCTGGGAATTTTATTTTGGGGTGGGGACACAGAGCAGCCCATTCTGTTCCAGTCCACAATCCTAGCCCATACCTTGCCCACCCCAAATTAAGCTGCATTTATTTATTTATTTATTTGAGAGAGAGAGAGAGAGAGAGAGAGAGAGAGAGAGAGAGAGAGAGAGAGGCAGTGGGAACATAAAATGTCTAGAGGTGGGTATCCAATCTTGCCTAGAAAAATACACTAAAGTAAACATGCCTGCTGTACTCTTGATCAAAATTTGGCATGCATAAAGGGGAGGCAGAAGATGCTGGGATCTTCTGCAGAGGGTACCTGCGGAGCTACATCTGATTGCCAGACCAACCTATGAAACCAGGTAGCAGTGCACCACCATCAATGAGCTGCAGCCACAGAATTTGCACTGGTGGCAGAAAATGTGCCCTTTCACCAATGCAACTTCTGATTTCCAAACCGTTTCCTTTTCTTTCTATGCTGGTGACAACAAATAGCAGGGCCAGCCAAGACATCATGCTACATGAGACCACAAACAAGACATTGCCCATTGTCCACATACAGAAGCAAAGTAGAGAGGCAGCTGGACCACACTTCAGTCTTGGCAATGAGATTGCATCATATAATCTTCTGGAAACCTCAAAGCTCCAAAGCAAATTAATTGTCAAATGAGATCACACTGGAGAAATCCCACGCCCTATGCATCTCATCTCATTGAATTGTCCAGTAAGCTACTAGTTGTTGATCTGATAATTCCTTACGGGTTGATTTGCAACACATTCCTGATAGGGGGCAGCAGCTGACAATAAAGCATTTTCAAATCCTTCTTTATCAGCCATATAGGAAAAGGCTTTCCTGCAAAATATTATGTTGTACTGAAAAAAACAAAATGGAGTTTGCTCTGTGTGAGAAATCTGACCTTGTCAGAAATCTAGTACAGTATGGAAAATGCAATCTTCTAAGTGCTCATGAGCCTCTACATGCCTAGAATTCTCTTTGAGTGTTAGTTAAGGTTATTTGTTTTGTAATGCTTCTAATTTTATCTAAGGCTCTCTGCTTCTCCTCAGTGCTCTGTGCTCTTTAAAACATTGTTCAGATTCGCTTTCAGCTAGGGATATTAGTGAATAAAGAACAATCCAGTTAAGTAATCATATGCCAGTGTTATCTGGCAGTTAAATCTCCATATATTTGAATGATTGTACATGTTATTTTCAGAATTAGGGGAAATGAATCCATTTTTAAAATATTATGCATATATACACCACACCATACACCATATTGGAAAAGGCATTCATGTGTAATAAAGGGAACACATTGTTGTTGTTTAGCCGTTGAGTCGTGTCCGACTCTTTGTGACCCCATGGACCAGAACACGCCAGGCCCTCTTGTCTTCCACTGCCTCCCAGAGAGTTTGGTCAAATTCATGTTGGCCGCTTCGATGACACTGTCCAACCATCTTGTCCTCTGTCGTCCCCTTCTCCTCTTGCCTTCACTTTCCCAACACCAGGGTCTTTTCCAGGGAGTCTTCTCTTCTCATGAGACGGCCAAAGTCTTGGAGCCTCAGCTTCAGGATCTGTCCTTCCAGTGAGCACTCAGGGTTGATTTCCTTTAGAATTGATAGGTTTGTTCTCCTTGCAGTCCAGAGGGGGCATCTATAATTCTGCAGCTACTCACAGGAGACACAATAAGGAACTCTCTGCCTCTGCAGTCACATACTTAAACCACTGAGCCATCCATCCAGGCTCGGTTCTTAAAATGGGGCTATTGTTTTTTGTTGTTTTTAATGTGTTTTTAGAACTGTTGAGAACTTGCTTCTGGCCCTGATCTCCAAAGCCTGGGCCTCAGGTACGTTCAGAGGCACCCAATTCCTTAAATTCCTGGCATCTGTTGACCCATGCAAGCCATTATTTTCCACCCTGCTCTGGTCGGTGGGATCTTGAGGGTGGCAGCAGAAACAAACAAAAACCCAAAACAGCAGCAACAAAACACCTCCAAAAAGGAAAAAAAAAGGGGGGGTACCAAAAGACAAGGATGTTGACTCCTCCATTAATCACATAACATTGTCTAAAGATATTAAAAAGTACTGTATTAAAAGGCAATCTGCCAGCAACGGAGACACAACATGAAAAGAAAATGGAAGCAAGCAAGCAAGCAGCTGCTTCTTCGCCGCCTGAGGCTCAAGTTGTCCCCTCCCCAAGCCACATTCTGGCTTTCCAGACCGCCTAATTGAAGAAGAGGCTGAACTGCTAGATTCCCTCATATCTCCCTCCGGTTCCCCTCCCCCTTCTTTTCTGGCGCGCTCGGGACCAGCCTGGTGGGCGGTCGCTATCCCGCGAAGTTTGAGCCTCAAGCGTTTCCGTCGCGGCCTCCGCCCGCTGAGGCAGTGAAGCGCCGCTCTCGATTCCCCTCAGGTGTCGCTCTCTGGCCCTTTACCCTTGACTTTCTCCCCCGCCCCGCCTCCGATTTTCCTTGCAAGCATTATGTCCAGCGTGCTCAAGTCTGTCGATTACGAAGTGTTCGGCCGGGTGCAAGGTGAGCGACGCGGAAGGAGAGGCGAAATTGTAGGGGGGGGGGAAACGGAAAATTATTAGGGGAATTGGGGGGGGGAACAGGAGAGCCATTGGGGACCTAGCTTTAGGGCGCATGCGTGAAGCTGCCCGGTAGGCTCTATAGCGGAAAGCGCACGCTAGGGAGCGTGGCGGCGCGTGCGTGAACGAGTCTGTCCCGGTCAATTGTCTCCTGCCATTCAATGTGCGGCCTCAAGGGGGCGACGTGTTTCTCGTTTGTACTAAGATCGTTACGCGCATGCTCGAGGGGCCATGCAAACAGCAGGCGAAGTAATATCCATGCGTAAAGGATGGAGGGATTGACTGACGATTTAAAGCCCCATGCAGTTTGTTCATCGATTATTAGTATAAGTTATTACTAATAACAGTAGCGTCACTAGGAAGATGCACGCTCCCTGAAGTGAAGAACGCTGGTGAAGTATTATTAAAAATGTGTATAAAAGGTGGAAGGAAAAGGTTCCAGCTTTGTATGTTTGCCATCATCGCTGTCATCATCATCCTAGAACTGCAGAGCTGGAATATTTGGGTGAAGACTTTTCTCCCACCTCCAACCCTTTGGGAGAGTTTTAACTAGTGTCTTCCGCAGTAGCCTAGACACCCGCGAAATCCAAAACGGGGCAGACAAGAAACCATTTAATTTGATCCCTGTAAGAACTAAATCTCAGAGAAAGGACTACAAATGAAAATCTATTTGTGTTGGTATCTTTGACCATGGGAATTTATTTTGGCCACCTGCATTTTTTGTGAGAATTGGTGAATGTCATATAGAGTTAGGATAGCAAAGTCAGCCTGTCTAATAGTATATTCCTATACATACCTTATAAGAAGTAAGCCCCATAATTTCAGTAGGGATAATACCCTGGAAAATGGGCATAGAGTTGCAGCCTCAGTGTTCTAAATTCTTGTGGTTTGTAGGGTTACCATCAGGGCAGTTGTTGAGGCATATGGAAGCTATAGCTCAGTAGAAATGCACCCACTTTGCACGAAGAGGGTCTCATGTTCAGTTTTTCCAGCATTTCTTATATAAGGTGACGTCCCAGCTCTTATTACTCTAAGTGTGCAGAAGCAGGTTGTCCCAAAGAAAAGGTTTACAAATGATTTTTTTTTGGGCTTCTCTTGCATATAATTGGATTATTTTTCTACTGAGCCAGCATGGTTCATGGGATGGAATATTGGAGACTGGACTATACTGTAATTACCTAACACAGCAGGGTTCAAGGAGGACTCTTTCAACTAAGGTTTTATAGTTGTTTCCTTTAAGCAGGCCAGTAGCCTATCTTGCTCCAGTCTCTCTTTGCAGTGCTTTTATAAGGCAGGAAGGGCAAGGATCCAACACACATGTGATGGTCTTAATCTCCCCAAGGTTCCTGTCCACATCCCCAGGTTGCACAAACTGAAATGTCTCCATTATAACAGGACAAGCAGGAGCCAAAGTTCCATTGACATGACCTGTGTAAACTACAGTATTGAAGTCAGAACGAATCCAAAGCAAATTTATCTCCAAAATATGGGCTGCTGAGTGGTCACCATCTTGTTCTTGTGGCCAAACAGGTAACCCTCTCCTGACCTCCTGAAAAAGCTCCTCTGTCCTGCTTTGCACAGATGCAATGGCAGCAGAGAAGAATTGTTTCTTCCCTGCAGCCACTACTGTTGAACAAACCTTTAAATGCACCTTAGCTCATGTTTGGTTGGACTCACTCTGAGTTTTCCCAGCATTGTCGCTCTAATCTCTGTCCAAAGTGTTTCATCACCACCAGCTTCCTAATAAACCAGGGCTAGTTTAGCTCTACTGCTTGAGAGGATGAGCTCAGAAGTGATAGTATGCACAGCCACGACCTTTTCCCCATTCTAGAGGTCAACTGAGGTTCAACAGAACCTCTTGCCAAGGCAACAGGGAAACTTAATCAGCGAAATAGTCATGCAGCTAAATAAAGCCATTGCTATGGCAAAATCAATGAATATTACAGTAAGTAAAATACCTCCCAGTGTTACTAATGACTCTGATGTGACAAATGGGTCCAATGCCCAGGTCAGTGGTGGCCTATTGGCATCGTAATGTGATTATCCACCTGCTTCTGTTGCACATCTGGCTCTCCCTTGTTAGATCTGGGCTGTCTTTGTTGCTCTCCAAAGGGCTCATTCATAATCACCTATCAAGATATTTCATCTATAATTACAAACATTGCATGGCAACTTATGCCACTTATTGTAATGCCCCAAGCCTCATGTTTGTGCTCTAGATAGAATACTTTTGTCTTTCCAAGTCTCTGTAATTGGCAGGTTTGGTCTTTTTTTTACTGATGTTGTGTCCTTGCATTTGATGACACGTTTTAGAGTTTTTATTGTTTTAATTATATTTAATTGTTTTAACTGTATTCCTTCATCTTTGTAATATTATATGGATTATGAGTGATTTCAAAATGTTTTGATTAATAATGAATAAAATAATAAATGTTTCCGAACAGGAATGAATTGTTCCTTTAGTAGTTCCAGAAACTAATATTTATTACTTTAATTTTTTGTGTTTTCTTCTAGGTGTTTGTTTCCGAATGGTAAGACAATATGAAGTACAACCATCTTGTTATAACTTCTGTTTCATATTTTGAGAATAAAAAGTAGGTCTGTGTAGTGACCCCAAGAGTACTAAATTTTCAGTGCTAATTTTGTATAGTTATTATATAGCTATGGAATATATTCTTAACTCTTTTTTACAACACAGTAGAACCCTGTTTTTATGAACACTATTTGTACGGATTAGTGAACCTTTCCCTTCATCCGGATGAGAAAGAAAGACTGAGGTACGTATGTATGATTTTTTTGCATTGCGCAAATATCACATACATTTAAACAGTTGGACACTGTGATCTTTCTGTGGTCACTATTCAAGGACATAAGGCATGCAAAGATTGTGTATGAACAACACACCGTTTTTCACAATGACAAAGAAGCGCAAGCGAACTGTGCTCACTTTCCAAAGCAAAACAGAGATTGTTGAAAGGTTGGAGAAAGGTGAAACAGCAACAGTGTTGGCAGAGGAGTTTGGTATAGGGAAGTCAACCATTTCGCAACTCAAGAAAAACAAGGACACTGTGTTGCATTTTATCTCAACTATGGGCAGCGAAAAAGGCAAAAAGAAACGGAAAACAATGAAATGTGCAAAGAACTCCACATTAGAAGATGCTCTGTATGCTTGGTTTTCTCATATGAAAAGCCTTGGTGAGCCAGTCTCAGGACCCCTTCTTTGTGAGAAGGCCTTGGAAATGAACAGGAAATTGAATGGGAATCCTGACTTCAAAGCTAGCTCAGGATGGTTGGCGCGGTTCAAGTCCCGCCGTGGGATTCATCACCTTGGAGTTCATCATGAGAAACTATCTGCCAATCAGTCACTTACCCAGTTATGGGAACTTCCCGATTTCAAAACAGAGGACAGCTGTGACACTGAGCCTATTTACAACACTGTAGTAGTTCCTGGGCCCTCCCATTCAGAAGCCTACAGTGCATTAGAAATTGCTCTCCAGTGGCTAGGAGATCAGGAAGAAAGCAATGTGGTGCAGCTTCTGTTTCTGAAAAGCCTACGGGATTTGGCTGCACAAAAGATAGCAGTTTCCCTCAAGTGAAAAACAAATGTTGAATTTTTGGCAACGGTGAAAGACTAAACAACTTAGTTCTGTGTGCGATTTAGTAAGTTGAAAGAAAGATAAAGTCTTCTTGGTGATTATGTACTATTATCACTGAAAAATAAATCAACACAAACATTTTTGTTTATTACTTTCTCAGTGAAAGCACTCTGTAGCTACGTACTGTAATTCTTAACTATATATTTAAAAAGCTTTATTTTATGAACTCCTTTTTCTTCAGTAAAATCTGGTTCTACTATAAATAAAAATACAAAACTCTGTTCTTGTTAATCTCCCTGAAAACAATAGCATTTGGGATGAGGCTGATTTTGAATGGTGCTTGTGAGGCTAAAAATTAATTTGGAAAGTATTAGTTTTCAGATCTTAATTTAAGCAGATTTTTGCTTATCTTGCATTGGAAATAAAAGCAGAGCTTGAGCAATCTGTAATGAGTTTTAAGGAACAGACCAACTAGATTTGATGTCTTTCTTACAGCTGGACTGCATAGTTACAGCAGTTGGTACTACTTTAACTGGCAGAGATTTACGGTATCTTGTGGAGTCTTAGGATATGTAGTTTGGTGAGCTAGCTCAGCTCTAGTCCAAGGAAGAGCACCAGAGCTCTTTGGCAGAGAAATCTAAGTCGCTCACCAAATTGTAAATCCCATTTCACAGAATATAGTCCTGAAAATTAAAGTGGTATCAAATTGTTATAGGAGTGCAGTGTAGATACACTCTTAGTCTTCTCTGCCTCTTCTGGACATGTGGGTGAGGAGGAACATTTGCACACAAAGTTATTTATGTTTTGAGGGGGAAGCAGAAAAATTCTATATGGAGCTGTGCTAGTTTCATTTTGCCCTTTTCCCTGGAATTCAAGAAACTATATAATGTGTTCCATGTAGTCAAAGGAACATTTCAACTCAGTGCAGTTTCTTCCCATCTCAATGTGCTGTTGTCAAAATCAGGCATCATCATTTATCCTGTTTTGTATGAATCTGGAAGCCATAATTTCCATGTTTGGAAGAAGTGGGATCTTAAATGGACCTCAAATTGCAAAAACTTCCTTGTTTTTGTAAATAAAGTTTCCCAGTTTGAACACAACAATAAACCCCAGTTAAGTCCATTGCTTTGTGTTTCAATTTGCCATGAGGGCAAGGCCTGAAAGCAAAAATCTCTTGTATACATTGGCTTATTAAAGTGTGATAGTTTGAAAGGGGGCATGCCTACTCTATTGCGTTCCCACGAGCCATTAAGCAAACTCTTTTTTATGAACAGGCAAGTCTCAGACTATTTAGTGAGAAGACTCTGGTAATCTACTCTTGAGAAAGAAAAATGCTAAAAATCCACACGTAGAGAAGGATTGTCCTTTAGTCTGCCTGAAACAGCCCTTTGAATTGCAGCTATATGCGGTTGGTTTTAGCAACCAACCACATATAAGTGCATATTTGATTTATATACCATTAGTGCACTCACTACTCTGGGCAGTTTCCAAGTTAAAACTTTAAAAATCCTAGAGACCCCACATAGTAATACGTATAACTACAGTTCCAAAGAAGAAAAATGTGTTCGGAACCATCCTAATATAAGGCCTGGCTTTCTCTCTCTCTTTCTCACTCCCTCTTTCACTCACACACACACATACACACACAAAGAATGCTCTCCTATACATAGCAAAGTACTTCTATGCATATAAATTTACATGCCAAGAAGAAAATGGGGCTAAAAATAATCTTCTTGAAATCTAGTTTTCTATGTGAAATAGTTTTGTGTATTCTCGAAGGCTTGCATGGCTGGGATCCAATGGTTGTTGTAGGTTTTTCAGACTGTTTGGCCATGTTCTGGAGGTTTTTCTTCCTAACGTTTCACCAGTCTCTGTGGCCGGCATCCTCAGAGGACAGTAGTCAGAACCCTGTCTGTGTTCTGGTTCTAACTCCTGTCCTATGAAGATGCCATCCACAGAGACTGGTGAAACGTTAGGAAGAAAAACTTCCAGACCACAAACCTACAGCAACCATGAAATAGTTTTGCTTTTTGAGGTATTAGTACAGAAGAACTCCAGGGACATGTCAGTTACTGTTTTATGAGAATTAGACTTAAAGTAAAAGCAACTTGTTCACTATAGATGCTCAAATGATAGTTGGTTGTATGAACTTACCCTGGAAGAGAACAGTGGAAATCTATAGCTTTAAGTTGAAAAAGAGAAAGAAAGATCCAGATCTTATGGATTATATAACTTGCTCCTGGACTGAAGGCCCTGTGTATATTTGTTTGAGTGGTTAATACACTCATTCTCACAGTCTTGACTGGAGAAGTCTGGTACACACTAACCACTTCCTAGTGCATTTAAATTGTTTGGTGACAGCCTGTGTTTAGGGAATGTGGCAGAACTGATTCATACAGTATTTAAAACATGAAAAGAGGGGGGAAATTGAAAAGTCACCAAGAAAACCCCATCACTTGATTTTTCTGATTTGGTGGTACAGTAACTTGATAAGACATCTGTACTAGAGGGGAAAGTAAATCCAGAAGTATTTCCTTGGAATCTGAAGTATTTCCAAACTTGACTAGGAGGGACACACATGACAAATGAACTGTCTGTTTCACACATGCACACACACAAAAGAAAGAAGGGAAGGAAAGGAAAGGGGAAAAAAGAAGGAAACATTGCAGCGCTGCCCTTGGCTTTGTCATTTATTGAAATGGTGTCATTTGGAGCAATTAAACATTATCAAAAGCTGCAAAACTCGAGAATTTAAGAACTACTTCAGAAGCCTTTCTGTTGGTGATCTCAACAAGTGAAGTTGGGCAGCTGGAGATGAAGAAAAAGACTTTCCGAGTGCCTTTCCCTGACAGATATGTGAAGCACCAGTGATTATTTGAGACCATTGTCTGAGACTTTTAATGGTTTTATTTTATTTTGTTTACAGTCTGCCTTTCCCCCAATGCAGGACTCAGGGTGGCTGACAATATGTATTAGAAACAGATACGCCTAAGAGCACAATAAATTATTATACAGAAGCACTGTTAAATTATTTTAAATAGCAAGCATCAAATTAAAACAGGGTGACAAATACTGAATTGAAATCACTTCGAAATGATTTAAAAGCACATTAAGAGAAACATCTTACTGTTTTTAAATGTATTTCTTGGTTATTGTGGAGTATTACTTTCACTTACAGGACAGTATAGTAATAGAATGAATGAATTATCTGAAATTTTATATGGCAAACCACACAAATCTTAATGGGACTTCTTTCTGAATAGGCATACAAACGACTGCACTCTTAATGAGCTGTGTGCAGTGTCATGGTTGCAATGTTATAGAAGCAGATTTGCACTAAATGTTCCCTTGCTCTTTGACCCCCCCCCCAAATAGGTTGTGCATCCCTAGACTGGTGCTGCTGCAAAGTTGTAGCCCTTAATTTACCGTATTTTTCGCACCATAAGACACACTTTTCCCCCACAAAACAGGGGGGTGGAAAGTCTGTGCGTCTTATGGAGCGAAGAAAACAGATTATATTTTCCTGTTTTCTTCTCCTAAAAAAATTGGTGTGTCTTATGGAAAGGTGCGTCTTATGGAGCGAAAAATACGGTATATGTGGAGCTGCAATAGGGAGGAGAAATCTACATGGTTTTGTTTTTCTGCTGGAAAGTGACAACATTGCATATTGTGGTTTTATTGATATTATTACTGCTACACCAGTCATACATACAGTATGTGTGTTTCATGTTTTTACAAATGTTGCGTATTGTTTGCACCTGCTGCTGTTTGATATTGCCACATTTTTATTTTTGAAGCCTATTTGAGCATAATTTTGAATATAAACATGGCTTCACTGTGTTTGCCATTAATAATAATAATAATAATAATAATAATAATAATAATAATAATAATAATAATAATAATAATAATAATAATAATAATAATAATAATAATAATAATAAGCTGAAACAGGTACAGAGGAAATAAATGTCATTCTTCTCTCTCTTCCATTGAGAAGGTGACTTTCCCCACTTTCAAGTTCAGAAGTGGCAGAAGGATCCGAGAGAAATGAGCAGGCACTGGTTCTTTTCAGACAAAGTGAATCCTCAGGAAATAAATCCTACAGAATGAAATCATGATGTTGAGGCTCGCCTGGGTTAATAGGGTTCTGGGGTACTGAATAAACTTTGTGTGTTTTTTGTTTGTTTTTTAAACTAGTATGCAGAAGAGAAAGCTAGGAAAGCAGGAGTAGTTGGCTGGATTAGAAATAGCAGTCAAGGAACGGTCACTGGCCAAGTTCAGGGCCCAGAAGATAAAGTAAATGAGATGTAAGTACCCCGTTTCCTCAGTGTGTGCCAGCTGGCTTCACTAACTTGCCACATGTTTTTAAAATGCTGCTGCATATTAATGAAAAGCAACCTTGCCAGGTTTTGTGGTATAGAAATGCTGAAGGCCTATGCATGGATTGACTTTGCTCCAGGTTGAAATGAAATTAATATACAACCCCATATCTTTATTGAGTAAGAAATTAGAGGCCGAATTTGATGCTGCCGAATGGTTCCCACCCCCACCCCATTGAAGGCCACCCTGGCTTCCCTTTAGTGATATGTGAAGTCTGAGCTTGGCCAAGGCTGGGCATTTGCAGTAGGATGCCCAAACTGTTTAAACAGTTTGAAATCTGTACTGTATAATCCTTTTACGGAGAAAAGGCTGTGTGTGGAAGCCATAAAGGGAACACCTCCATCAGGAAATACAGATTCCTTTGGGAGGCTTTCTTCCCTTGCTAGCACCTTCCTAAAATATAAGCGGTAGGGGGTTGTGCCGTGGGCTTGCCCCTATCATTAGCCAGGGTGGAGCTATTGAGTTGGTTGGCAGATGCTGGAAAACAATCAAGAGAACCTCCCAGACTCAACTCTTCCACCAGTACTAGTATTGCAGCAAGATTAGATTGCCAGTCCATCCAGATTCTATATATAGAATGCAAAGACACTTTTTTGTTCTTTACTTTAGACTAGAGAGCAAAATCTCTACATCTGTACACAACCATTACATGTTCTGCTAAGATTTTTGTGTGTTACCTCTTCGCTGCTTGAGAATGTGAAGCTTGTTGAGATTTCTTGTGATCAGAGAGCGTTGCTAGAAACATCATATGCAAGGGCACATGAATTCTGGGAATGAAAAGGCTGAATTTGCACTCTAGACACCACTAACCCAGTTGAAACATTTCTGTGTCAGTCAATCTCAGAGCTGAGAAATGTTCCTTTTTGGTGACTCTGTGCCCCCCAAATCCCCCTTGGCTATGTTGGTTGGGAGATTTGTGGGGGTCATTCAAAAATCTAAGATTTCTAAGTTCTGGTTAAGTTATCAGTAGACCAGCTTATATCTGGGGAGCCATATGAGCTGTGTGAAATAGTAGCAGAAATAATGGAGCAGAAAAGTAGAATAAGAGCACACTTCATTTTTTTCCCTATGGAGAGCTACTGTCGCCCAGAGACCTTTGGGTAGTGTGGGCAGCATATAAGTTAAATACTGTAAATAATTAAATAATACTCATCTTTATTGTAGTTGAAGTTAAAAGTAAGGCATACAACATTCTGCAGGATTAATGGTATATTCAAAATTCTGCTTGGATGTGTAGGATTAAGGACATGTCAGTATTTAGTCCATTTTAAGCAGAACACAACTTCCTGGTAGTAGTAAACATAAGAAGTGGAGAGAAAATTTTTTGTTGGGAACAGATGACTGAAAAAGCTCTTAGAAAATTTCCTGGCTGAGTTATTTATAACATCCACGTGCCACCCTTCCTTCAAGGAAGTCACATTGGGATTCCTCTATTTTTCACTCAGCAAATTTGTGAGATAGGTTAGGCTGAAGGATGGATAACTCAGTGGTTTAGGTCTCTGGGTGCAGATCCAGAGGTTGGGAACTCAATTCCCCGCTGTGCCTCCTTGACAGGGGATGGACTTGATGATCTGCAGGGTCCCTTCCAGCTCTGCAGGTCTAAGATCTAACATAGGCATCCAGTGAGATTCATGGCTCAGATGGGTTTGATCTTTTATTCCACATTGACTGTTCCAGTGTATTTGGCTAAAGAACTTTCTATGGAAATAGAGGTGGTTTTAAAACAAGTTGCAGTCTGAATCTGTGAGTATTTCCACCCATTTGTCTACGTATAGATATAATATAAATACCTCCGTTCATATTTATTTATTTATTTATTTATTTATTTATTTTATTTTATTTTATTTTATTTTATTTTATTTTATTTTATTTTATTTTATTTTATTTTATTTTATTTTATTTATACCCGGCCTATCTGGACCAGTGGACCACTCTAATTAATAGAATTTAAATGTTCATGCACACTGGTTAAAGTATTACCAAGGGGCTCTTTCCTAACATACTGCTTATTATGCATGTCTGCGCAGATTATGATGCAAACGACAGCATGAAAACTTAGAGAAGCATAGAGAAATATTTTCACAGCTCACATGTTGTCTCTGTTTG
The DNA here is from genome assembly GCF_051106095.1 of Pogona vitticeps. Taxonomy (NCBI): domain Eukaryota; kingdom Metazoa; phylum Chordata; class Lepidosauria; order Squamata; family Agamidae; genus Pogona; species Pogona vitticeps. The sequence goes on along the minus strand of NC_135783.1, from coordinate 12,504,532 downwards.
CACACATGCGTGCGTGCATGTGCACATTCTGCTTTGCTTTGCTTTGCTTTAAAACCCTTCACAGTCCTTCTGGGTTCTAGGGCATGCTGCATTTCTATGGTCCTGGCTATATAGTTTCCTAGTGGTTATGTTTTCTCTGCAAATGGATGACCAAGATTTTCAGGAGCAAGTAACAAGCAAGAAGTGCTGCTATTGTGGATTTCCTGCATGGGCTGTGGGTTGGACTAGATAGTCTTTCAGTTTCTTTCCAGCTCTATAATCCTAAACCTGAATTAATTGGTCTATTTATCCCACTTGGAAACACAAGGGAATTATGTAAGAATGCTGTTCGCGGACTTTAGCTCTGCTTTTAACACCATTATACCCCACAGATTAATAGACAAACTTAAAGATCTTGATTTTCCAGATTCTATCTGTCTGTGGATTTTGGATTTTTTAACAAATCGTCCACAAAGGGTTAAACTGAATGACTACATCTCTACTGACAAGATACTCAGCACTGGCACTCCACAAGGCTGTGTCCTTAGTCCACTACTGTTCTCCATTTATTCATCGGATTGCACCAATAACCATCCCAGTAATAGGATTATCAAATTTGCAGACGATACTACACTAGTAGGACTTATCTCTGGGGATGATGAGTCTGCGTATCGGGACGAGGTATTACAGCTATCCCGCTGGTGCAAAAAAAACAATCTTTTATTTAACATCCAAAAAACCAAGGAATTCATAGTGGACTATAGGAAAAAAAGAGCAGACATTCAGCCACTGTATATAGATGGAGTTTGTGTGGAACAGGTGGTTGAATGTAAGTTTCTTGGGACTATCATAACAAATGACCTGACTTGGAGTGCAAACACCGCTGCGTTAATCAGGAAGGCACAACAACGGTTGTATTTTCTAAGGATTCTTAGAAAGCAACAATTGATTGAGAGTTTGTTAATCACCTTCTATCGGAGTTCGATTGAGAGCATATTATCCTACTGTCTCTGTGTATGGTTCACGAGCTGCACAGTGGCAGAGAAAAAGGCAATTCAAAGGGTGATTAAGACGGCCCAAAACATCATTGGCTGTTCACTCCCCTCTTTGGAAGAATTGTATAAGAACAGATGTAAGAGGAAGATATCTAACATACTGAAAGACTCCTCTCATCCGGGATATCAGCTCTTTAAACTATTACCATCAGGAAGGAGATTCAGGGTATTGAAAGCAAGGACAAGCAGATTCAGGAACAGTTTTTACCCAAGTGCAGTATTGAGTTTAAATGTGGGGCCATAGGTTTTTGGTGGATTTTAATTGCTGAGAGAAAACGGGGTATCTATATTTGGATGGTGAAAGTTGTGTATATTTTAACTTTTTTTTGTAGTGTTGTCCAGTTTTACCTTGGGGAAGAGCACCTCATTTCGTTGCACCCACTTGTGAGCGCAATGACAAATAAATTTCTTATGTCTTATGTCTTATGTCTTATGTCTTATGTCTATTGCTCTGTTACCCATATCTCCTTATTACCTTGGTCTGAAAAAGAAATTCTTCCAAAATCATTATAGGCTCTTATGGATATTGCAAGATGTATGCATCATGTTGTAACTTGTTCCTTCCAGTGCATACCAGTTTGTATCGTAGTGAAAGTTACTTAATGGGGGAAAGTGTGATTGTTGGCATATTAACTAATAATAAAAAACATTAAGGCTGAGATGCAGACATTCAGACATAGAGACGTGCAGAGATCAAATGAATGACCGCAGAGGGTGGAGACTTGTTAGTCTAATGTTGGGAAGGAAGGAGACAGGGCACTGAGTAATGCTGTGGAAACAATACAATAAATCAAAGGAGTTCCAATTTCTGTTGTGCAAGGATAATTGGAGACAATTACTTTGGCAGAAAAGCTCTGCCAGGATTGCTAATTGCTTCACGTAATGTGATGTGTATATTTATTTGGCTTTCTCATTTCAGGGGAGAGGGGGTTAGCATGGAATGCACAAATCCAAGCTGAGATTTTTCTATTAGAATCTTTAACGGGTCAAAAGTATGCCATTCTCCTTGAAGGGCTACCACATCCATCTATTTCCAGCCCTTATGGCTACAAAGGTAGATTGAAAAATAAATAAATAAAAAATGGATCTAAGTTGCAGGAGATGAATGGTCCTCTTGAGCCAGAGCTCTTAGGAGTTACGTTCTGGTGTCTTTTTTCCTATACTGTTGGAAATTTGTCCCTCATGTGCATTGCAAGCGATCTGAACTGGCAGCAGGGTGGAAACACAGATAGACAGATGAGCTGGATGTCCCCTTCCCCCCCGGGTCTTCTTTAAATCTGTATGTGAATTGCTACATGTAGGGTGGCTTCCTTCCTTCTTTCTGTTCTTTCCCCTTTGTCAGAGCCAGCAACACACAATGGCTTCACAATGGCTGCTTCAGCAAACATGAATGCATGAGAGCCAGCTTTAGGGTGCCCTGTACCTATGTGAAGTCTTTTTCTTTCAGTACTGGTTGTAAATGGATCACAGGAAAAATAACATATATAAGAACAATAATTAATAGTAACAAGCTAATGCCCTGGAAGACAGAAACAAAATCCAAAATAATCTAGATAGGCTTGAGCTCTGTCCTGGAAACAACAGAATGAACAGGAATAAATGCAAACTATTGCACCTAAGAAAAAGAAATCAAACATACAGTTACAAGATGGGAGATAAATGGCTCCGAAATACTACGAGCAAGAAGGGTCTTGGAATTGTCATAGATCACAAGGTGCTTATGAGCAAGATCTGGCTGAAAAAAAGGAAAATGCTATTTTTGGCTGTATTAACAGAAGTATTAATTCTGTTAATAGGAGGACGGAGGAGGGACATGGTGGTGCTGCGGGTTAAACCACAGAAGCCTCTGTGCTGCAAGGTCAGAAGACCTGCAGTCGTAAGATGGAATCCATGTGTTGGAGTGCGCTCCCGTCGCTTGTCCCAGCTCCTGCCAACCTAGCAGTTCGAAAGCATACAAATACATGTAGAGAAATAGGTACCACCTTGGTGGGAAGGTAATGGCATTCCGTGTCTAGTCGCGCTGGCCACGTGACCATGGAAGATTGTCTTTGGACAAATGCTGGCCGTACAGCTTGGAAACGGGGATGAGCACTGCACCCTAGAGTCGAACATGACTGGACAAATTGTCAAGGGGAACCTTAACCTTAACCTAACAGAAGTATAGTTTCCAAATCCTGTGAAATGCTAGTTCCCCTCTAATTGACACTGGTTAGGCCTCATCTTTAGTGTGTCCAGTTCTGGACACCACACCAAGAAGGATGCTGACAAATTGGAACACGTTCAGAGGAGGACAACAACAATGATCATGGGGCTGGAAACCAAGCCCTATAAGGAAAGGCTGAAAGAACTGGGCATGCATATTTTTGAGAAAAGAAGATTGAGGGAGATATGATAGTACTTTTCAAATACTTGAAAGGCTGTCATACAGAGGATGAGCAGGATTTGTTCTCGATCATCCCAAAGTTCAGGATATGCAACAATGGGCTCAGGTTACAAGAAACCAGATTTTGGTTGAATATCAGGAGAAACGTCCTAACTAATAGAACAGAGCACAACAATGGAACCAGTGGTGAATGCTCCAACACGGGAGGCATTCAAGAGAAATTTATATAAGCAACTGGCAGAAATCCTTTGTTTAGTATTCTTGCATTGACCGGGGGGTTGGACTCGATGGCCTTATAGGCCCTTTCCAACTTCATGATTCTCTGAGTCTACGTCTCCACCTCTTTTATTTAATTACCAATTTCCAGAGTGGCTGTTTACATTCATTATTCACAAGCCGAGCATTAGACTGCTGCACTCTGTTCATATAAAGACCAGACAACCCAAACGTGCTCCAACAGCACTTTGCTCTCACTGTGAGCTCTAATGCTCTGGCTCTGGGGAAGCAGTACCGCCTGATCTGAGCTATCAGGTGACTATGACAAGTAAATCTTTGTTCACTAGTTTCTGTAATACAGTAGCCTAAATTTCGTTCTCGAATGTAAGCAGCCTCTCTCTGATGCAAGTGAGATCTTGACTACATACCTACTTAGCTTCTTGGAGTCCTGCAGTATAACCACCGGATACTTGCTAGGACCGTATCTGATAAGGGTTGTCCAGTGAAAGTAGGATGGTCGTTCCCTTCATGCATATTCCCTCATCCCTGCCTGTCATAATGAAAGAGAATCAATTCTGCAAATAAATAATGTAATGCAGATTTGATGCCACCCACATCAGTTAACTTCTGCTATTTTGGTTTGACCATCAAAGTCTTGAGTGCTTGACCTCTTTTTGACACCTTCACTGTGCTCTATAATTATATGCTATAATAAAGTTGTTCTAAATGGGTAAGGGAGCCCTAAAAGACATAAATCCCATAACAGCTCAGTGAGGTCTGAGCATATGCAGTAGCCACAGGATGCTGTCTTACTGCATGGACTGGGTTTTGGAGTGTCAATTGAATGGAAAGAGCTGACTGAAATCCAGAGGACAGAATCATTGTGTTGCAAGGTTTACTTGTATATAGCAACAATTTTGGCATTGTATTTAAGGGCAACAGCTAAATATGTACTGTACAGCCCTGGCTGTGAAGGTTTATGATATCTTTCAACACAAGCAATTTTCATTTCAGCTAATCAAGAGCTAATCATCTTTAAAATATATGAGGCAGCCTATGCATGCAGGGACTCTACAATCTCATTGCAGCACATCCGCACCTTGGGATAGCTATGTTATGCCACAGTTCAGTGCCAGTCATCTTGGTTTGGGTCTGATACTTATCACAGTTTGGTGAATACCATTAGAATATACGTGGTTTAATGTTTTTAACTATTGTGTACATAAAAGCGATCCCCTTATTTGTTGTTGTGTCCCATTAAGTTGTTTCCAATTTGCAGTGGTCTTGTGACTTAAGGGTCTCCTGTCATTAACAGCCTTATTCGATCTTGCAAACCAAAGACTGTGGCTTCCTTTATTAAATCAACTTATCTCGTATACAAGTTCAGCTATTAGATCTATTTTATTTTAAAAAACACCTGGCTAATGAACTCTAGGTGGAGCTGTTTGACGGAGAATAGTTCATTGTGAAGTACTGTACTTGTTGAATAATTGAATCCTGATCTAATTTTAGCTTTATTCTGAGATAACCATTCTCCAAATGGGAGGGTGTCCTTTCCCTCTACTGTTTCTTGTAGTCTTTTGTTTCCCCCAGTCACAAGTGATATATACGATGGATAACTGTGTTTGCGTGTTAGTATCCCTGTGCATTACAGTCTCCTTCTTGTGGTGACTGACCATTTGGGAGGAATTGTGGTTCGCCTATGGGCACAGCAGAAGACTGCAGATGCCACCAGACACAGCTTCTGCAACTTCCTAGGAAACAGGAAGTCCCAGGATGGCAGCCATTTCATACAGTGAGGAGAGAGCACAGTAAATATACATTGCAAAGATGCGATCTGTTTTCTTTCCCAATAAACATTAAACACAGACAGAGTTCTAGCTCCTCTCCTCTGAAGATGCTGGCCACAGAGACTGGTGAAACGTTAGGAGGAAAAACCTCCAGAACACGGCCAAACAGCCGGAAAAACCTACAACAACCAAATATTAAACACTTGAACATACATGACACAAGGAAACTCACAGAATTGTTGGATTTGTTTTTAAAGCAGCAAGTATATCAGTTCATGCAAAAAAAGAGTCTCTCCTTAGAAGAAGCAGGTGACTTATAGCCTTCCAGACATTCTTGAGCATTTCTCACCACTGGCTGATGGGAGTTGCACAAATCTCTGTGCTTAGAGAGCCTGCCAAAAATTAGATGTGTTCCTTTTAGAGCAACCCAAGACATTTTACCCTCTTCTCCCACGACAGGGGGAACAGTTCCTCAAGCCAACCAACCTTTCTCAGTACCGAAGCCAGAAAAATTGCCATTTGCAGTCCTTTTATGATCTCTGACAGCAATGGGTTTGAACGGCCTCCTCACTGTCTTTGGGTGAGCACCAGCCCTGGTTTTCTTTTGCTGGGTGATTTCCAGAATAACTCCATTCCTCTCAAAACACACGTGCTCACTATTGCTATATGTTTTCAGACCCCACACACTTGCAGGTAAATAGGTATGGGGAGTAGCCAATAGCCACCAACCATCAAAACGCATCCAGATGATTGTCTTGCCATTGATGTCCATTGAGGAAACCTGTTTAGCTATTTAAAAAGGCTGCTTGTTAAATAGACAGTGCTTACATTTACAAAAGTCAATAGGTATTCTGTCTTATTTTACATGCTTTAGGGTTAAAAGTCATGTTTCTCCCCCTTCAAAAAATAGCACGTCAAGAAGTGGTCTCTTGTAGCTGTGCTTCTTGATCTTTTATGGGGGGTTTTTTGTTTTAGAAAATGAAGCTGTTGCACTTGTTGCTATAGAAACCTGCAAGGATATGACAGGCACTCCTTTTTTGGTGTGAATTTTGTTCACGTTTACATTGCAGCATAATTCTCATTTACAAAGCGTACAGGCAGGGAACTTTGGTGGAGGTGGAGGTAAATTTATCCTCCAGCATAGCGACAAAAATGTAAATTTAGACACAGTTTTTAGAAGATTGCTGTTCGTTCCTGCACAAGCTGAAACGAAGTAGATGTGTTTCTAAAGAATATAACATGAACTGGTGGGAAATCTGAACAATGCTGCCTGTCCATTAATGTTGCATTTCTGCTGAACTAAAGTCACTGGGATATATATCAGTGATTTCAGTAAAGTGGCCAACTGACTAGAAGGAAATATGGCCTGCTAATATCTCTAATTATCCTGTAGCATGACATTTTATAAGCTAATTGTGCAGAGGTTTGGGGGCAGTTGCTATCTAGAATCACCTGCTTATTAGTTCCATTGTGTGACTCCAAAATTTAATGTTATGATGCTTCAGGATTTCTGGTTGGTTCTCGTCCTTTGTTAGGTATCAGTTATGTATGCTCCATTCACTTGTGATCTGTTTCTAGGCTTATTATTATTAAAGACCTAAACAATGGACTAAACTGGATTAGGACATTTCTTTTCCAGACAGTAGGTATGACAGTCATTGCTGTGTCTTAATTTATTGGCTAAACCAGAATTTATTTATTTATTTATTTATTTATTTATTTATTTATTTATTTATTTATTTATTTATTTATTTTATAACCCGCCTATCTGGTCAAGCGAGGACCACTCTAGGCGGCTAACAACCTTAATTTCCCCCGTTAGTCACTCTAGTGATTAAAATAGCAATTTGTTGTCATTGCATATTGCACTCATATAAAAATAAGTAGTTACATCACATACTGTATTCCATTGCACACATATATATATATTTGCAGAGCTTGGTATAGAAGTAACAGCTATAGTTACTTTGGGGGTAATGATTAATGTCGTGATTTACAGCAAAAAATGTTGCTTATCTAGCAGTATAATATCCAGGTTATTATTGTTTTATCAATGATAACTTGCTTGTTCTAGTATAGTAGTGAAGTCTCATTTTCTAAATCTGGAGGTAGCTTGAATTTGTAACATGGAGGAAAAGATGTGAATAATCCCTAAGATTTAGCCAGCTGCTGAAAAATGATCTTTGCAATGTGGTTATGCCTGCAGATAAAATCCATTGATCCTAGCTTGGGGCATCCAGCTATGACATGGTGTATTATTTCTTTAGATTTATGAGAAGTTCTAAATTTATCACTTGCATGTCACTTCATAATTAGTGTCTGCTGGTATCTAATACAAATAACTTAGTCTTGGATTGAGCCTATGAATCCCTTCATTTAAGCCTCGAGTTCAAATTAACATTGTCATCCAGAAGATAACTGGAGTGCTGCCTGTGTAATTCTTTCTCAAGCCATACGTCTCTACACTGTGACACTCTCTATGCATAGATTGGTTGCCACTTGGAAGCTGGAATAGTTAGAACTTTGCCATTTTCTATCATCTGATGAAGTGAAACCATATTCCAATGGATGTTCAGTGGTGCGTCGACTTGCAACCACCTTGACTTGCGACCAATTTACGACCAGCTGCGCAAAATTTTGCTTTGACTTGCGACAGAGGCTTTGACTTATGACTGGAAAAAAAGGTGGGGAAACTGCTAACCGTTGGTCAGCAAAGAGGCAGCTTCTCTGTAGCTCCTTTGCCCCGGCTGTTAGAGAGTGTGCATTCCGAGAGAGGCCTCGGACTGCCTGGTACAGTACTGCTTTTTGCATTTTAACATTTTAAAAACTGCCTGTTCTGGGTGAGTTTGGGCTGGGGGGGTATGTTTCTGTTCACCTACTCAAGGCCCGCCCAGCACCCACCTTGCCTTCTCCCTGCTTGCCGCCTTGGGAGGGAGGGTGGCGGATGTGAGCGGCAGTGCGTCTTGGGTGCGCGCCGGCTTCGTCCCTGGCCGTGCACAGCCGCCGGCCCAGATGTTTCCGTCGTACCTTTTTGCGCCTTGAAACCAGAGCCGCCACCGCTTTCTCTTCTTCCAACCTTCTCACCAGTTATTTCTCACTCTTGGTTTGTGCTTTTGCTGAGGCATGGTGTAAAGAAAGGAGGTGGGCTAAACCTGGTGGTGGTGTGTTTTTGTGAGTGCGCGCACGCATGCACGCGTTTCGGTAGGATTTGTCCATTTGGAATGCCTTTCTCCCGCTCTCCTTTCTCCCGCGTTCTGCACCATTTGGAATTTTCACATCAATCTCAAAGGTAGCCCCATGTAGGACACATTACAGTAGTCTAATCCCTAGACTACAAGCACATGGACCAGAGTGGTGAGCATCCCACCATCAAGATAGGGACACAGCTGGGCAATCTGCCAAGAGGGAAGTAGATGGTGCGGGAAACTGATGCTACCTGGGTTTCCATGGTGAGCACCAGATCCAGATGGACCGCCAAGCTGCAAACCTCACTCCTCGTGGTGAGAGTCACCCCCCCCAAAAGTAAGGGAATTTCCTAAATTACGGATGGCGGGGCCACCCACCTTCAGGACCTCTGTCTTGTCAGAGTTCAGTTTCAGCCCATTCATCTGTATCCATTGCAGTACAGCTTCCAGACAGCGCTGAAGGGACGAAATGGCACCCGCTGTTGTAGGGGGGGAAAGGAGATGTAGAGCTGGGTGTCATCAGCATACTGATGAGATGAAGCCCCACATCCCCTGATGACCTGACCCAGCGGCCTCATAAAGATATTAAACAGCATTGGGGAGATGATCGAGTCCTGTGGAACCCCACATTTGAGACTCCACGAGGCCAGTACATTCTCCCCAAGCTGTACTCTCTGAGGATGGTCCTCCAAGAGGGATTGGAGCCAGGCAAGCGCCAGACCACCGATTCCCAACTCGGAGAGCCTCCCCAGGAAGATACTGTGGTTGACAGTATCAAGACAGCTGAGATATTGAGGAGGACCAACAGAGATGTTTTGCCCCGTCAGCCTCCCTCAACAGGTCATCAAACAGGGCAACCAATGCCGTTTCTATGCCCTGAAGCCCGACTGGAACGGATCCAGGCATTGGTTTCATCCAAAAGGGCCTGTAGCTGGCCAGTCACCACCCTCTCTACCATTTTGCTGAGGAAGGAAACATTGGCAACAGGCCTATAATTGCCAACCTCCGCCATCATATTTAGTTTCTTCCTAATAGGCCTAATTAGTCTCTCCTCCTGGAGAGACCCATTAATTATTTAACGACGAATCTGCATAATGATGAAGATTTTGCGATCGCATTGCGATGTTCCCTATGGGGAACAGTTGCTTTTATTTCAAGCCAACTCTTCTACAATGACTTATGTGAAGGTTTAAGCTAATCAGTTTTTGGCTCAAAATCACTCATATGTTTTCCAGCTTTTAAAAGTTACTGATATATCACTTCAGACCTGTATCAGTTTCTATCAATAGGATTTCTTTTAAAAATATCATTTTTTCCTGGCATTGTACTGTAAGAAACCAGAGACATTTCCCATTAATTAGAGACAATCTTATCTCCTCTCTACACATAACAAGTCCGTGATTTATGATTTCTTGTTGTATGATAGAATATTTTTTTCATCATTGACTAGAAGACATTCATAAATGAAAAACATTTTACTGCTTGAATTTTTATTCTTAGTGTCTTAAGTGGTCCCTTCAAAGTTAGTTGTGTCTAGAACTTTGAAGGACTACTAGTCTACCAAGTTTAATTCAGCATTGTCACTTTTTAGTTTTTTCATTGTACAATAGCAAAAATAAAACAGAACTTGTAACTAATTAATTAATAAGCACACATGGAAAGAGATAACTCATTTGATAAAAGGTATAGCTGACCTTTCATGATCTGAAAAAACAGGTATAATTAAAAATAGGTACAAAGGTTGCTGCTGCCTTATGGTTATTTAGGCAGCTTATATAACAATGATTTTTAAAGCTGATTTAAGCTATCTAATTTTCATTTATTGACACAGATACACCTTTGGATGATGGCACCAATACTTTTATAGGAGGGCTCAAGATTTCTTATTTAAACCATCAAGATCACAGTACTTCCAGCCTGCAATTCCAAAAGAGTATGTTAATACTGTACTGGGATTGCCCAGCTGCTAAAAATAATAATTTTTCTCTTTCCATCAAGTTCTGTTCTGAATGGCTCCTTAACTCTATCAAAGAACTTGTTCCTTATGTTTTAATTGACATGTTTGTGGATATCTAGACATTTTTAGGTTTTCAGTTCCTCTTAAGCATTGAGTAAACTATGTGTTAGTGAACACATCATTACTGCCCTCTGAGAATTTGTCTCTTTTGATGTGGATAATAGCCATTTATTAGCACCAAAGTTCATTTTGATTTCTATACTGTAAGCCTCAACGGTGTTTAAGAGACTTTTCTGTTTATCAGAGGAGCCTGCAAACAACTATAGCATTCATACACTTTGTGAAACATCAAGTTCATTTCTCTGATGACGAGGCTTGCAGTCTTTACCTTTTTTCTAGTAAGGATATATAGTTACAGAGTGAAGTCTCTGCTCCTTAATTGCATTCTGCTTTTTGTTAAAAGTTGAAACTAATAATTCTATTGTCCCATTTGTAGATCCTTAAGACTGCAAGAAGTCATGAGTAGGGCACAGAATTAAATTATATTAAAATTAATATAAGCAATATAAATATAATCAATAGTGAGCAATTCCTTGTAGTCATAAGATTTCTTAATATAGCCTCTGTTGGTTTGTTAGGAAGCAGTTGCATTTGAAAGAACTGTACATGTTTTGGGAAATAATTGATGTGTATAGTTTGTAAACTATGGGTAAACAGGTGGTAAGTCAGTGATCTTCAGGATCGGGGCAACTGCCAGATTTATAAAGGAGATGGGTTATCCCTTGTATGAAGAATTCTGAAATAAGATTAGACAAATGAAAATGAATCAAAGTCAGTTTTTTTCATCAAAAGTTATGGATCCCATCCACTTTTGGGGCTTTCCAATTTTGTGTCATCTTCAATGCTTAACATACATCCCTGTCTTTTATTTCACAGAGGGCTGTAGGTGGTAGAGAGTTGTAAATTTTATATCCATATTGAAGCCAAGGTATTGTAAGTTGTGTCTATTGACACAAGAATATAGATTTCTCACAATCCTCTTTAGGCGATAAAGTGGCTTTTGAATTTACTTTTGGTTGTAAAGTCAAAATAATCAGTCTGATCTGGTATAACACAGCTTCCAATATTCTTAATTTCTGAAACCTCATCTAATACTGTTTTCACAAAATTTAAGGGCCAGTATACTCAAATGATGGAGGTGAAAGTAAGTAACACATCTCTTGATTCTCTCCCGTTCACTGATATCAGTTCCCACAGACCTGCTGTCCACCAATTGTATAAATGTGACAAATTCTTTATGTCAGCTGAAGGCTTAATACAACCTTTTAATTAGGATTTGTAGAGTATTGTCTTGCATAAGCTGAATCATGACATTTTCTTGGCTCTTAAAGGTCATTTTGTATGGAAATGCCACAATCTAACTCAGCTACCAATTGTACTCTCCCCATACAAGCTTTTCTATTGCATTCATAGGAATTTTGTAGATCTGTAGGCTTCCATGTACCCCCCAAACAAATTCTTAACAATTGTACATTCTGTAACGAATCTTTATAAACAAAACACGTTTTTCCATACAACATTTTCTATTAAAACTAAATTAGTGGCACAATCCAGGCAAGATGCAATTATACCTACTGATTTCTATGGAGGTGTTAACCGCATGCTTAAAATTGGAATCGTATGTGTCCACCTACTTTCCTGTGCACCCCCTTTGAACTCAGCAGCACCAATGTCTGAGTGCATATATAATTTTAGCAGAACCAGTAGATCTTTAAGGCTAAAGCCCTAAGCATTTTTGCGTGGGAGTAATTCCTTTAAAATTTACTAACAAAAAATTGCTTACAAAATTTTGGCAGTTTACATCCTGAGATCCTGAACCTCTGCCAGTTAGGATTGCCACCATTTTTATGAGCAAGGGCACTGTGGTTTTTATTCTGTGGTGACTCAAATGGTTCTACTTGATGACTAGTTTCCATGTAATCTCTACAGGGTAGAAACTGCTTTTCTTTCCATTTTGGCCAACTTTTTGTTACAGCCACTGTGCATTGGCACTGATTTCCAGCTCTCACTCTATCTTCTGAAAATGTATAGCCTCTGCTTGTGCTTTTTACCCTAACTGACAATGTTCTGTGGCAATTATAAGATGAAACTTGTAGTTTCCTAAACTCCCTCTTAAGTCAGACTAGCTTTTGGTGGAACACATTCGATTCTGGAATATTTTTCGAAAGGAAAGGCTTTTGCGGAGCACACCAACAGTAGAAGGCAGAACCAATTTCCTTAAGAAATAGGCTTAAATAACAATTCTCCTTCATGAGTGGGTGTGAATTTCTTAGAGATACCAGTAAGAACTTTTTAAAAGAGATAATGGTTGGTTTTCTGCAGTGAGTCTGAAATGAATGTTACTTTTGACTCTTTTTTTAGTTATACAGTGTTTTATAATCTGAAGTTGTTCTGTAAAAATAGGCTTTCTTTCCTGACTTTGACATCTTTGTGTTTTTAAATTTCAAAAATTTCGGTAAATTCGTAAACAGACAAAGCCTTTGGTTTGAAACAAAAATAGTGGAAACCATATTCCAAAAGTAAAGAAATCCAGTCCACAGATCAACAACTCACATGCAAAACACAACACACTGATGGCTCTTTTTTTTTTTTTATTTTGACTTCCCTTGTTTGTAGATGTAAGATAGAGGTAAAGGTTTCCCTTCACATTTAGTCCAGACGTGTCCAACTCTGGGGGATGGTGCTTGTTACATACAGCTATGACATCACCTGCCCGTCACTGCTGAAGCTGTGTGTCATCTACCAATGGTGTGACGGAGGGTGGGACTTAAGGGGTGGAGCTGTTGTATATAAGGGGAGTAAATGGTGTGAGAGAGTCAGATAGGGCTTTGAGATAGGGACGGTTAGGGCTTGGAGATACTGTGAGATAAGATCTGTGCTATATAGTGAGAGTCTGTGAGAGTGTGTGTGAGAGAGATATATTATTATAGTGATTAAAGTATTATTTACATACAAGTGATTCACCATTCCTTTTGTATACAATAAACCTTATTTTTATTTTGAAATCATCCTTTGGCCTGAAGCTTCATTTGAGGGAATGGTTGGTGGCAGTGGTACTGAAGAGTAATTGAGTGTGACGTAATGGCCCCTTTGTGAGGTATAAGGAGGCTGTTACAGTGCTCATCCCTGTTTCCAAGCTGTAGAGCCAGCATTTGTCCGTAGACAGTTTCTGTGGTCAAGTGGCCAGCGCGACTAGACATGGAACACCGTGACCTTCCAACCGTGGTGGCACCTTTTTATCTACTCACATTTTTACATGATTTCGAACTGCTCAGTTGGCAGGAGCTGGGACAGGCGACGGGAGCTCACTCTGTCGCGTGGATTCGATCTTACGACTGATGATTTTCCAACCTTGTAGCACAGTGGCTTCTGCGGTTTAACCCGCAGCGCTACAACATCCCTTGTTTGTAGATGTAGGTATTAGCAAAATCTATTTCATTTCCACTCTTCCACACTACTTTTTTTTAAAAAATTATTTATTTATTTGATTTCTACCAACCCATCTGGTCTGTAAGACCACACTAGGCGGCTTCCAATATAACATAAAACAGTAAAATAACACAAAATATTACATAAAACATACAATAACAAATACAATACAAAGACAGAATAAGAAATAAATAAAGGAAAAATAAAAAGAAAATCAGATATTAGCTGGAGGGAAGGCCTGAATACTACCCTGTTTTCCAGAAAATAAGAACTAACCTGAAAATAAGCCTTAGTATGATTTTTCAGGATGCTCGTAATATAAGCCCTACCCCAAAAATAAGCCCCAGTTAAGGGAAACCCCGCCATCCACCATTGTGCAGCAACCAGAAGAAGATGACATGACTGTATTCGAAATGTAGATGGTTGTGCGTGAAAAAAAATAAAACATCCCCTGAAAATAAGCCCTAATGCGTTTTTTGGAGCAAAAATTAATAGAAGACCCTGTCTTATTTTTGGGGAAACACGGTAGCAATGAACAGAGGGAGCTGGGTGGGTGGCCAGTGAAATTATGTTACAGTGTTAACTAGAGGGTTTCCCCTTCCTCTGTATGAATTACTTGAGTAACTGATACCAATAGGTCAAGTATTCCCCATTTTTTTCTGACTCCGTGCTAGAAAAGGGGTATATCTTGGGTTATATCTTGGCACACTTTTGCTCTATTATTCACCTGTTACATATTAATAAGAATCAAGCATTTTGAGGGACTCTGCACTGAGATTCTGCTACTTCAATGTACAGTTGTTATCTACTTGGATCCGGGACCCAAATCTACCACTACTATTCCTTGAAACTCATCATCTTTCTTTCAGTGGCTTTGTCATTCCTGAGGTCTTTTTTTCCTATGTGACTAGATATCTTGGCATTCCAGTCAGTTTGACATGGTGTGGATGAATAATTTCCCTGTTGCCATTGTATTTCTTTACATAATTTAACAGATGCAATAGCTACAGCCAGTATTGATACAAACTGTGCCTCAAATAGCTATTCTGTCAGAAGCAGATAGCACCTGATTAGAAGAAAAAAGTTGAATCTAATAAAAGCATCTGAGTGACTTATCTCACCTCTAGGAGCTTGAAGATTACAGTCGTGCACCGCTTAATGATTGCCCCGCATTATGACGAATCCGCTTTACGACAATCTTTTTGCAATCGCAAAGCGATGGTCTAAATGGGGGAATTTCGCTTAGCAATGATCGGTTCCCTGCTTTGGGAACCGATTTTCACTTTACGACAATCAAAAACAGCTGATCATAAGGTTTTCAAAATGGCCACCGGGTGCTTAAAATGGCTCCTCGCTGTGCTTAGGGATGGATTCCTTGCTATACAGGCAGCGAAAATGGCCGCCGTATGGGGGATCTGCACTAGACGGTGAGTTTTTACCCCATTGGAACGCATTGAACGGTTTTCAATGCGTTTCAATTGGGTTTTTAATTTCGCTTTACGATGTTTTCGCCTAACGATAATTTTCCTGGAACGGATTATCGTCGTTAAGCAAGGCACCACTGTATCTTGCTTTATTCTCTGATGGGTCTTAAGGATGGGCTTCTATCTGATTATACAAACCTGAAAAGACTACCTCTGTTGCCTCTTAGAAATATTCACATGCTTTGAACTCTAACAGTGGCCTCAGATATTGATAGATTTCTCAAAAACCTGTTACTGAAGCTAAATGTATTTTGCCTAGAAAGACAAACATACAAGCCAATTTCCCAGTATTCCCTACAGTCTGTGTGCCTAGGGTACAAGGATCATGTTATATCTTACAAGGATACAACATGACTCTGTGGCCCCTTTGAAATGTGCCAGGGCCCCAGTGGGGCCACATGACCCCCACTGAGAATGACTGCTCTAGGGAATGCTGCTCACACTTCCCTCTGCCCATTTCCAGTGTACTAATGAATATAGTTTGGCATTTTTTATTTACATGCCCTGCCAAGGCCCCTATTGTACTCTCACCCTACATGTTGTTGGGAGATCAAGTGCAGGCTGTCCTTGTAATGAACTCTGATTTCCTCTCTATTATTCCATCAGCCGTCTTCCCTCCCCACCTTTTGAGAGTGAGAGAAGGAGAACAAGAGAGTAAAAGAGAATGATAGTGGGAGCACAAAGAAGGCAAGAGGGAAGTGCTTAGAGGTGAGAGCCAAGGGACTTGGTATGCCAAGCACAGCAGCAGCGTCAGGACGTGAATTGAAGGCCTCTGGAAACTGAAGGCTCTTACATTGCATTTGTACATTAGTCACTTTGCGCCCCCTCCGTCCAGCACTTTACCCTGATTTAGAGTGCCTTTGTGCCCTTTCACAGAGCTGGAGAAGTTGCCCTTTAAATGGAACAACATGAAAGGCACCGTATAGCTCCCTTGTGCCTGTTTTGCATGCAGAAAGCTCTGTGGTTCAGTTTCTCGCCTCTGCTGTTGAAACAGAATCTTGGATAGCAGGTCTGTGAAAGTCGTCCCTTGCCCATGTGGTGGGTTTGCCAAGGCTGGTAGGAATAAACAGGTTTCAGTAACATGATTTGATTTGTCATATGTCTTGAGCATAGGTATATCCTCAATTTCTAACTAACTAAATATTCCTGAGATAAGGGAAAGCATATAAACAACCTTGTTTGCTTGCTTGCTTATGAATTTTTATTTTTATGTCGCCTTTTTCCAAGGGAGAAACAAGAATCTTCAGGGGGCTGGAAACCAAACCCTATGAGGAAAGACTGAAAGAAATGGGGAGGTTTAGCCTTGAAAAAAGAAGACTGAGGGGAGATATGATACAATTTTTCAAATATTCATACAGAAGAGGGGCAGGAACTGTTCTCAATCATTCCAAAAGACAGGACATGTCATAATGGGCTTAAGCTACAGGAAGGCAGATTTTGGCTGAATATCAAGAAAAATGTCTTAACTATTAGAGGAGTACAGCAGTTAAACCAGTGACCTCAGGAGGTGGTGAGCACTCCATTGCAGGAGGCATTTAAGAGAAACAAAGTCCATTTTGTGAGATGTTAGAGACATTGGCCAATAGTGGGCTAGGTACGTGGACAAAGAGTCTGGGTCGTTAGCTTCCTGTTTTCTGAGGCAGTAGCAGTAGAGATGTTAGTAGTAACAATAAAGCATATACTTGGGAGTTCCAGAATCTCACAGCATAACCTATAGTATTGGGCATGGCAGCTCTCAACCCAGATAATTCTCTTATATCCTTTAAATTGTTTAATTGGAAGGCGACCTGGCAGTGATTTCTATCTTCTGCCTTTCCACTGCTGTGTGCATGACTCAAAATTGAAGGAGAAGAGATCCAGATGAATGGCCAAGGAAGTTGTCCCCCAATTCATGAATGGATGAAATGGAACTCACTTGGTTGCAAACTGGCAACTCTACCATGGTGTAAACTATTCTTTTCACTGTTCCCTCCCATGCTGGGGAAGTTCCTGAGCTAGTTTCTTCTCAAGGTCTGATGGAACCACAGGATTTGTTATACTCTTGTAGCTGAAGTAGTCTTGGGTAGATGTGGACAGTCCATGTTGGCTGAAGGATTCTAAACACCTTAATGCAATGAAAGTAACTTTTTGGTCTGTTCACTGTGACAGTTGATTTGTGAGAGGAAGGTCCTTGTTCTAAAGCCATCCCAAATGCATGGACCTAGTAGGTATGTAGTCTTTAGATTCTTGGTCATCTGTCATTCTCTGTGCACAACTTAATGGTGAAAATGGTCAAACAGCGAGCAATGTTAATCCTTTTTGGTCCTTTTTATGCAAGGACTACTCAACCATGTATTTTTTTGTTTTCTAAGAGGCCATATTTGATGAAAAGAAGGAGAATGTTTTATCTTACTTGTGTCAAATAACCTTTGTCCAATTAATTGGCCGCAATTCTTGGCCAGCTTTCCAAAATCCTTGTTTCCTGTAGTTTCTGCTTTCACTGGTCCCATTTCCAAGAATCTCGACCCTAGGGAAGCAAAACAGAGCAGTTCTGGAAACTGGCAAGCAGTTTTGGGTGGAGTTAATTTCTGTTCAAATGTCATCTTCTAAAAAAATAAATAAAAATGAATCACTTTATGGACTTGTGATTGTGCCAAACGTTTGTATATTGTTGTGAGCTCTTTGCAGTGCATTATTTTCCTATAAATAAGAAAGATGGACTTGAGGCTTCTGATTTATATTGTATTTTAAAAGTAAGATTTTTGTAGTTGGGATTTTCTGGACCAAGTTCTAAAATAATTTATATTTCCTAATGAGAGTCAGGCATGATGAAGTCCTTTGTATTATCGCTTTATTCTTCATTTCTGATAAAAGCTGAACAGAATATATTACACTATTATTAACCCTAATAACCTTAAAGGCCATTGTTTCAATTTTTGTCTTCCGTCTCAATAGAAAGTTCTGCCTAACTACCATTGATTTGAATGGCAGGAAATCTGCCCTGTTATTAACCAGACTTTGAAAGCAGGTGCCCAGAGATGGCAGCCAGAAGTTGAAAGAGAAAGCTGTGTGCCACATGGTCTTCCCGGCAACCCCTGAACTAGTCTATGGTCTTTAGCCGTCTCATCTCTGAAGATAAACAAAGGTTAAATTGCTAGACTCCATCACCTTTGTACATGGGAGAGGCCAACATGTCATTCTTCGACTCAGTCAGCAAAATATTTTGGGTCTACCCTGAGTGACAGCTATGTAAGACAAATTGCCCGGGGAATCAAGACACCTTACATTCACTACAGAAAGTAAGCAGGCAGGAAGTGTGTGTTTGTTGATCATGCCTGTTTTCTGTCATAAAGTACAGAAAAATAGCTAAGGTCGAAAGCAACAAAATACAGACTAGTATGGATGTTTGAAATTAATTAAAATTAAAATTTCTAATTTCTTGGGTTCCTGACAAATAAAATTAAGATTTTCTAATACCACTAAGAAGAAATGAACAAAAGCTGAATCTGTAAAACAGGGTAGATTAGAAAGAGAGAGATTGTCCTATGAAATGGCCAACTAAAAAATAAAGTTCAACGTGGCAAATTGGCAGGATACAATTATAAAGCAAAAGCATCCTGACTTTTTTAAAAAAGTTGAATAAATGTCTAAAGATTACAGTGAAGGAACCTTGTTAGAACTCCAGTGAGGCGAGGTGTAGTATAATGCAGTGATCCCCAACCTTGGGCCTCCAGATGTTCTTGGATTTCAACTCCCAGAAATCCTGGCCAGCAGAGGTGGTGGTGAAGGCTTCTGGGAATTGTAGTCCAAGAACACCTGGAGGCCCAAGGTTGGTGACCACTGGTGTAATGTAATGAACTCTTTGATAGCTCAGTGGTTTAGGCACCTGAGTGTGGAGCCAGAGGTTGGGAGTTCAATTCCCCACTGTGTCTCTGGCAGGGGTTGGACACGATGATCCATAGGGTCCCTTCCAGCTCTGCAGTTCTAAGATGATGATGGTGGTGGTGGTGATGATGATGATGGTGATTGTGGTGCCACCACTGAAGAGATCCAGCCTTATATACCTAAGATTGCATTCTGAGGTTGTTACGTTTTAAGACACCAGCTAGAGCTGTAATGAATTGGTTTGATTTCTCCAGCTCTCCAGGCAGGTAGAGAAGTCTCAGGGCAAAGAATGCTGGGATAAGAAAAGGCTTGATCTGTGTATGAAATGTATCTTTAAAGATAGTGTGGCTTGATTCTGCCCCTCACCAGTTGACAGCAGGACTTCTGGGCTGCAGAACATTGAGCTACAGAAGTTCATGGCCTGGCTTACCTGTGAGGGTGGATGTATGGACATGGAGTATGAGGGTGAAAGCGTAAAATTATTGAGGCAAAGACTAGTGTGTACAAGGGATGTGGTTACTGTTGTGGTGCATGTGTGTGTGTGTCATTTTTTTCATAAATGTTTCAGTCTGTTCATAATCTAATCAATTGGAAGTCAATTTGGGGGTTGTGATGGACAGAAAGGTGACAAACAAATGTTTTCAATAAATAATAATGTTCCTCCCATTTTACAGTATGAAATAAACTTGGGGGTGGGTAGAATGAGCAATGTGCGTATCGCACATACATATGCCACAGACTTTGCATGGATTTTTAAAATAGAAATTGATAGACAGATTTAAAATTTGTACTTTGCCTCTAGTTCATAGAATTCCTAGCCTATGACATGAATAAATCCCAAGAATTGGTTTGGCTGAGGGAGGGAGGGAGGGAGGAAGGAAGGAGGGAGGGAGGGAAGGAAGGAAGGAAGGAAGGAAGGAAGGAAGGAAGGAAGGAAGGAAGGAAGGAAGGAAGGAAGGAAGGAAGGAAGGAAGGAAGGAAAAGCAAAGTTAATGTGAATACACTACCTCTAGGCACATAAAATCTTAAAAACAATGGCTCCAAAAAATTCAGCTTGCTTTCTACGAGGTTCCTTCTGAGGATACAGATGGAGGAGCAGTGCTAAATGCATTCCTGATGGACTTGTACACAAAAATCATGTGCAATATTTCAGAAAAAGGCAACTAGGGATATTGTTTATAGCGAAAGCTTAATCTTCTATAATATATATTTAGAACTTTTAATTGTTCTACCCTTGTCTTTTATGCTTTGGCAAATTAGAGAGAATGGTGTGAATTATTATACTACTCATCTGCTTAGCCATCTTGAGAGAAGCTTTTCCCTCTTTAATAATTTAGGCACATTGGGAGGGAAGTACCCATCAATGTCCAAAACTTCCATTGAGTTAAAATTTCAGTCTTCAATTATAAATATGTTACTTTTTCCTTTCTCAGATAATCATGACGTTGAAAAAGACACCCTTCCTCCCGCTATTAGAATGCATATTAGTTTGCATACTTAAAACACCTAACCATTTGAGATTTTGTATTTTCATTGTTCTTATTATTTTTTGATTCTCAATTCCTAGCCTGTTATTTATGCAAATCTGTATAATTAAGCTTGTAGTAGAAAAGTATACAGTGGTGCCCCGCATAGCGAGGTTAATCCGGAACGGATTAACCTTCGCTATGGGGAAACATCACTAAACGGAACGGGGAAACCCAAATGGGCACAAAACTCACCGTTCAGTGATGTTCCTCCATAGTGGCAGCCATTTTCGCGCCCTCGGTAAGCGAGGGCAGGGTGTGAAAACGCTGTGCGCGGCCCTTTTGGGTCATCCGGCGGCCATTTTGGAACCGCCGAACAGCTGATCCCCCGACATCTTACCGAGTTTTGCCCATTGCGACCGTCTGTATGCCTTCGCATTAGCGATCCCAAAAAACGGATCGCTATGGGAATTCATCGTTACACGGTGCACTCGTTAAGCGAGGCACCACTTTACTTAATACTGTACCAAAAGCAGAGAGAGAGATTTATACTGGAACCTCTGGAACTATATATTAAGCAAACACAGATGGCAAAACTGACAGATATGTTTTTGAGGGATGCATTATATCATGGGGAAGAATGTAGTTGCTCACCAAGGTTTATAGGCAGAGCCAGACAAAAATATAGTTTGAAAACAGCAATAAAAAAATCGCTCATTCACATAACTTCTTTTCTCATAGGCCTCCATCTCGATCCACCCACAGGCCTTCTGTTTCCCATTACTATTGTCAATTTCACATTTCTTTGTGGGAGTAAAAGGCAAAAGTAGTAAACATCCTTTTAAAATTTCACAGCCAGTTCCTGTAATTTCATGGCTCTTAAGGCTAGCGTTGATGTTTTACTTATTTTTTATTTAAAACAAGAAGGCAGTTCAGGCAAAGGTGTGGGTGACTGGGTGCAGCTGCAGAATAAAACTTCTGTGTACAGATGTCGTAAACGCCTAAATACCAGGTACTGGGGATAAACAGTAGGAGAGTAGGGCCAAAGCATGAGATGGGGAGGTGGAAAGGATATGTTTTACAAGAGTGGGGATCTTCTTTCAGCCCAAGAACCAAGTTCAGTTTTACAGAAGTTCTCAGTAACATATACTAGTAGTAAGAAGGGACAAAGACAGAAGGGTGGAACTCAGAATACCTCCATATTTTAGCTAAAAGCTTGTACTGTCAATAGCCTTAGAGAGACATTACAATTTTTTAGAATGGGAAGAAACCTTTGCAGAAGCTGTGAAACCGTCATAATGGTGGTGTCATGTGGAAAGGGCAATGGACATCCGGGGCATCCCAGGCAGCGGAATTTGACCCCCGACCCAAAGCTTTCTATCCCCAGTTTATTATGTCCTAGATATCCAACAGGCATAATCCAAACTGCATATAAAACAGAGGAATCTGAAGTTAAATTTTAGATCCTGTTTGATAATGGAAGCTTATTTCCCTGTATCTGTGTATGCTTTCTCCACATATTGTGAGATTTGCTCTAGCCATTCCGAAGCACTGGTAGAACAGAGCTCACATCAGTCTGATCGGTGCTAAGACAGGCCTTTCTTCAGAAAACGGAGAGTGTGTTTGTGTAGCACAACTAAGACCTGCCATCCAAGAGACGGATAAATGTGTGTTCCTCTCTCAGGACAATTTTAGAGTTCTTTGTGTATAGTTGGCAAGGGTTGGCAAGGAAGGGTTGCTAGTAAGACAAAGTACCATAATAACCAGGAACATTAATCCAAGAACACTGGAAGCCAGTGTTGCTTTCAAACAAGAAGTTACGGATTAATCAGCAAGCTTTGTAGGATTCTTCTACGTTGTGATCAACGAAAATTAACCAAATTGTCAATATGGGAATGTGTGCTCTGGGGCATGGCAGAAGCTCCCAGCATGGGCCATGGAAACACTTAAAATGTCATTTCCAAATTTAAAAAGAAGACTTATTGGTTGGGTGACCAGATGAAAAGGAGGCCAGGACCACTTAGAAGAAGAAACTTCAATAGGTGTGAGTTTTCATGCAATTATTTTCTGCTTAATTTTCTTTCTCTACACAATTATTCAAGATGGAAGAGACCTATCCCCCATTTTGTCTGTTCATTATCAGTGTATTTAATATCACTTTAACTGCCATGGTTGTACAAATCCTGAGATTTGTAGTCTGGTAAAGTAATTTTTTAATTACTTTAATTTATGGTAGGTACAAGTATTGCATTAACACTTTGACAACATTTTGTAGGTTGCAGCTATGGCAGTGGAAATGATATTGGACTGTTGTGACTAGCTAGTGTAGATATACTTTCTATGCACAGAACAGAACTACAGTCCTTCTGCCATGTACACTGCGATCTGTTTTGTACAAGTCTCTACCTTCAAAGTGATGTTTGGGCCATTCATGAACTTCCCAGGAGAATCCATCTGGCCTTTCTTGGAAGTTACCCAGATGACAATTTGATCCAATACAATCCAATAGTTAGTAGAGTGTACGTAATTCATATTTCAGCAGGGACTTTTTTTGTGGGGAGAGGAAGGGCAGATATATTCCTTCAGGCTACAAATAGGAAGATTTTTTTTAAAAAATGTATCTATACATTTAAAAGAGGAGTCATGTTCTTGCATACTTTTCCACTATCTATAAGGATCCATCCATCCAAATTGTTATTTTGACACATGTAGTTGGAGACTGACCCTCCAGATGTAGCTGGACTGCAACCCCCATAGCCAACGGATGAGAGTTACAGGCCAACAACATTGGGCAGTCCATGGGTTACGCATCTCTGAACTAGCCCATAGGCCATTGCTTATAGCCTGGACTGCTGAATAGTCCAGTGGTTTAGGTATCTGGCTACAGAGTCAGACGTTGGGAGTTCAGTTTCCCACTGTGCCTCCTTGACAAGGACTGGACTTGATGATCTATAGGATCTCTTCCAGCTCTGCTGTTCTAAGATGATGATGAAGAAAAAGTGGTGGCATCTAGCATGATTCTCCCATTCCTGCCCTAGTAGTGGTCTTTTAGACCAGATGGGTGGGGTATAAATCAAATAAATAAATAAATAAATAGTAAATCTGCTCATCTTTTAAAGTGAGGATTATTTGCAGACTCTTTGCTGCAGACTACCCATGCTGTTTTTCTAGATGCAAGCTATAACAGATACGTCACCAAGATAATTAAGGTAGCAAGTTATTGACTTCTGGTCATTTAAAAAAAATAATCTGTTTGATCTGTGGTTATTTCATAAAATCGTATGAGTCAAAAGAGGCAAGAATAAATAAAACCTCAGTATTGGACTTTTTGCTGATTATACATTGTTCAGCTAAAATTAGTCTCAAGATTGCTTTTTTACACAATCTGACAGCATACAGCAGGGGTGTCAAACTCAAATTCATCGGGGGCCGCATCAGCAGTTTGGTCCCCATCAAAGGGCCGGTTGTATCTGTAGGGCGCCCTTATGGGGGGAGGGAGGGCTGCGCGGTGGGGTTGCACCTGGCGCGCTGAGCGGCTCCTTGCGTTGGACGGGTGGACGCTGTTGATTGGCAGGCGCTTGACAGTGATGGGCAGGAGCCCTTCCATGGAAACCGAGCCGAGGGAGGGCGGTGGCGGCCAATCTGGCGGGGGGGCCCTCCCGCCGCGGCAAATCAGGAGTGGGCGGGAGATGCGCTCCAAGGGAGGAGGAGGAGGACGTCCGGGGTTTTCCCTTGTTCTCTCTCTCTCTCTGTGTCTCTCTCTCTTCCCCCCCTCAAGTCATCATCCTCCCCCTCCTCCCCCCCACTGCCCCCCTCCCCTCGCGCCTCCCGCCCGCTCTCGACCACTTGAGGCAACGCAGCCCGAGTGCCGAGGCGCATTCCTGCCTCCCAGCACCTCCGCGCAGCGCCCGCGCCGGTCGGCTCCGGCTCCGGCTGCGCTTACAAGGGGGGGAGAAAAAAAAAAGCCCAGAGAGAGAGAAAGGTGAGGGGCGACGGGAGAAGACGAGGGGCGGCCTGGGGGCGAAGCGAGAAGGAGGCGAGCCCCCTTGCTTGCTTTCGCTCCGGGGATTTGGAGCCAAGGGTGGTGGTGCTGGGGCGGTGGCGAGGGCACCCGGGAGGGACGAGCGGGGGGGACCGTGGTCCGTCGCCTCAGCGCTCCGTGGGCGAGCGGGTCTCCTCAGGGACGCCTCAGCCCGACGGGAGGGCAAGGTGGAGGGCAGCGCCCGGACGCCTCTCCGGCCTCTCCTTCAGCCGTGCTTCTGCCCCCCCGCCTCAACTCGGCCGCCCCCATGTTCCAGCTGCCCCTCCTCAACTTCAGCCCTCAGCAGGTGACCGGGGTGTGCGAGACCCTGGAGGAGAGCGGCGACATGGAGCGCCTAGGGCGCTTCCTGTGGTCGCTGCCAGTGGCGCCGGGGGCCAGTGAGGCGCTCCACCGCAACAAGTCGGTGCTGTGCACCCGCGCCGTCGTGGCTTCCCACGGCGGCCACTACCGCGAGCTCTACCACATCCTGGAGAGCCACAAGTTCCCCAAGGAGTCGCACGCCAAGCTCCAGGCCCTGTGGCCCTGTCCCCATCAAAGGGCCGGTTGTATCTGTAAGGCTGGCGGCGGCTCCGTGGGCCATCAGACGAGGTCTGGCGGGCCGGATTTGGCCCGCGGGCCTTGTGTTTGACACCCCTGGCATACAGTATGCTGAAATGGCAATTAGTACTTCCTAAGTCGTCATTTACTGTATATGAATTCCAGAAGATTGTCTAGTGGGTAAGTACGTCCTATGTCATGAATATGATAATTCTGTTCAGATTACCGTATTTTTTGCACCATAAGGCACACTTTTTCTCCCAAAAAAACTGGGGGGGGGAAGTGGATGCGTCTTATGGAGCGAATACTGTCTCCTCCATGCCACCATCGCTGGCTTCCCAGGCCTCCGGAGGCCTCAGCAGGCCCCGTGGGGGCCTCCCCCAGCCACCATTGCTGGTTTCCCAGGCCTCCGGAGGCCTCAGCAGGCCCCATGGGGGCCTCCCCCAGCCACCATCGCTGGCTTCCCAGGCCTCCGGAGGCCTCAGCAGGCCCCGTGGGTGCCTCCCCCCGCCACTTTCGCTGGGTTCCCAGGCCTCCGGAGGCCTCAGCAGGCCCCGTGGGGGCCTCCCCCAGCCACCATCGCTGGTTTCCCAGGCCTCCGGAGGCCTCAGCAGGCCCCGTGGGGGCCTCCCCCAGCCACCATTGCTGGTTTCCCAGGCCTCCGGAGGCCTCAGCAGGCCCCGTGGGGAGTCCCCCACCACCACCATTGCTGGCTTCTGAGGACCTCCAGGAGGCTTTCGACCGGTAAGGTGCTGCTTTTTACTTTTTAAAAAAATGTTCTGCGTGGGTTTTGGAGGGTAGATTTGGGCTGGGGGTATGTTTCTATGTTGCTTTGTGTTTTGGTGATTTTTTTGCAGTCCCAGCATGGGACTTGCTCTGTTTATTTATTTTTACTTTATTTTTTGGTATTTAAAAATTAGTTGGTGCTTTTTACTTTTTAAAAAATGTTCTGGTGGGTTTTGGAGGGTAGATTTGGGCTGGGGGTATGTTTCTATGTTGCTTTGTGTTTTGGTGAAATTTTTGCAGTCCCAGCATGGGACTTGCTCTGTTTATTTATTTTTACTTCATTTTTTGGTATTTAAAAATTAGTTGCTTCTTTTTACTTTTTAAAAAATGTTCTGGGTGGGTTTTGGAGGGTAGATTTGGGCTGGGATGCATGTTTCTATGTTGCTTTGTTTTTTGGTGATTTTTTTTGGCAGTCCCAGTGTGGGACTTGCTCTGTTTATATATTTTAATTCTATTTTAATTTTCAGTATTTAAAAATTAAGTGCGTCTTAACGTCCGGTGCGTCTTACGGAGCAAAAAATACGGTACATTGGCTACCAGTCGCTGCCCGGGCCCAATTCAAAGTGCTTGTTTGGATGTATAAAGCCCTAAATGGCTTGGGCCCTGGATACTTGAAGGACCACCTTCTTCCGTATGAACCTACCCGGCAGTTAAGATCTAGCCAGGGGGCCCTCCTGAAAGAGCCGTCCCTTAAGGAGGTAAGAGGGACGGCTTGTAGACAAAGGGCCTTTAGGCAGCTGCCCCCAGGCTATGGAACTGAGATTCATCTGGTGCCAACGCTGATGACATTTCGGCACCAGGTCAAAACCTTCCTGTTCCAGAAGATTTTTAATTGAAATAATATCAACTGTGGGTCCTGATGGCAATTTTTAGACTACCGGATTTGTAATTGTATTTTAATTGTTTTATCTTTATATCTTTTTATTGCACTTAAATTGTTGTAAGTTACCCAGAGACCTTTGAGTAGTGTGGGAGGCATATAAGAAGTTAAATAGATCGATCAGTTGATTGATTGATCGATCAATAGATTGATTGATTCAGGATCTTTATGGATTCTGAATCCATAAATGAGTACCTGTGGGGCATCTAGATTGCATTCATGTGAGAGATCAGAATTTATTCTTTTGTATTTATTATACAGATGCAGGATATATTTCTATCAGGCCACCATACTTGACTGAATACAATTGACATTGTTACAAAAGCTAAGTGGAGTCAAGCGTGGTTTGTATTTTGATGGGAGAAAGAATCTGGCCTGAAACCTTGGAGATTATAATAACCTTAGAACTGCAGACCTAGAAGGGACCCTAAAGGATTATCAAGTCCAGCCCCTGTTAGAGAGGCCCAGTGGGCATTTGAACTTCCCTGCCTCTGGCTCCATAGCTAGAGGCCTAAATCACTGAGTTATCCAGCAATTCTCACCAAAGACCTCTTGTTCTTTAGAGGTGACAATTCAGGGATAGTTGACCTGAATGGTCTGATAGAAAGTACTGTAGGAATATTGTTCATTTGAGGTCTTCACCTTCCATTCCTGAATATGGGTGTGCATGTGCAGAAGAGAAAATAACATACAAAATGGCCCTTTATGGTTCCAGAAAAATTACAGTTGAACCTTGCAGAGCATTTTTGTTCTCATTTTCCTTTGGTAATAGATATCACTGTTAAAGTGTCACTTATGCTCCACTGGCACAGGTCAAAGCTAATGCAGATTTATGGGCTCAGGTTGTAGCGCTTGTTCTCTGAGTCAGCGCTGCCTAAATCTATGCCTAGCAGCTTAAAGTTCAGTTTGGGAATAGGGAACAAAGAGCCTCACTTAAAGCCAGCCACGTCCCCCTCTCCCCCCCAGCCCCAACACACAAAGGCACTCAAGAGCGCTGGGGACTTTGTTTGGATAATAAATGGCTCGAAGCCTCATTACAGAGGAAAAAGGACACTGTGTTCAGGGAGAGGATGCTGGCTTAATGGCAGGAGAGAGAAAAAGAGACCCAAACACACACACAAGCTGGCAGAGTCAAATTATTAATCATTATTGATTATACTTGAGTGCCAGCTTGGCACAAGAAAAGGGACAGGCAAAAGCAGGGGTGACTTAATAAATAGATGTTGCTTGGCCATTGCAGTTGGTGCAGTGAGGGGGAAAAGTTTTGTATGTATTTGTTGTGATGTAGTCACAAACGGAGATCAGACATTGATTGGGGGTCTGTTTTGCAGGACTATGGCCAGGATGTACTTCCTCCACCCCGTAGATTACTGTTTTATTTATTCATTTATATTGTGTTCATTTATTTGTTTACTTGTTTATCAAGAAGCTGGGCTTTTAATTTGTAGTGGTGGCAAAGTGACTTTTTTGACATACCTGCAGTTGCCAGATTTCCGAGCCATTGACCAAGTTGGCTGGAGGATCCTGGGCATTGTAGTCCTCAGAAGTAACTTCTCTAAACTCTGAATCACAGGTTGCATGTAAAGGGAGCTTATATTCTCGAAGGCAATGGTAGCTTGATTTGAGGACAGGTGTAGGTTGCTATATAAATATAGCAACCGACACAGTTACAGGATGTCCCCAGAAGAAGGGAACACTAAACCACTTTTGCGTACTCTTAACTTAGAAAACCCTGGAAAGGATCTCCATAAGTCAGAATTGGCTTTACAGTACACAAGTATTATTGTTAATATAGATATTTCCAGGTGACTGAATGAAGTCATTCTCCAAATTCCAACCACCTGACCTACATACCTCTGCTCACTCAAGGTTTCTCGTCCTTCAGTGTGGATTTTTGGACTGTCCAACCCCTTCTCTTCTGAAGTGATCTTAGACAAAGCAAACATCATTAGCTATTAAAACAAATACTTCAAGGCAGCACATGTGGATACAGAGTGGGATGGCCATGCTAGATGGGATCTTAAATACATCTTTGCTTTTAATTTGCAGTTTTATTTTGCTTTGCTTTTAATAATGCAAACTGCATTCGCTGGAGGAGGGTTCAGGTTAGTTAGGACCTGAGAGTCAGGGAGTGTCGCCTTTTCTGCAGTTAAGAGGAGATGGTGGACGAAAGAAAGTTGTGAAGTAAGGCAAGTCATTTCGGATCTGAAAACAGTAGCAGGATTGTGTACCTTTCTCTAACTCGAGAAAAAAATTACTAGTTGTTGTGGGTTTTTCGGGCTCTTTGGCCATGTTCTGAAGGGTGTTCTTCCTATTTAGCCAGTCTCTGTGGCTGGCATCTTCAGAGTACAGCACTCTGTGCTCTGGTGTGGTTTGCTTTGGAGTTGAGTATTTACTCCTTCCCATCTGATGCACGTTGAAGGGACACACTGAAACTGAAGGATCATTGAAAGCTAACTTTCAGGCTTATCTATTCAGCTTTAGCCATAGAGACAGAGTACTCTATTAGATTAGGCATCCTTCAATTTCGAGAGACTATGGTAACGTGCTCTGTATGCAGGACTGAAACAGTGTCTAGTGTGGCTGAGAAGGCCAGTTCAAGAGTGACAATTCCTTCCACACTGAAGACAAATACAATCTGTCCCCTGTCCAGCTCCCTGGTTTTGCTGGTTTCGGGTCTGCCTCTTTGCCTCTGCCTGCTGAACAAGGGTCTCTTCAAATTGGGAGAGGCCATGCTGCACTGCCTGCCTCCAGGTTCAGATGTCAAGGTTTCCCATCTGTTGAGGTCCATTCCTAAGGTCTTCAGATCCCACTTGCAGATATCCTTGTATTGTGAATTTCGTTGTATGATATACTGTGTATATACTTACAATGACAATAAATTATATTATTATTGCAACTGTATATTCTTTCAGTATGTGCCCCGCCACATGATGGAAATAGCTTCCATTCTCTATCCGGGCCCAATTTAAAGTGCTGTTTATTACCTATAAGGCCCTATATGGCTTGAATCCAGGCTCTTTGAAGGATACTATCACCCCATATGAGCATTCCCAGCCTTTAAGATCATCTGGAGTGGCTCTTATCTCGGTTCCACCACCTTCCCAAGCTCACTTGGTGAGGACATGAGAGAGGACCTTCTCCGTAGCCGCTCTCAGGCTTTGGAATGCACTGCCGAAAAGAAGCCAGGTTGGCCTCCTCCCTGCCCTTCATTTGCTAGGCAAAGACCTTTCTCTTCTAGCAACCTTTCAAGCAGTAAGATGTCACAGAAATGCTTTTAAGTTACGGATTTGTGGATGGTTTCAGTTGTTTTTAAACTTAATTTTTAAAACCTTAATATATGTTTAATTTTATTAAATATGGTATTTATATAGTGTTTTAAATTTCTTGTTTTATCTGTTGCAAGCGGCCTTGGGCCACCTAAAAGGAGAAAGGTGGGATATAAATAATATAAATAAATAAATTAAATGACTCCTGAAGGAGCCAAATATTTGTCCTTAACGAGTTTAAGGATGCAACTACACAGCAAATGTGAATTCACTCACACATATTCACTCATGGTCCACATGCAAAATTAGTCAGGGCTTATTACCCCACAGTAACTGACACTATACACCTCTGCTCAAGAGTCAGAGTTGACAGTTCTTTAAAGAACATGTTGCTTTCTGCCCTTTTTGTAATTTCATCTGGTAAATGTACACAAGAATCATATATGCCAACTTTCTGAACTGTGAATAAAGGTCAGTTTCTTAAACAGGAGAGTTGGATTGTACCTTTAAAAATTAGCTGACTGAAATCCCACATCCCAGCCCAATCCTCTGTTGCTCTTCAACAGGGTTCAGATGTCTTGAGTAAGGAAATACGAATTACTATGATGAAGGTTGATCATTTGCTGTTGGAAGCTACAGTTAATATTAGCAACCAGCAGCTATACTATATGTGAATCCCTAGCAAGAAACTTCTATTTTGAAGTGGTTCTCAGTGTCCTTTCCGGGTACAAGTAATCTCTGAGATTTCCACGTTGAAAGAGTTGATCAGGCTATGGAATTGGATATATGTAAAGTAACTCGGATATATGTCATACATTGGGGGCATACAGGCCCAAGGCGCTAACCCATCAAGAGGACATATTTCAGAAAGTTCAAGGTCTCCGTTTTAAATTCTCCTTGCAGGTTCATATATTTTGTTCATGTTTTTGTTGTTGCATGCCATCAAGTTACTTCCAACATATGGCAAAACTATGAATTAATGACCTGCAAGAGGTTTTACCAGTATCAGCCCTGCTCAAAAGTTTTGCAAAGTGAAGACTGTGGCTTCCTTTTTTGACTCTTTCCATCTCATGCTGAGTTTTCCTCTTTCTCCTATTGCCTTACACTTTCCCTGACTTTATTTTCTTTTTTTATTAAGTCTTTTCATGATAGTTTGATAGTCTCAGTTTAGACATTTTTTAGCATTAAAAAGAGAATTACAGTACTGTACTACATTATTCGTGTCACTAGTTTGTGGTGAATCTAGAAACATCCACTGAGATCAAATGAAGGTGTCACTTTTTGCAGCTTCAAGAGTGTCCTTTGATGTATTAATATCATAAAGATATTATGATGGTGATGATTTAGTTTCTTTATTCGTTCATTTATTTGTGCATTGATTGCCTTTCCTCCCAAGACAATATAAAATAAAAAGAAAATAATCAAAAGAGGTTAACAATTCAAAAGAAAAAAGAAAAAATACTGTAGTCCACATGTCATTGGACTATAATATCCATTAGCCTTAGACCAATGAGGATCAGGGTTACTGTCCAACTACATCTAGATAGTCACTGATCATCCATCTCAGAAGCAGAAGGTGAAATAAGCTTATAACAGTAAGAAAAACTGTTAATCCTGAATTTTGGTTCTAAGGTTATAATTTTTTAATGTGTAAGACCTGGGTTACTGTGATTTGTTTTCCCATAAAATGTGTAGTTCTATATCCCGACACTAGATGTCAATCTACCAGCATACACAGCTGTGGCTGCCTAATGTGCTTCACATTCTAGATTCTTCTTCCCGTTAGTGGGCTGACTTTCATTTCCTCTCTCTAATATTGGAGCAGAGTTTCTGAACAATCTTAAGACCCAAGGTCAAACAGGAGTCTTCAATTTGGATCTCATCAGTAACTGATGTCAGACAGCAGTCTGCACATTTGTTGCTTGTCTGGCTGCAGACAAAATGTTTTTCTTGTGGTTTATTTTTAAGGATTTGTAGGGATCTTGGTTTTGCTGGGTGAACATTGAGTAGGCTTCATCTGATCCGAAAGACTGATGCATCTTCCTGTTCAAAACGTCTCATTGATGTTAGGCCAATATCCCTTGTTTCTTTTTTCTTTTAACTCCCTATGGCCACCTCTGTCTCCTTCTGTAGGTGACCCATTCCTGATGTGCAGGATTCCCAAGTCACTAACATCCTATTCCCAGGGACGTGGTGGCACTGTGGGTTAAACCACAGAAGCCTCTGTGCTGCAAGGTCAGAAGACCAGCAGTCGTAAGATCGAATCCACGTGACGGAGTGAGCTCTCATTGCTTGCCCTAGCTCCTGCCAACCTAGCAGTTTGAAAGCATGTAAATGCAAGTAGTTAAATAGGTACCACCATGGTGGGAAGATAACGGCGTTCCGTGTTCAGTCATGCTGGCCACCTGACCACGGAAACTGTCTACGGACAAACGCTGGCTCTACGGCTTGGAAACGGAGATGAACACCGCACCCTAGAGTCGGACACAACTGGACTAAATGTCAAGGGGAATCTTTACCTTTACCTATCATCCTATTTCCAGGGATTTCAGGGACAAAACCTAAACCAGGGGGTGGTCCTGTGAGATGAGACAAAAAATGTTGGGAGGGTTTTAGGCTATTTCCAGGATTTGTGCTCATAAGAAGGCTCATGAGTTGGGGCCCTGGTGCTCCACTCCCTGGGCCTAAAATTGGTGACCAAGACACCAGACAAGAGGGGAAGAAACATGGAGAGGGTGCATTCTCTGGAGCCCATTTTACACATCAAGCACTCTAATGCTGAGTCAGTGAGCCTGGGCACCAGCATGGAGTAGATAGAAGTACAGAGATCAGTGAACAGACTTTAAAACCACCCCATAAGCAAAAATTGCCCATCTCCTCCTTTAATGCTATCAGCCCATCTAGAGACCTGGAGAAGCCTAGCAATTTCCTGAGACTTCAGTCAATTCCCCGAGACTTGGCAGTCCTACAAAAAACACATACTGTTTTTCTTATTGCAAATGTGTTAGAAGCTGCATTTCTGTAACTATGCCTTCTGAGTTATAGATATAGTGATGCTGAGGAGCAATTCCATCTTTTTAGGGAAGCCTGATAATTATAGGGCTCTGCTCTGGCTCCATTTTACAAAATCCTGGGAATTTCTAATTTGGTGAGCTTTCTTTGCTGTAACTCAGGGGAATGCATTAGAGCAGTGGTTCCCAACCTTGGCTAACCTAGGTGTTCTTGGACTACAACTCCCAGAAGCCTTCACCACTAGTTATGCTGGCCAGGGTTTCTGGCCGTTGCAAACTTGGGAACCACTGGTCTAGAGCTTCCTAATACCATTTCCCCCAAAAAACAAGACAGGGTTTTATATTTATTTTTGCTCCAAAAATGCATTAGGGCTTATTTTCATGGGATGTTTTATTTTGTTCATTTTATTCAAATACAGTCATTTCATCTCTTGCTGCAAGAGATCCTCAACTATTTTGCATGATTTCGTGTTCCTTCTCACCACATCTTCAGGAAAGCAGAAGGAAGAAGCTCTGCCTTGTGGATTCTCCCCCCAACACCAACAACAACAACAGGTGCCCAAAGATTTCTGGCTTAGCTGGAAGTTGGATAGGGTTTCAGAGATGGAGGGCAGAGTCAGATGTTTTTATGATGGCTTTCGGTAACCTAAATGTGCAAATAGATTTGTTACTACAACAACTGGTTTTGTGTCCTCTAACTTTTGGCACTGTGGTTCAATGCCCCAAGTTTCCACCCCTCATTACAACCCTGACTGAACATAACATTGAAGGCCTTCTCGATGACCATTCACAGATTCTGGAACTGCTTGCCGAGAGAAGCTAGGTTTTCTCTCTATCTCTCTGATATCCTTCTGCTGGACAAAGAACCTTTTGTTCAGACAGGTCTCTGGCACATAGGCAGGCTTGCCGTTCGGGGGGGGGGGCTGATGACTCAGTTTAATATTTTTAATTGTGTTTTTAATTAAAGATTAATCAAGATTTTTCTTTTCAACTGAATGTTATTATTAGCTGCCTTGGGCACTGTTGGTTTGCTTGTTTGTTTCGAAAAAGGTAGCCATCTGCCTTGGTGGGTTTCAGTATGTTGACAAAATTAAAGGAAAAATAGAAGAAGAAGAAAAATGGGCGGGGAGGAAAGGGCAATGTGTTTTGACAGAGCAACACATTCATTTCTGCATGAACTTTCATGGATTGAAATCCACTTCTTCAGACTCAATTAGTTCTTTTGGGCAGAAAGGGGAATTTTGTTGACATAATTAAGAGAACTACAGTACCTTCTCTAGATGAGAGCCAGTGTAACGTATTGTTGGGCTAGGGCTCAGGAGATGTGGGTTCAGTTCCTGCTTGGCCATGGAAACATAGGAGGACAGAAATTATAAACCATTCCTTGACAATCTCACATGCCTTAAAAACCCTGTTAGGCTTAGTTTGGCACCTTACAACCACCACCTCCCATTGAAATCAGTGGTCCTGTAGTTCCTTTTCAATCATTGGGAGGACACAGAAGGTTTTGAGCATCGTTACCCATACCTTGCATTTCTGATTATGATGATACTTAAAGGAGCCATAAGCACTGTAACTTTGCTGCTGTATCTTCTTGACTCATGGTTTCAGACAGCACACAAGATGTTATTATCTGTTATTGTTAGGATCTGTTTTATTTGCAGTTGCCTGTTTTATTTGCAGTTGCTAGAATGTTATGCTTCTATTGGGATACACAGTGTGTTGTAGTGGATAGAGTGATGTTGTAAGACTCAGGAGTCCAGGGTTCGAATTCACACTCAGCTATGCAAGCTCACTGGGTGTGTGGAACTGGTATAAATCACTCCTTAAATATCTCACTTATTTTGAAAGCCCTGTTAGAGTCTCTGTGGGTTGGTTCCAGTTTGACAGCACATAGCAACAAATACTGAAGAGGTTTGGGTTGGCCTTGAACATGTCAGTATCTTACGTAACTCACAGGGTGGTTGTGACTAGTGAGGGTAAAATAAAGTAGCTCCCATGCTCATCTCCTGCAGCGTTTGGGGGGAAAGGCAGCAAACAAGTGTATTAAATAAAATGACACACTTAAGATGATGTGATTTTTTTTTTTAGTACTGTGTGGATACTTGTATTCAGGCATGGGCCACTTCTCCTATCCTGAAGCCCATTTGTAATTAGCTTCTAAGTAGTATTTAAGATGCAGTTCAAATATGACCACTACCCACACAGACAAGATCATCCCAAGATATTTCATTACAGTTCAGCCCATGCCCACCTTGTGGCAGCGGTTTAGCATCTGTCACCCAAGGCAGCAACTGACTCCGCCTAAGGGTAGAGCCGGCCTTGCATTCCAGAACCCACACAGCACTGGAGTTGCAGCTCTTTTGCGGCAGCCGCCCTTTCACGTTGCTTTCTGATCCCTGTCTCTTATAACCGCCACACTCTGCAATGAAAGCGGAGGGTTCACCTATAAACCACTGTACAATCCACCACCAGATTCCTTAAGTTGAGAGAATTTTTAAATTTTTATTTAAAATATTTTGCCCTGCCTTTCTCCTTAAATGGCTTGTGTCACTAAAAAAAAAACAATGTTTATAGCTAAAAACAATTATAAAGGTGGCTTACATCATTAAAAGACAATATTTGAAGCTAAAACAATAAGTATACAAATACTAAAAAGGATCCCCGAGGAATGGTAAACAAAAGCAATACTAAAAACACATTCAAAGCAGCAAGGCATAACAAGCCATTTAAAAATCCCACTCAGGCAGCCAGTCACTGAGGGAAAGCTTGCCTGAAGAGAAACACCTTCGCCTGCCTGTGGAAGGACAGCAAAGATGGAGCCAGTCTGGCCTCCTGTGGGAGGGAGAGCAACTTATCCAAAGTTACCAGGCCTCCCCAATGCCAAAGCAACTCTATCAACCCAGGATTCCATAAGGTGTCTAAAACTCCTCCCCCAGATATCTCTGCAATTTGCAGAGCACAGTTGGACCCCTGTATCCACAGAAGGTGCCTTCCATTATTTATTTATTTATTTATTTATTTATTTATTTATTCATTCATTCATTCATTCATTCATTCATTCATTCATTCATTCATTCATTCCATTTATACCCCGCCTATCTGGTCATATTGATAGGCGGGGTATACCACAAATACCTGAAACTGCAGATAGTAATAAACCCTATATGCAATATACAAAGGCCACAAGGACGCACCCCCTTGTACGTTGTATATAAGGCTATGGCAAACCGCAGATAACTGAAACCACAGATATCAATACCGTGGATATGGGGGCCCTACTGTATTTCAGGAAGGTTTGCAGTAGTCAGGCCAAGCTTTGGAGCAGGCAAACGTGTCTTGCTCTTTTGTTGCTCAGTTTTGTGTTTTGTTTTGTGTTTTGTTTGTCACCACTTTCACCCTTCTCCCTGTTGTCAATTAAATTTATCCTGCTCACAAACACACACCTTGTTCTTGATCTGGCTTGGTTGTGGCAACTCATAAGATTTTGTTTACACATGTTCGCGGTGGCATCACACTTGATCGGGCACTGTGATCTCTTGGACAAAATCAAACTGTTTCCCTGTAGCCAGTTGGGTTCTTTGCCACTGAAGGTGAATTAAGTCAGAGTAAAGCTGAGAAGCGCAAGATCCTTGCCAAACCGAACAAAAATATTTGAAAAGATTGACCCCAGAAATCACCAAAAAAAGCGAGATCTTTTTGACGTTTATGAAAATGAACACAATGAGGCTGTCTCTTTAATAATGTAATGCATTTCATTCAACTTTCATTACATTCAAGTTTCCACCCTGAACATCCACGCTCCCCTCTCCACCTTAAAAAGCTGACCCTGAAGAGAGGAAATGGCTGCTGCCTGGATCAGATGGGATATGAATATGTCAAAGGTGAGATCCATTTGGAAGGGGTTTTCCATTTAAGGCCTCACTTGGAAACATTTAGGTCATCTTCTCTGAAAGTGTTAAAAAAAGAATGACAGAAGGGCCGGCCAGGCAGCAGCATCATGCCTTCCATTTGTCACACAGTGAAATATTATCTCTTGTCCTCTTATGTTTACCAGGATAGAAAGACAGTTGAAAAACAGGATGATTCAGTCCCCAAAGCTTTTTGTCCACTTGCTTCAGACTGTGTTTCCAGGGCCAGCTTGCACAAAATCTGCCATTCTTCATACAACCATGGGTGAACTAGTGTGAACAAAACATGAACAATACGCACAGTGGCAACTCATGTAATGAACTGCTAGATACCTTCGGGTTTCAGGTAGCTGACTAAGTAGGGAGTAGACTTCATGATGCAGTTCTGAAGTTCTAAGAGATTTATGTTTATTTTGCTTATTATAACACACAGTTTAGGGGGGAAAATACTTTTTGGACTACAACTCCCAGAATCCTCCGGCCAGTATGGTCAGAAGTTTCTTTTTCCCAGGTTAGTGCTACATATATGGCGGAGCATGTTTGCCATACTGAGATTATTGTAGGAGATGACTATTATTTTCTGGATGGTTGCCCCCATTTTGTCATTAGTTTTAGTGTTTGTTTTATGCCTGACATGCTAATTCCATAGAATCAGAAGTTGTTATTGTTATTCATCCAATTGGCCCATGTCTCGTCCCCTTTGAACTGCCCCATACATAGTTCATCCCCAGGGCCCTAGAGAAAAATCAACCTCTCCAGTTTGTGATCTCAATCAGCAACTTCTGCACCATTCACAGGGATTCATCATTCTCTGATTTTATATGGTCTTTACACATGCACAAACAAGTGAAATGCTGTGCCTATTAAGGCAATCACACAAACTGGTTTTTCCATTTCACTAACCATCTGTCACACACCTGGGTGCGCAATTTAGTGGACAACCATTTGAATGACTCTAGCATGTCAGAGTGCACAATGAATTGCCAGCAAGATCATGCACATTGCATGCACAATTTCTGGTTTATTTATACTGCATAATAACAGCAAGATTCTGGCCTCTGTTTGACAAAGAGTCACTACAGTCCTGTGTTGTAGTAAAAGCCTTTACCCCACTGCATCCTGGCATGTAAGCAAAGCCTTTAAGAGGGAAAGGCACTGAGTTCCATAATGTTTTCCTGTTTTACGGCGAATTGTTTGACTGAACTGTTGGATTAACTTTGGATATTTTATTTTTGTTGTATAGATGACAGGGTGGGAGGGATGTGATAGTTTCCAGACAATCTGTTGAACTCTTTCAAGGACTTGGCACTTAGGCACCTGCCAGTTTTCTGCTCTTACTTTCTCTACCATTTGTTTTGGTTTTTTAAATTCCAAAACATTAGCAATCCCTAGCTATCACCTTATCTAGGTTTTCCATTATCTGTAAGAACTGGAATGCCTGGAATCCATCACTGGACTCCATAGGCAGATCACTACTGTTTTTAGCTTTGCTTCCTGCTTAAATATAGTCGACTTCAATTCTTCCATTCTTCAGTTGCACTTGGGTGTGTTCTGTCTCCAAGGGAGTGACCACAGTAGTGTCCCGTGAGTTGCTGACTCTTGTTATTTTGTTGTGTGGTATAGTTTATTCTTGATTCCTTCCTGTTATCAATCTTTTTGCCTTTAAACTATTAGATCAAATTAATTATCATCAGAGAATTTTCCTCCGGCCACAGCACCTCCCCCCCATCATTGTTTTTTTCTCCTCAAATTATTTTGGGCCCATTTAAGCACTGTGTTGTCTGTGATAATAAGATCCCAGTTTCCGATGGACACGCTGTGCCTTTCTTGTTTGGGAGAACAACATCGCACTTCTTCCTGTACCCATTGCAAACATTTTAAGCACGGAGTTCTTCGATCTCACCTCTTGAGGATAAAACTCCGACTTTGGGAACAATCCTTGCAACCAGTTCAAATGGACCAACCTCCCTGTAGGGCCACTTCCCAAACCAAAGCAATGGAAAAAGCCATTACTCGACCTCCCTCTCCACAAGTAAGAAGGAAATGCCCTAGTCTGTGCCTCTTTTTCCAGTATCATCACCATTCCCAGAAGGAGCGTCGCTGTTTTGAAGATCAGATGGGTATCTCATTCCAGAAGCATGAGGAATGATTCTCAGCACATGAAAGACCAACCACTTCTTTTCACTAGCTGTCATGGATTAAACATCAACTGACTAGCCTAGACTGTTACCTAAGGTGGTTTGTCAGCCACCATGGTGCCATATTCATTCCAAAGAAGGCAGCTCCAGAGTCCGTTAAGTACAAATAAGTAAAACCCAAACGCCTTCTTCCCGCTGAAGTGAGTAGAAAACCTGCTTGAACCAGAACTCTGTGTGGACTTCCTGAGACAAGAGGAATCCGTGAAATGTGGAAACCAGGGCAGATAGTAGTCACCATAGCAGTAATGCTGTGGGCTTTCATCAGCATTTTATCACTTTCCCCAATGGTTTGAAAACTTATTCTTTGGGACTACAGCTTTTGGGAGCTGAAATCTAAAACAAGTAATTTTCCCAGTTTTTACCTTCATAAAATAGTAAGGCCCCAGTTCATCTCTGGTTACAGCTAATTAGTTGCATACAGTAATAGATGGAGTTAGATTCAGATTGTACATCAAAGCAATGCACCACTTTCTTGTTTGGACTCAGGTTAACGAACTGCTACTGTTGTGTTATTATGGTTGATATTTAGCAATTGAAACAATGGATTTCAAAATCATTCTTGAACCTTCAAACGTGTTATGGCAAGGCATTATTATTTCCAAGCTCTGGTCCATTTTAGGCAGACATAGTTACAGATCTAGGCTAATGGACTTACATATTTACGTACAGATATGTAGGTCCATTAGTGCAAAGCATGTGTGGAGTGGATTAGGTACACGTCTGTCTCATTTCTGCAGGATGTGTTTTCCTTTCTCCCTGGAATATCTTTTTATGTAATTGCTCAGCGCTTCCAGTCCAAGGACCAATAACTTGTGGCAAAGTGATGTCTTCTGAGTACTTAACAAGTTTTTAACCTACGAATCAGAACTCTTAAAATTGCCTTGGGGGCCTCACTCTTGACAGTCCGATACATGCCCTGAACTAACCCCAGAATGGCATAAAGTAAAGCATATGTGCCTGTTAAAGGGTCAGCATGGAAAGTGCTTTACCTCAGTAGTCTTAAGCTGAAGAAGACATTCCTCTGGAGGAATGCTAGGCCCTCCTCCCAGCCATACGGACAAAATTCTGAGTATTCTTCCAAGTTACACCAAATTAAAGCTACAGCACTAGGAAGTTCTCTAGACAACAGTCCTATGACTCCAGTGGTCCGTTCACACACACACACACACACACACACCGTCGTGATCATTTTCTGTCTGGAGCAAAGGAAGGAGAATTGCATTTTTCCAACAATTCTTCTGATATGAGGTGATTGCCAATGTTGTTGCTGTGCGCCATCAAGTCACCCTTTCATTTATGGCAACCTCAGTAAAATGAGTGATTTCCAAAATGGCTTGTCCTCAACAGCCCTGCTCAGCTCTTGTAAACTCGAAGCTTGTGGCTTCCTTTAGGGAGTCAATTCATCTCGTAGTAGTTGACCGTCCTCTTTTCCTGCTGCTTTCAACCTTTCCTAGCATTACTGTCTTTTGTAGAGAATCTTGCCTTCTCATGATGGGCCCAAAATAGGACAACCTCTGTTTCAACATGAGGTATATTTAGTTAATGGCCTTGGAGCCAATGTTGTGTGGGAATGCAGTTAATTGTCCATTAATTGCACCTTAAAGTGATCCTCTTAACATGTATGTAAGGCTTCCCTTGCCCCCACATTTGTTCACATCCACATTTGTACGCATCCTGTAGCCTTATGGACTAGAAACTTCTTTGTTTTAAACAAAGAGGAAAGCTGCTATTCTAAGGCTCTCAGTTTCTGTAGATATCTAGCTTTTATTCTCACTCCACAGGTGGGAAGAATGCTCATAGTTTTGAAATAAAGCACTGTACTTTGCCCCACTTCATGCATTGGATTTATTGTTATTTTAATTGTTTTTTTAAGGAGTCAGTTGGCTGCATTTTGTGACACATTCCTGCTGCTGTCTATTTGGCACTTGCATACCGTTGTTCTGCCGTCCATGATTTTGAGTCGATCAGTAGAAATGTGGCGTGCACTTGTTTCCCAGATCTAAGACCTGCTCTTTCAGAATTCTTTGAGAGCCAAAGTCACCATCAGTTCCCCCATTCAGGTCCAAAGTGGACTTAACAGCACCGAGACTGCAGCATGAACCAGAGAGCTGGAAATAGGGCTACTGACATGATAAAGAGGTGGAAGCATCTGCCCTACAAGGAAAAACATGTGGGTTTTTCAGATTAGGGAAAAGACAGATAAGTAAGTAGGGGACAGGAGTGGGGGGGGGAAACACACAATCAAAGCTTGGGCTTTCTTTAAGTAGGGCTCCCAGAGTCTAACCAGTCTGCTGACTGCATTCAGTGGGGGAGCCTGGAAATTCATTCTGGGAAGAAATTTGCCTTGTCATCTAATAAGCAAAGCTGGTACACTGGGTAAAATTGATTAGTTGTAGTTTCAAGCCAGATAAGACAAAGTAATTTCTTGCATAACATTTAATTTACAAGACCTGCAACAAAATGTTGCAGCACAGACTGCTAGCTTTCAGGATTCTAGCCACTGCACCCTTTCCCTTCTTGCCCCTAGTTTTCCATCTCTTCCTCCCCAGCCATTCACAGTGGTCCCTATGAAGCCCCCAGTGAGCTGCTTTGGGGGTAGGGGGGAAGCCCCTAGGGTTTCTGTTCTGAACGCGAAAGAAATTCTGCAAGCTGAAGTGGTAGCTAAGCCTGCTGATCCCTGTCTCTTGTATGTGGATGGTGCCATTTTGGATACATAAGAAGTGCCACTCCCATGCTGAACATTGGAAATAAGATAGAATTGGCTACCACGATTGATTGATTGATTGATTGATTGATTGATTGATTGATTGATTGATTGATTGATTGACTGACTGACTGATTGATTGATTGATTGATTGATTGATTGATTGATTGATTGATTTACTGCCCCATTAGTGCAGTGCAATACTCTGAGTGGTTTCCAATAAAATAAAGTGCAGTGATCATGAACTAAATAAAACAAATAAGCAGCACATGTACCACCACTGGACATGTCAGAAACTGAGTCCATTAGTTATGGCAAATGCCTCTGGCCCCTACCCAGGTTAGATGAATCTGAAACAGAGACAATCTGTGGAGGATGGGAATATTAATGGATATTGACCATGAAAATACTCCTTTACATGCTATATAGCTAAAGTATAATAATGCTCCCAGGAGGTGTAGTGATTGTCCACATCTTGGATCGCTCTAAAAGGGGATCAGGCAAATTCATGGAACATAAATTCTTCCCTGGGTATAAGAGGAAACAACTGCATGTCTCCAGTATCAGCAGCTGTATTGTTATTTTGGTTGATTGATGGATGATCAGTTGATGCATTTTAAGCTGTGTTTTATCCATACAGGTGTCAGAGTGATATACAAATATAATTAAAACAATAAAAACATCAAAAAGATGTCATCGTAAAGACAGCAAATGATGCAAAACAAAGAATCTTGTGAGACATTAAAGACGAAGACGTTCCGTTGATAAAAACTTAATTAGACTGTAGCCCACTTAGAATCATAGACTGATTCTGTGGGCAAGTGGCCTATAAAGTCATCAAGGCCAACCCTCTGCTCAGTGCATTAGTCCAAATCAAAGCAGATCTGAAAGAAGGCTGTCTAATTTTTTCTTCAATGCCTCCAGTATTGGAGTGC
Organism: Pogona vitticeps; assembly: GCF_051106095.1. NCBI lineage: Eukaryota > Metazoa > Chordata > Lepidosauria > Squamata > Agamidae > Pogona > Pogona vitticeps. The sequence goes on along the minus strand of NC_135783.1, from coordinate 12,461,391 downwards.
TCACCCCCTCCCAAGGTAATTGGTTTTATTGCCATACTGTTCTGACAGTTAAGAGGTTTTTCAGCCCAAATCTGGCTTCCTTTAACTTGAGCCCATTGTTGTGTGTCCTGCAGTCTGGTATGATCAAGAACAGATCCTGTCCCTCCTCTATATGTCTACCTTTCAAGTATTTGAAAAATGCTATTCTATCGCCCCTCATTCTTCTTTTCTCAAAGCTAAACATGCCCCGTTCTTTCAATCTTTCCTCATAGCCTTTCATCTAAAGCATGTCAGTAACACATCACAAAAGCTTCTGCCAAATGATATGTGGTTACTTATGAAGATGTTCCAAGACTCACAAGGGGGCTATGGTGCCTTAGAAATAAAACAGAGGGATGGTTGTTCTGGGTTTTTCGGGCTCTTTGGCCGTGTTCTGAAGGTTGTTCTTCCTGACGTTTCGCCAGTCTCTGTGGCTGGCATCTTCAGAGGACCGCAACAGAGGGAATCAGCCAGTTAAAATATTTGATTGAAATTGGAATTTAAAAAATCTGACACCAAAATCACTGAAGATGGTACCACCTCTGTATAGAAGGCATTCCGTAGTTGTGGCACCGTAATCCAGAAGTTGTTCTCAAGTCCTTAAAGTGCTTGGAGAAGAACTGCTGAATCAAAACTTAGAAAAGTTACTTTTTTGGACCGCAGCTCCCATAATCTCCAGCCAGTATGGATAGCCGTTCTTCTGTTAAGGGAAGTTATAATCCAGAGAAGGAAACTATTTGAGCTGTGGTCCAAATGCCAGCTGCTGTTGTACATGTCCTACATTTATATTTCCCAGTCAGACATCCAGGTAGCCAGTGAGAAGCAGAATCCTGGACTGGTTTGGGTGAGATCCAGCATGGATCTCTATTTGTTCTTATAGGAAATCAATGTAACCTGTCTTAAAGAGTATTGTGTGGAGGGGGAAGAGTTGGAGTGCAGATACAGCCTGGAACATAGCTTTCAAAAGTAATTAGTTGTAAAGAGTAGTTGGTTCCAAGACTCCTTAAAGTGGCTTCAACACCCACGACAGATGCATAGCACAAGCCAGCACTTGAATCATGTGATTTTCCTCTTCCACTGCTTAGCTGGGTCCACATAATCTGCCACTGTGACTAAAAAGTTATGTTAGCGCTGCAAAAGGGGTAGTGTGAACTCCCGTTAAATTATAATCACAATGTAAATTCATAACACTAGCTATTGTGGGAAGGAATTAATTCACAGTAGCCAAATATTTGCGGTTAGTTATTTTCAAATTCTGAGTGTAGGATTGTTATTAGTTTCTCCTCCTCCTGGACTCCTCAAAGTACCTGTTGTGAGAAACAAAGTGGGTTGACTCTTGGGCCTAAACAAAATATTACAGTTAGGAAGTGCTTAGAAAGTGGTAATTACTCATGGGCTTAGCCACGACTTATTTTCCTTTGCATTTTGGAAATTAGCTTGCTTGAGATTTGTGACTAGTCATGTAGATGCACAGGCTTCATTTGCAAGGCTGTTTGTGCTTTGAGGCGACCATGTGCCTAAAGGAAAAACATTGAAAAAGCAGGAAATGTCCATTCCCTTACATGTTTGAATCTTAGTCTCATTCTGTAGCGTGGCTCTTTAGTCCGCAACATACTTAGGGGGAGGATGTCTATGAGATTTCACTCTTTCTCTGCAACCTATACTTGAACCCACAAGCAAGTTTAAACATGTTTATGAATAATCTGACCTTTCTTACCAGATTACTCATAAACATGGTGAAAATCTCAAATTCAAACATCAACTGTAAAAAATATGACATGTCATAGAAATTCTACCTATAACTATCATGTGCCATCACATCAGTTCTGATTTTAGAGGGTTTTCTAGGCAGAGATTATTCAGAAATGGCTTACCTTTCCCTTCTTCTGGGTACACCCTGGGACTGTACAATTTGTCCAAGGCCACACAGACTTTTCTGTGGTGCACAGTGGGGAATTGAACTCCCAGCCTGAGCTGTCCATCCAGCTAGTCCTTAACATACTCTGGGCAATGACTAGGCTAAGAATTTAAGAGGCTTCTCTTCCTACATTCTCATCATAAACATGCCTGATTTTTCATAATGTTCTTGTGTTCAGATATCCAGAAATCTGCACAGTGATTCTTTCAAATACATAATGCTTACTTAGCGATTGTAAAGTAAAATATACATACATGTGTGGTTTAAGGGAGGGAGTCCTTTCCTCCACTTTAAATCTTCCTTTGTTCCTGATGCATTAAAATTTTCTTTTACAGCTTCTATAAAGAAAAGCAGGAAAGTAGTCGCTATAAATATTTAATTGAATCAGGTCTTGCCAGCTCCCTGCTGTAACCATGTGATGTGACTTTGTCTGGCTGCAGGAAAGCGTTTCCTCTTTGTGGCGGTCTACATATTTGATTTCTTTGTGGAAGGAGATCTAAGCTGCATGAGGTTGCCTTACTTAAGCTGCTGGTGACTAAAGGAGAGAACCTTAGACACAGACACATGCTTTATGAATGCCAGGAATTCATTTCCCAGGATGAGAAACATTTATCAATTAATGCTCCAAAGAGATGGCCTTAGCAAATTTTGATTGTCTTTTCGGATCATCTGATCTTTTACACATATTACAGGGAAGGTTCTGTCAAATGGAGAAGCTTGGGTATCCATGCATTATTTATACATTTTGATTTGCTGTAGGAAAATGCAAGAATGCATTAATCAGGATTATGGATGTAAAAAACAGTATATGGGATACGTGCATCTTTGATCCATCATTTGCTTATGGTCACAAGAACTTAGATGTACATAAAGTTCTCCTGCATTCAGTAAAAAATGCAGGTAGCCCTGCTGGACCAGACCAGAAGCCTATTTAGTCGAGTGTCGTTTGTCCGTCTGTGGCTGACCAGATCAGGAGTGTCCAGAAATCTTAGCAGGGTGTCATTTCTCACCTGAGACAGGTTGTCATAATGCACTGAAACTGTCTGTCAAAGACAGTCCAGCTCTTGTGAGAAAGGTGTCACCTCCATAGTGACAGAGAGACACCAAATCTTGCTTGTCTCTGTTGCTTGATCCAATTTGCAGAAAATCCTTCTACGATATTTTCCCTTTGAGGAGCTAAACTCACGTAAGCAGAAAAAGATGGGCTGATTGTTCATAAGGATACAACCAACCCATTCATTGCTTCTGTTTCAGAGTCTGTGTAACAAGGAAACAATTTAAATTTGCACATTGACCTACCGGTAAGTGTGTAAAAACTGGTCTTGAGGTAATGCATGTTCTCTCTAAGACTGACCCACCACAAAAAACAAAACTTTGTCTTCTCACAGGCTTCCTTCTTTGGCTGACAGGAATAAAATAAATGGTTCACATTTCCAAACCAGATACCGATGCAAAACCACCACAATAACTGGACATGAATGTAATAGCTCTTTTCCGCTATGGTTGCCCGGTGATAGGTGTTCAGAGATATTTATTCTATCAGCTGCTGATAGCCTTGTTCTCTTTGAATGGCTCTAATTCCTTCTGAAAGCCATTTCTTTGTTGTTACCCCCATGACCCACAGCACGAAATTCTTTACTTTCACTATGCCCTGTGTGAATCATAGAACTGTAGAGCTGAAAAGGACCCTGGAAGAGTAACTGAATCCAATTCCCTCATGAAGCAAGAAATCCAGATCTAAGGCTTCCTTGACAGATTGTCATTGAACCTCTGTTTAAAAGCATCCAAGGACGTTTTTAAACAGGTCCCATCTGAGGTAGTCCATTCCACTTCCCTGTTATTCCTCCAAAATCTCTCCCACCTCTCAGCTTCGTTGGGATGTCCTTGGCTTCTGGTATTACTACAAAAAGAGTACACCACTGGTCCCCTATGAATCCCAGCAGTAAGTAAGATAAGGTCCATCCTTTGTAATGAATGAGGAACTCTGTGCTCATGGGAGATCTCTATATACCTAATGAGATTTAAGCGTGTGAAACAATCTTCTCAGTGTGTCCTTCATGGCAGAGACAATTGCTCTTGACATGGTGAGATAGCCCGTTCAGGATTCTCCACCGAGGATTGTTCTTTTTTGTTGTGCATGGCACAGTTTGTACGGAACGTCTCTAAAGTCCATTTCCACTTTGTGAAACTAAGCGCACACACCTGGTAGGCACAAAAGGGCAAGCAAATTCCTCACAGAGATGACAACAACTGTCAATGGCATCTGCTTTTTAATATTCGGTGCAACAAAGCAGCAGTTCTTGACTTCACTTTTGCAAAAATGTGCAGAGGTGTGAATTTTCTAAACTTCACCGCCGCCATAAAATCTTGCCTTCTTACAAATAAGAATATTTGCATTTTTCCTATTTGGCTTATGAAAATGTGACAAGTGACACTTCACATCCATAGGGACATGTGTGTGCATATTACACCCATCAATTTGGGTATTTTTAAGGAGAACGGTGGGATAGAAATATTTTTAATAAGTTAACTAAATAAATATTTTCAAAGTATGACCTATTTAGCTCACATCAGTTGAGGATCCCACCCACACGGGATGCGTAGAAGAAACAGGACCCCTCAAAAACTATTACCCCTCCAGTGAGAATATGTCTGGGGTTTATTCTTTTTGTGTCAGGGTGCAATGATTTTGCTATTTGCTAGTGGTTAGATCCCACATTTAACAGAATCTCTTCAGACAGAAAGGTCACCATGGAAATTATGATATTAGCATCATCCACCTTGGCAGTGCCATCTGTTCTGTCTTTGGAAGCAAACATACATCCATTAGAGACAGGGTAGGAAGTGAAGCAGGAAGCAGCCAGGCTTTCTAGCCAGTGACTAGGAATAAATATAAGGCAGTTTTGGAGAATTCAGTTACTTATACTGAGGATCCAGAGTCAGAAACTATGCAGGACAAGGTACAATTGTCAATTGCCTGACTCTGACTGGGTTGTAATAAGACCCCCTGGCCATTTATAGTGGTGGCATTGACATGCAGCTGTTGGAGATAACAGGGATTCCCTTCAACCTTAGAGATGAGCATAGAGGGGAGAGGTAGGGTTTGCCTGCAAACCTCCATGGATCAGAGAAGACTTGGAGGTGGAACATTCCCTTATCCTGCTTCATCCGCTATTCCTCAAGAAGGTTCGTCACTGATTTGGAAAGTTCCCATATATGGGAGATGCACACACAGCTTCACGTGGGAGGGATGAGGTTTGCCGTTTTGCACACCTGAAGGGATAAAGGTGAAGCTGTTGCTTCTGTAGACATCATCCAGGAGATATTTCTAGGCAGATGAGCTGCATTCACCCATTTTTGAGACCCCTGCAGTGTCCACATGACGTGGCTGGATCGTAGGGCTGGAATGGAAAGAAGGACCATAAAGACACCCTCTTCCAACTAAGATGCCAACCTCCTCTATCCTGCCTCTCGCTCTTAAAAGAGTAATAATTCATATTGCATTCAGGAAGGAGAGAAAGAGGCTCGTTTTCTTTCTGCCTGAAGAAGCAATGTTGCATAAATAAATGGCCCTTCCTCCCACATGAGGACAAAGGAAAATGATGTAATCAGACCAGAGCCATTTGTACCACAATAGCAAAGGATCTGTCAGCACTCATGTCTGTAAAATCTTACTTTTCAGGGGTTTACAGCTAATCATAAAAATATTTGGGTTGAATTGTAACTTCCTGTGTTGAGAGTGTAGCCAGAAAATATTTTTTTTAAATAAGTTATAATCCTCCCCCCCCTTTTTTTTTTTTTTTACAAAAATTGTTCTGTAGCCCTTAATACACAGAGCAGCAGCCCGGAGGGACAGCGAGATTGATTCCCAGGTCCTGTAAAAATTGTAAGGGAGCAAAATCCTAGCCTGCAGTACAGGCAGAATTAAATCCTTGAATATAAGTTCTTATTTAAGAGCAAATGCATTGGTACAAAACAATTCACGTGCTAATCATTAAGTCAAAGGTGGTGGCGTGTACACATACCCCATTGCCCGTTTTGTCTTGCTGCCAAATCAGTTCCAGGAGTACACGTTCGTTCGTTCGTTTAGTCGTTTAGTCGTGTCCGACTCTTCGTGACCCCATGGACCAGAGCACGCCAGGCCCTCCTATCTTCCACTGCCACCCGGAGTTGTGTCAAATTCATGTTGGTTGCTTCGCAGACACTGTCCAGCCATCTCATCCTCGGTCGTCCCCTTCTCCTCTTGCCGTCGCACTTTCCTAACATCAAGGTTTTTTCCAAGGAGTCTTCTATTCTTATGAGATGGCCAAAGTACTGGAGCCTCAGCTTCAGGATCTGTCCTTCCAGTGAGCCCAAAACAGTTTAAGACAGGCATTTACACTTTAAATCCCTGTGCTTTTAGTGGTGGCATGAACCGTGGTCCCAGAAATCAACTTCAGAACAAGGTGCACGCTGCTTGAACACCATGTATTAAAATGGACGTGCTCATTCTAAGCAGCTTTGGTGATGCAGAGGCAGCAAAAAGCACTTTGAAGGAGGTGTTTTCACTGTGAAACGTCTGTACTTCGTTTTGGGTGCATGAACCATGCTCCCAGGAGATCAACTGGGCCTTAGCAAAGGGTGGGCACTCCCTGCCTGCCTTGTTTTAAAGTGGAAATGATAGATTTCTAGTGCATATGTTTTTGCCAGCACTGTGTAGCAGAAATAGGGCTGATGATGGGCCCTGACCCCCACCCCGCAAGAATATATGCAACTGGTAATGAATTTATTGCAGGACCTTTGCTAAGACATTTTGGGCTAATAGTAAACCACTTCTGAGTACTCTCTACCTTGAAAAACCTGGAAAGGGTCACCAGAAGTTAGAATTTCTTTTTCGTTCCCTCCCTTAGAAGCTAATGCAATATATATAAAGAGAGAAAGAGCAGCATAAAACAAAAAATTTAGGCTCCATAACATGATTCAATTATCTTGGAGGACTTGATAACAGCAACAGATGTAGAAATTGCTCCAGAGAAATGAGAATGTTTATCTTGTAGTATTTTAAGAACAAGATATTCAGAGAGTGCTGTTTCTAGTAAGTCAAATAAAGATTTAATAAAATGCTCTCTTGCAGTTGCATAAAAAGTGCAATAGCAGACAATATTTATTTATTTATCATTTTATTTTCTTTTATTTATTATTTATTACTATTCACAAAGTAATGCCATGCAAGGGAAAAATCACAGAAGCTGACTTAATTTTTTCTTGAATTCATCACTTCTCATCTAAACATAAAGCAATTGTCAGGATTTATCTTTCAAAAAGTGTGAATGGTAGTGAGCAGACCATCTTGACTTCTGCCCTTGGTGTTGTCAACATTCAGGCTACCCTTTGCTATGCAAAGCTTGCCATACTTTTTCTTGTTGACACCGTGGGCATGATATTGTACAACATTATTGGGCCATTTCCTGGATTTTTGAATTGTGGATACACACACAGTATCCCACATTCATAAACCAGATGTTTTTGAAGGATTGGATACAGGGGCAGTGTTTGACCATTCCCAGAGAGACAGTAACAAGGCTCATGCTAGACATTACCTTGAGCAGTGTGATTGTTACCTTGCTTTCTATGGTCACTTACAAAAAATATTGAGATGCTTTGCTAGCCCACAGTGTTTCTATGCGACCGGCAAACATATGCTGGCAGAATTGAGAATCGCAATCTGATTTAAAGATAAAAAAACTCGAAGGAGGAGAATCAGAGACTTGAAATTGGTCATTCTAGTGAGCACTTGGACAGCAGGCTCAGCCAGACCTCAGCTGGTTACAGTTTTCCCCATTAAGTGACAGATAGAGTAATTCCACTTAAATTATGAAAATTTGTTTCTGATTCTGCATCTATACTGACAAATCAGCATATGTAATTTCATGGCGATGCATACGTTGCCACTTTACCAGGAAAGGGTGCCGAGTTTGGAATATCAGATCAAAAAGAGGAACTGGTTACCAGGGAAGGCAGGGATAGAAGATGGGTTCCAGAAGGATGAGCTGATATTGCAGCAAATTTTCACCTCTTCTCCCTGTGTCTGGATACTTGTTACATCTGTTAACGGCCAGAGCAACTGTTCCATTGAAAAAAACCCACCAGAAACTGCCTGGTAGCCCACATTTAATCCGTCAGATTCATATCAGCTTTTTAAGTTTCCTGGAGCTTCAGTTATTTATATACTGAATAAATCATGTCAGGATGTTACTATTATATAAGTGGTATTGTCATTGCTTCCATTTTTTCCTGAGCACAGTAATGCATCTGCTGTTCGCTATAGGCAGGATTTCTAGGGTCAGAGTCCTAACAGGAATTTTAAAAGTACTACAGTATTTCAGGGGTTTAAAGTACACGGAGGCATCGTCCCAACATGCACACCTGCACATACCTTCAAACAGCATTTTTCAGGGGAGTGATTTGCTACATTCAGATCCTGCATGCTGAGGATCTGAGATGGTGAGCTTCACCTTCTGCATGGTAGTGTATGTGCCATGCTGAGTTCAGTGGCAAATTCTGAGGTGCAGATACTCTTCATAGCCCCTGACCCAGAGAGACCCAACATGTTGCAACTGGAGTCAGAATCATTGGGATTTGATGAATCATAAACTCCTTTAATTCAATGGGCCTCCTCTGGTTTTCACCTAGGAAGATTCACTTTCTTGTTGTGAGGATTGCCACTAAGCTCAGAGGAAATGGGGAATTCTGAGGGAGAGGGTCAGTTAGCGCTATTGTCATAGTCATTCTTCCTAATTGAAAAGCCCTGGTGTTCCAACCCTAGGTAAGGTAAGGTAAACCAACCCTATGGAACTCTATATGCCACTGCAGAAGGTTGCCAAGTCTCAGGACCCTAACTGAAGTATGTGCTTCTGTTTCCTGTAGGGAGACACATCTCAGTGGGAATAAGTAGTAGTGGTGAATAGAATTTGATTTTTCTGCGTGAAGTGACTAAAGCTTGGAGGTAGTATCTTCATCCATTTCCAGCTGGTGCCAGGGCTCAGGATCTCATTGGTGTGTGTGTGTGTGTGTGTGTGTGTGTGTGTGTGTGTGTGTGTGTGTGACCGGTACATACACTTTGTCCCATTGTGGCCATATAGAGCAAGGTAGGGGGTGGAGCACCTATCATGCAATTTATGAGCTTCTTGTTACGTATGTTTTGTCAAAAGGGGTGCAGGGTGTTTGTGGGGAGGGGAAAACCTAACTCGCAGCAGGCCAAAGCCTTTTCCAAGCTCCACTGGCAGCATAAGGCATAGAAAAACTCCCTATATGTCATGTGTCCTGCAGGTACGTCTACACTAGATGTGAGGTGTAGCTGCTAAGCACATTTTACCATCTTCCAGATTTAAAAAAAATGTTTTTCTTCTGATGGTAGGAAGCCATATTACCTAGCGAGCTAAATTTTCACCTATTTTCACCCTCAGCTGGCTCACAAATAGTTTCTGCCCCTTTCCAACCTTTGCCTGACCTTCTTCTTCCCCATCACAAAGCTCCTCCCCATGGCATCCTGAGTACGTCCCCTACATCTCACATTTTTCTCCTGAGATTTCTCCAAATGGGAAGCTGCTGTAGCATCTGGACTTTAAAGTATAGGAGCTATTCTAGGTAGGGCTGAAGTAACTGCATCCGAGAGCACTAAGGCGAGCTATGCAGGATACAGCCCAAGACCAGAACTTGGAAAACAGCTGTCAGAATGGCCTAGCAGGACTGCTGGCTTGGACCCCTCACCTTACACTCATTGAAGGTAGCAGTCCTATAACTGCTTATCTAGGATCCGTTAAATCAATGAGGTTTTCAGTTCAGTTCACATGTATAAGGTAAAAGGTAAAGGTTCCCCTTGACATTTTAGTCAGTCGTGTTTGACTCTAGGGGGCGGTGCTCATCCCCGTTTCCAAGCCGTAGAGACAGCGTTTGTCCAAAGACAGTTTCTGTTGTCACGTGGCCAGTGCGACTTAGATTTGGAATGTTGTTTACCTTCCCACCGAGATGGTACCTATTTATCTACTCACATTTACATGCTTTCGGACTGCTAGGTTGGTGAGGAGCTGGGACAAAGTGACGGGAGCTCACTCCGTCGCGTGGATTCGATCTTACAACTGCTGGTCTTCTGACCCTACAGCACAAAAAGGCTTCTGCGGTTTAGCCCGCAGCGCCATCACATCCCTACATGTGTAAGACTGCCCTGTTAATCCATCCGATTTATCAGATGCAGTTGGGAAGAGGCTTACAAAATTTTATGACAGCAGTATGGTGTGAGATGCCCTTCCAAATTCACCCAGCTAGTGGTGTCATGTGGAGGTAGAAATTTACAGATACATTGATGAGGCATGAACCATAGGTGAGTTATGACAATTTTGAAATTTGTTTTCTTGATCTGGCTAATTTTTGCCACTAAGCACCAATTAAAGCAATGGGAATTAGTGGCAGTCAACTTGCTCCATTGGTTTCATAGTGGCTAATTTTATCTGGACTAGTATATTTAAATACAGGCCATTCTCAATGTGGGGTGAGGGATATGGCCTCCAGGAGGACCCTGGCACATTTGAAGGGGGCCACAAACTGGCAACAATTCTTCACACACCTCCTTTTGTTTTATGACTTATGCCTGTAATTCTTTCATATTGCATTTGTGGCTGTGGCCAAACATAGGCCATTGGAATTGGCCCAAACCAAATATCTTCTATTTTTTCTATTTTAATTTATTTTTATTTTTAAAAACTAGGGATAAGGTAACGAGTACAAAAGGTAGAGGGGGAGTATGGGGGGGAAGAGGGAAGGGGAACACAAAATGTACTGTCATCCAATCTGTTTGTTCATGTTGCGATATCAAGTCAACCTTTCGCCTTTCTACAATTTGATTGCCCTCCAGGTTTCAACTTACAGTTACATCTTAGTTTAATTCTCAAACCAAATGTCTTCTAACTGGGTATACACACCCCTAGTCTGTGCCTCCTTGTCCAATATCATCACCTTCCTACACATGGGTTGTGATAAGGTCCAAGAATTTCCACTATCTGTAGGGTCACTTCATGTGAGTTCAGATCCTAATTTCCCAAGAGTTCAACCTAGGAAATATTGTATATTGTTGTTATATTTAAATTGTTCTATTTTTATGTGTTGTTAGCTGCCCAGAGTGGTCAATTGACTAGATGGGTGGGATATAAATACAATAAATAATAATAAATAATAATAAATAACCCACTTGGTGAATCCTTCTAGATAATCAAGGGCCACCACTACAGATTCCTCACTCTCAGTGTGCAGAAAGGTGAAGGGATGGGACTAGAGTGACCCCCACCTACCTGTGATATGTATACTGTACTCTGTTAGAGAAGACCAGAATAAGGCTCAAATCAAGGATGGGGACTCAAGTCGCAGGACTCACTTTCAAGTTTGACTTAAATTACACTAATAGTTGACTTGGATTCGACTCACGACTCAGAACCCAACCACCCCTCCCTTTTTTTTCTGGGGGAAAAAAGCTTGTTTTTAATAGGGACTCAGAACTTGGTACCAAAGATTCAGATTTGGGACTTCATACCAAAGAATTGCCAACATCCCTGGCTCAAATTATAACTAGAGATGGGGGTATTCGTATTCATATACAAATATGAATATCCCCGCACAGGTGGTGATAACGAGGGTCCAGCCCCATGGGTCCGGGCGGTCCACTCACCCATCCGCTGCTGCTGCGAATGCTGCAGTTCTTCCAATGGTTCCGTAGATTGCGATCGGCTAGCCACTCCTGGCAGGAGGCGGGAGGACAAGCCTTGCTGCAAGGCCGGGGAGTGGCTCGCAGATCGCAGTCTGCAGAGCCATTGGAAGTATCGTGGCATCCGTGGCAGCGGTGGATCAGTGAGTGGACCATCCAGCTCCATGGGGCTGGACCCTCCTTATCGCCATTTGTGCAGGGATATTTGTATTCATATACAAATACCCCTATCTCTAATTATAACTAATCATTAGTGTAAACATCTACAGCCAGAAACAATAAAGTTTATATGTACAGTATATGTAACAACAACCATCGGATCCCGGCTGTGAAAGCCTTCGAGAATACTTTAATCATTAGTACTCTCACTCCACATCTGAATTAACACAGGGCAAAGTAATACTCCACTTCTGCAATGCTAGTCATGGAGCTGAGGGCAATATTTTGTTTGTGCTTTTGATATAATCATAAAATTAATGAAGGGTTTTTCCTCCAGCTGAAATCTGTTCTGCCCTGATTTTAATTATCACTTAGTATTGGAAAAGCTAGATTTTTAATAGAGTATTGATTAATCAAAGATGCCTCTTTTCATTTAAATGAACCAGGGTAGGGGTGGTGAATATTTCTGCAGACTTTGCTGAAGTATTAGTTGAAGCTGTAGACTACCAGTTTTTCTCTACAGAATTATTTCTCTCTCAGGACTACGCTCTTGCAAAGTTATAAGCACATTATTTTTGCTGAAACCTGTGGAAGAACATGTCTCCTTATAACCGTAGGCAGGATTGCAGCTGTGGCTATTGCTTGAGAAATGCTATTTGCTGTATTTAATTTAAATTAAATTGTGAATCACACAGTCCAGCATACGGCTGAAAATGGTGCAAAGGAGCCATACACAGAGAAAGAATAAGAGTAAATGTAAAATATTCCCCTGTCTTGCTGTAAATTATTCACCAAATGTACAAAAAAATCTGAATAAAGAACCTTTGCCCTGCCATATACTTTTAGACTCCAAGAAAGTCCAGGCAGTGTGTTCCAGTGGTAAGGGCTTATGGGAGTGGAAGTCCAAAATATCTAAAATCCCAAAGATTCCCCATACAAGCAAAGAGGCAATTTAAATTTTCTTAAGGGAAGTGTAACAGCCCAGTGATAAAGCTTCTTATGCAGAAGGTTGCATGCTTAGTCTTGGGCACATCGAGGCTGGCCTGAACTCCTGCAGAGAACACTGTTGATCAGGATGGGCATTAGAGAGCTAGACATGGGCCAACGGTCTGACTTGGCAGGATTGATTTAAAATGATAGTACACACTGCAGTTTATACAGATTCTGTATACTCCACCCTCCGACTAATGTGTATTTTTGTTACGCCTAAGACCATACAAGAAATATTCTCATTTGGTGGCATACATTGGTCTCTATGTAGCAGTGGGATAGATGTTCCTCTTTAATTAGAGGTATTTAAGCAGAAGGTTGACAGGTTTTATTTAAGAGATGCTCTAGCGGCATCCTACATATCCCAAAGTCCACGTATTGAGCTGTACCTTGGACCACCAAGATGCCTTCCAAATCCTCAATTCTATATTCTAACAACACAAGAACCAGTGCTTTAAAAGTTTCTTTCTAAAAATAAACATTACTGTAACTTGCCCAATCTTTTTAAAGAGGAAATGCCAGCTCATTACCAATACTTGTTAATTCCATTGTATTGCATGTTAATTGTTTTTAGTTTTCTTGGTGGGGGGGATACAATATATAGTATTAAGTAAGCAACATATAGGAAGCGTCAAACACCCCCCCATTAACCAGGAAAAGTAATGAATCAATCTTTCTTACACAAAGGTTTTAACAGCAGTAACAGCCATTGCATTATTCTTGAAAATAATACCCTTTTTTATCCCCAAAAGTATCATTGCATAGGTAATATGTTGAACCTCTACAGTATTTAGACCATTGCTATATCAGACCAAAAACCTGTCCAGTCCTGTATTCTGCTCACACAGTGACCAACCAATTGCCTTTGGGAAACCCAGAAGAGGGACATGAGCACAATACACCCTTCCACTCAACTTTCACCAGAAACTCATAAGAAGGCATATCAAAGTACCTGTTATTGCATGAGTAGCTCTGTCCTGCCAACCTAGCAGTTCAAAAGCATGTAAATGCGAGTAAGATAAATAGGTACCACCTTGGTGGGAAGGTAACGGCATTCTGTGTCTAGTCGCCCTGGCCGTGTAACCACGGAAACTGTCTTTGGACAAAACATTCGCTCTATGGCTTGGAAACAGAGATGAGCACCACCTCCTAGAGTCCGACACGGATGGACTAAATGTCAAGGGCAACCTTTACCTTTACCTATTGTATGAGTAGCTCTCTCCTGGGTTCTGTTTCTTGGGTCTTTTAATTTATAGATGACTTCAAAGCAGTAATTTATTATTTGCGCTTCTAATGCACAGCATGCACACCAAAGTGTTTAGATGGTTGGATTACAAACTAGAAGCCTTGATAAACAACATTCCATCATAGAATGTGAAGTGCACCTCAGGCACAAAGGAAAAAAGATCCACTTAAGAAACACACAACAAGCTTTAGCCACAAGCTTCTGAGTGACTACTGCAAGGTAGTAGCCTAGTAATAGTAATAGGCACAGCTTCTAGTAATGTGGCATCAGCTTTAAATACGCCTCCTCCATTTCCTTGTTCTTGGCATCGCTAATTAGTCATTTCTCCAATGCCATTCAACTGCTTTCCTTACTTTTTTCCACTGGCAATGCATCATGTTATGGCATGGGGAGTGCACTTTTTCCTCCTAGGTCAGGGGAAAAAGGCAGATCAGGAAGACTAGGCAGGCAGGCAACAAAAGCGATGCATACACACTTATTCTTGGTATAACTACATATGCCATCTAACACCCCTCTTCATTCATGTTTCCTTTTTCCAAAAGAGATTATTGGGAGCTGCTGAGAATTATGCATGCAGGCATCAGCAAAGTGTCGCCCCTTCAACAGCATTGTTCCATGCTGGATATATTATCTGGACACAGTGAATTCTCCACTAATTTCAGTGATCTGAGATAAGAGCACACTTCCTCCATATGCTGCGCATCCTCCCAGTTGGGACAACAAGTAGTATGTGGAAAGATTCCCTGCATGAGGAGAGGTGGCTTGGATTTGGGGCACAACTTTACCAGATTCTCCGTGAGTCAGATGGGGAGTCTTCACAGGCTAGATTAGGTCTGAGGTGGGGGGAGATGTTTCACTCCCTTGCATGATACTGTAATATGACCAAGAGTCAGAAGCCCTTGTCCATCTACTGTAAAGCATCTAGCGAGATGTCTATCAGTCCCATTATAACTTCTGGCCACTGATTTGGAAAGATATTCTGTTCCCTCTGAATCTCAGCCAACATTGCATCATGGATTTTCTTGATCTTCTGCAAACAGGAGACATGACAACCTTCACACCAGCCAACCCATTTTTAGCCGAATGGGTGAACGTAGTTTCCATGGCAGCGGAGGCAGGCAGAATTTGACTTTAAGAGCCTCGGCAGATGGATGCATTCTGCTTCAACAGGCAAGGCTCTCCGAGTCCAAAGAGAAAGAGAGAGAGAGATTGTCAACTCCTTTCATGCCATGGCTCTCTTAATGTGAAACCCATCTCTGGAAGAAGAGGAAGGTTTCAGCTCTTGTCTTCAGTCTTAGGGTCTCAAAAGTGCAGCAAGTGGAGTCACAAAGGAAATGGCAAATAGTAAGAGTATCCAAAGAGGGACCAACCTGTGCATTCTTAGCTATAATGATGCTGCCAAACAGTTGTCTCCAGAATCCTTACAGTGTGTTGATATGCTTGTGAACAAACAACCCTAACTTCATAGGATCATGGAACTAGAAGGGGCCTAGTGATTCTGTCCCCCTGCTTCATAACAGATACGGTAGTTGTCTCATTTCCTTTTGAATGCCTCTAGTGTTGGAGTGCTCATCACCTCCTGAAGTAATAGATTCCATTGTTATACAGCTGTAAGTTAAGACATTTCCCCCTGATATTTAGCTGAAATTTGGTTTCCTTTAATTTGAGCCCATTATTATGTCTCTGGCACTCTGGAATGATCAAGAACAGATCCTGCCCCTCCTCTGTATGAATATATTTCAGGTATTTGAAAAGTGCTATCCTACTGTATTTCCCCTTAGTCTTATTTTCTCAGGCTAAATATGTCCAGTTATTTCAGTTTTTCTTGATAGGGTTTGGTTTCCAGCCCCCTGATCATCCTTCCTGCCCTCCTCTGAACTTGTTCCAGTTTGTTGGCATCCTTCTGGACACAGTACTCTAGATGAGGTCTAACCAGTGCCAGATAGAGGGGAACTCAGTACTTCATGGGATTTGGAGACTATACTTGAATACTTCTGTTAATGCAGTTTAAAATAGTGTTTGCCTTTTTTGGAGCCACATTGCAGCTTGTGATCTACGACAATTTTAAGGTCCTTCTTGCATGCAATATTGCTCAGCCAAATATCTCCCGTCTTGTAACTGTGGGTTTGGGGTTTTTTTCTCCTGGATGTAGAACTCTGCAATTATCCCTGTTAAATTTCATTGTGTTGTCTTCAGCCCAGAACTCACTCCTATCAAGATCTTCTTCAATTTTGTATCTGTCTTCCAAGTTATTAGCTATTCCACTTAATTATATGTCACCCCCAAATTGTTACACATTCCCTGCACCCCTTCATCAAAGTCATAAGAGCACTGGGCCCAGGACCGAGCCTTGGGGTACCCGACTTGTTGTCTCCTCCCAGTTAGAGAAGGTCCCATTAATCATCACCCTCTGAGTACGATTCCATAGCCAATTGTGTATCCACCTGACACTTGATCTATCCAGCCCACACCTAGTTAGCTTGCTAAGCAGAATATCATGGGGCACTTTGTCAAAGACTTTGCTGAAGTCAAGATATATTTATTTATTTTTATTTATTTATTTATTTGATTTTTATCCCGCCCATCTGGTATATCTTTACTTACTTCCCCACAAGATATTCCGTGGCTATTTGTTTATCAATCTCAGGTTGTAATCCTGTTGCTTTCCATTTTTATGCTTTTTGTGCTAAAAAGTTGAGTGCTGCCTTTACTTTCGGTTGTCATGTTTCTATCTCCATTGAGTAATTAAATCATGATTTCTTTTCTCTATTTCTTTGTTTTGCCAATGCCTGAAGATTTTTCTTGTTAATCTCAGTTCATTTGCAGTTTTTCCCTTCCTAACACCATCCGTACAATTCTTTGCTAACTGTCCTTACTCTTCCTTTGTGGCCTTTCTTCTACTTTCTATATATGTCCTTTTTTGTTTTCAAGTCTTCTCTATGCGTTTTATGATGCCACATTGGTCTTTTTTCTTTTTCCTGTCTTTTTTTTTCTTGTTGGAAATGTGTGTAGTTGTGCCTTTAGAATTTCCTTTTTAAGAAACTCCTTCCCATCCTGGACTCAATTCCTTGTTAGGAATTTCCTGCCATGGGACCTTACATATCATTGTCCTGAATTTATTAAAATTGGGTTCCTAAAATACAGCTACATTCTACTTTTGCTTCCTTTGAAATCAAGAACTAAAGTAGAACATGGTCCCTTTCTCCCAGAGTTCCCTTACTGTTACAGTATTTCTTCCACCAAATAATTCCTTTTTTGTTAGAATCCAGGATAGATAATCTTCTAGTTTCTTCCTCTACTTCTTGTAGGAGATAACGATCAGCAAGACAACCCAGGAATTTCTTGGAAGGGCCATATTTGGCAGAATTTGCCTCTTAACAGATATCAGGATAATTGAAATCTCCCATCGCTGTTACATTGTGTCTCTTTGAAATTCTTGCAATTTGTTCTTCAGAGGTTCATCCACATCTTCTTGGTTTGAATGGACTGAAGGCTGCTTCATGATATTTATCATGGGTGTTCCATGGAGGAGGCTGTTGTGTCTGCGTAGGCTGTCCACAACAACCAGGACCTCATTTGTGGTGTGTGTCCTGGCTCATGTGGAGAACCTGCATGGACAGAGTGGCTTCTTGCTCTTCAGACAGTTGCATTTGCACAATTGAAGTACTGTATAGCTGAAGTCCCTCTTGGACCATCCAGGTGACTACAGTATAAAACTGCTGACCTAGCTGGTGTGGATAAACTATCTCCTTTTGATCTGTTTCGTTACTGTACAGTTGGTAATATGCTTAGCATGTCAAAACAGGAATCAGCCCCTTCTCCCTGCCTAAAGAAATAGCTTGTAGTTAATTTCACTTGAACGTGTAATATTATTTTTGAAAAATAATGCGTTGCTGTTAGTAATTGTTTTCCAAAAGTAATGTTTCTAAAAAGCAGTGCTATTCATTATTTTACAAGTAGCATGTTACAAATACATCCCTATTTTTAAAACAAAAATATACTTAGAATTGCAAAAATGGCAGAAAAGCAGAAAATAACTTCCAAAAACATTTTTGATGTAATAACAAAAGATTGATTGATTGATTGATTGATTGATTGATTGATTGATTGATTGATTGATTGATTGATTGATTTATTTATTTATTTATTTATTTATTTATTTATTTATTTATTTATTTATTTATTTCCCACCCCTCTAGACCATGTCTACTCAGGGCGGCTTACAACATAAAATAAATCAATATAAAAATACCAGTATATATAATCATAAAAATACAATTGCAATATTAATTAAGACAATTAATTTAAGAAAGGATTACCAAGATGGGATAGAATAAGAAAAGAAGAGATAAAAAGACTTAGCTGACTGGAGGGAAGGCCTGCTTAAATAACCAAGTTTTCAACTAGCTTTTAAAAACACCCAGCGAGGGTGCCAGCCGAATTTCTGTTGGAAGGGCATTCCACAGCCGAGGGGCCACCGCCGAGAAGGCCCGGTTTCTAGTTTTTTCCTTCCAAGCCTCTCTCGGCGTCAGAAATGTTGTTGTAATACCCCCTTAAGGAACTATGTTATGTTACTTCATGAAAATTACATTGTTATGTCCTTGTTACTCCCCAAAGCAGAGTGTTACACATTATATCCTTCCTCGAAACATGTTGCTTCCAAGTCCTGATTTTGACGCTGTTTGCTAGGTTGCTTTCATGGCATGGATGATCAGAACATCAATCACCAATCTGAAGTATGACAAGTGCTAATAGAACTACTCTGGAGTAAATAAGATACATATTGCATAACTGACTGTTGCTAGGCAGCTAACAAATGGAAGCAGAGAAGGAAAAAGGGAGCATCATTCTCCCATGTGATGCTATAGTATTGTGTATACCCAACGGCATTTAATTAAAATTCCTTTTGCAGAATTCTGGCACTGGCTAATGCTTTAGTGCCTGTTGTTGAACTTAATAATGTGCTTTTCAATCATGTTGGCTTTCTGGTGCTTGAGAGTTCATGTCCCTTCAAAGCATTTCAGATGAGCATCATTATTTATTTTAGCTCATTTTTTTTATTTTATTAAATCCAGAAAAATCCACTATATAAAACACATACTGGTTACAATCCAGCTCCATAAAAATAAGTGAGATTTTACCATTGATTTGAATAAGATACAGATTGCACCGCATTATGAAGCTGCATGATTGTGAAGTTGGCCATACTAGCTGCTTTAGAGGCTCAGTCAGAAGACACTGCAGCCCTGTAGTTTTAAATCTTTGAAATGCAGGTTGAATTTGAAAGGCAATGTTTTGAAGACATGTGTTTCTTGTATCATGGAGCTATGGGTCTCCCATTGACTGCAGTCCACTGTGAAAACACAACAGCTTATTTAAGCAGTTAATGCATTCAGGGTGCTCGCACAGACCTCCAGTACAATACACAATCCCCCTAAGTTTTGATATTTGCATGATCCCGCATGGTGTAGTACTTAGAGCATGCATTCTCGTATAAACAGCAAGAAGGGAATGCTCTAACCTACCATCTGTGATAAACAGACAGGTAGAGGTACTTCGTCCATTAAAGAAGCCTCCGTTGCTTGCCAGGGTCGTATGGTGTCCCCCAGATCTAATTGTGGCTTTTCCAGCAAACTGGGACCATGAATTTCATGGAGTGATCCCAAATGGAGACAGATACTGTCTCTTATAAGATTAGGATGAAGAACGCAAAATAGGGCCCTGCCTCCGGAGTTTCCTGGAGGAGGATTGTGGAAGTTCAAGTGTTTCTGGTGCTTCTGAAAGGTCTGTTCCTTCATTGCACTCTATGTGGGACTGCCTCTGGAAAGTGTGAGGAATCTTCAGCAGGTCCGAGATGCAAATTGTTAATAGGGACTGGTTAAAGAAATCACATAACCCTCTGTTACATCAGCTTCACTGGCTGTTGATCCATTTCCAGGCAGAATTCAAGGTGTTGGTTCTAACTATAAAGCCCTAAATGGCTTGAGCCCAAGCTATCTCAAGGACCTCATCTCCCTTTAGGAGCCTGCTTGAGCATTAAGATCATCAGGAGAGGCCTTTCTCTCAATCCCACCATCCTCACATGTGTGTTTGGTGGGGACACAGGAAAGGGCCTTCTCTGTCCCTGCTCCCAGACTCTGGAACTCCCTCCCACTGGAGGCCAGACTGGCCCCATCTTTGCTATCCTTCCACAAGCAGATGAAGACCTTTCTCTTCAGGCAAGCTTTCTGTTAATCACAGGCTGCCTGAATGAGGTTTTTTCAGTGGATTGTTGTGCCTGACTGCTTTGAATGTGTTCTTGGTGTTGCTTTTGTTTACTGGTTTTTAGTGTGATATCTGTTTGATCACTTTGAGTAGGTGTATACCTTTAAATATTGTTTTTTAATTATGTAAGCCACCTTGGGTCCTTTTAAGAAAGTCAGGGTAAAAGTAAAGGGTGATCAGTGTATCAGGCCAATTATAGGCTAGCCTATCCGTGGATCCATGTTATGCCTCTGATCTTGAACCAGGCTAATCCACCTGTGTTTACTTTCTCTGCACAGGAAGGCCTGGCTGACCAGTGTCGGAAGTCCTAGCTCACGCATCGACCGGACAAATTTTTCGAATGAAAAAGAGATCTCGAAACTTGACTTCACTCATTTCATCACAAGATACTGAGATGAAAACAATGCCAAGCTTAGAATTATCCTGCTGCCGTTGCATGACCGTCTCCATGTTTCCCTTGAAGTGTCGTGGTAACACTTTGGGGAGGTTTTCTTGCATGCTAGGAAAATGTTTGCAATTCTTGCCCTTTGCATTTTAGTGGAAGTTGCCAGTAGAACAAATGCAAGCAGAACAATATTGGGGGAGAAACAGCACTTTTTGCTCTTTCTTTATCTACAGAGCACTTCCCAAACTGAGGCCCTCTCTACAGACTGAAAGCCAAGGAATAATTTATCTCAGGGCCTTTTAAAAAATTGTGTAATACTAAACTGTATTTAACATCTCTAGTTTTCTCTAAATAATAGCCATTGGGGAATTTGTTTGCACTAGGAGGTTATCTCCCAGGGTTAATAAGATGGTTACTGTGGAGCAAGAAGTCCCTGGGAAGTAGGATCAGGAGCCCATGCATTAATGGTCTTAGTATGGATTCAACTGGGATAGCCAGAGGGGAGCAAGGGCCTCTGTTTGAACACCGCTCAAACATGGAAACTCTGTTTGAGAGGGGTAGCACTTGTAAAACAACTTCTTTAGTGTCTCACTTACCTTGAAAGTCCTATTAGCGTTGCTATAAGCCGCTTCTGACTAAATGGAACATATTACACCCTGATTCAACCACATACCATAGTTGTTGTACAGAGCAAACTGAAATCCTAGGCAGGTTAAATACAGTCATGCTTTCAGTGGCCCTTCTAATATTGTCCATATCCAGCACATACGCATACGGATTTCAATATGACTTCCATGCATATAAGTGCAGATTGGGGAGTTCTTCCCATGTTAGCCAGCCTACTTATTTGCTTATTTACAGAACAGTTCTGTGCACATTTACTCCAAAGTAAAGCCCATTGCATAAAATGGGAATTTCTCCCATTTTGTATAGGATTACAGGATCATGGAGTCAATGCTAGAGGCTCCACCTTGATATTCAGAAATGACCATGTAAGACCACATTGTTATTCTGAGCTCTTAAATACTTAAGCTTCAATCCCCAAAAGCCAGCCTAAAGCAAGAAGCCCTTGTAGTAGTCCCGCTGGACCTTAGGAAACCTCCCAGTTTCATATCTTCCCCGACTAAAGCTGTTATATTAAAATGGCGATGTCTGATACATCCGTCTTGGCTGTATTAATGCATGTGTGCTAAAATAAACATTGATTGTCATGGAAATGTGTCTGGTCTACTTTGACAGAAAAACATTCCCTAATCAGTTCTTCAGAGAGCAAAGTGATGAGATAAGGAGCTACATTAACTGGCATGCCAATGTATCCGTGTATACAGTTTCCCAGCTGTTATCCCGATGAACTTCTGTACATACACTGATCAGCCACAACATTAAAATCGCCTGCCTAATATCATGCAGGCCTCCCCCTCATGCTGCCAAAACAGCTCTGATGCATCAAGGCACGGACTCCACAAAACCTCTGAACTTTATATCTGGGACCAAGGCATTAGCAGTAGATATATTAAGTCCTGCAAGTTGTGAGGTGGGGCCTCCATGGATCAGATCTGATGTTCCAGCACATCCCATAGATGCTCAGTCGGATTGGGATCTGGGGAATCTGGAGGCCAAAGGCAACACCTTGTCATATTCCTCAAACTGAAGAATTCTGGCAGTGTAGCAGGGCGCGTTATCCTGCTGAAAGAGGCTACTGTCATTATGGAATACCATTGCTATGAAGGGGCAGCACGCTTTGGTCTGCAACAAGCTCTAGGTAGGTGGTATATATCAAAGTAACCTTCCAGCAGTAACACCTGCCTCCACTGGCCTGTGTTCTTCCCATAGTGCATCCTGCTGCCATCTCTTCCCCAGGTAAATGCTGCACACACACCTGGCCGTCCAGCTGATCTAGAAGAAAATGCAGTTCCTCAGACCAGGCAACCTTCTTCCATTGCTCCATGGTCTGGTTCTGATGCTCACATCCCCATTGTAGGCACTTTCAGCAGTAGAGAGGGGTCATTGTGGGCACTTTGAACAGTCTGCAGCTGTGCAGCCCCATATGCAGCAAACTGTGATGCACTGTGTGTTCTGACACCTTTCTATCATGGCCAGCATTAGGTTTTTCAGCAATTTGAGCTACAGTGTGCTTGGACCAGACAGGCTAGCCTTCGCTCCCCACACCCATCAATTAATTAGCTTTAGGAACTGACTGTAGACTTGCTGCCTAATAGGCCCCACCCCTTGACACCTGCCATTGTAAGGATATAGTCAATACTATTCACTTCACCCGTCAGTGATTTTAATGTTGCGGGTGATCAGTGTATAATTTAGGTTTGCTATTTTCCTTCTGGTTGGAAGCTGTATGTGCAAAGGAGCACTTCAATGACAGTGTGGTTGGTTGGGCCTAGCCGGTGGGGCCTGAGATGAGATGAAGCACCTGTCAAGTTCTGAGAGAACAGGAAAAGCTAATAGCGATACCTGAATTACTTGTCTGGTCTCAGGTGTTGGCCTTGAGACTCATGTCTTATGATTGACTCTCTGGGTTCCAGGCTTTGGCCTGGAAATCTAACAGAATGAGACACAGTTGACCTAACAACTCTGATCTGCTCCTGGGATGGATTGTGACATCAGTTCAACCGAAGATCTCCCAGGAAATCCAAGTTTTTATTCCTGTCTCTGAAATTCCTTTCTCCTTTGAGTCTTGCACTTCTTCCCGTGGTGTTGTAGCTTTCAGCCTGCAAATCTTCAGATAGAATTTATTTATTTATTGAATTTCTATATCCTACTTGACTGGCTGTTAAATTCATCATTGCATCTCCAGGACACATACCCAGTGCCATCGCAGAGAGATGTCCTCAAGTCTCACGTGTGGGTCTTGAATTCTCAGATGCCAGGATGCTGCTCATCCAGCAACCCTGCTGGTGTGCAGAACAAAGCAGACAGCAGCAACACCATAGTACAGAGCTGCAAGAAGCATGGGGAAACTGAGATTATAACCAAAATTTAGAAGGTGCCAACATTAGCCGCTGAAAGGTTGTAAGCCTGTCACTTTCCATTTTATTTTTTATTTTTTTACAAAAAGATATGGGAAGAGGGCAGTGGCAATGACAGATGAGGGTGGTAAGTAACCTGTGATCCCAGTGAGAACTGTGGCAATTTCAAGTGCAGTATGAAGACTCTTGCCCTAAACATTTTATGGGATAATTAAACATCCCATGTGAACAACTACAGCAATTTAACTGTAGTTTGTTTGTTTAAAAATATTTCTATCCTGCTTTTCTCCCCAAAAGGACCCAAGGTGGCTCTTTGTCCAGTCACAGCCTAAAAATGGGTTGTTAGGACAAACTCTTGTGGCAGAACAGCACAAGCGCATAGCAGACTGTTATTTCCATCTACTAGACTAGTTTTCACTGGGTCTTTGTACACATCTGTCCTCTAAGATTTCACTGAAGTTCTTCCCCAGGCTGCTAATCAATTGCTATCATTCCAAAGACACACAGCTTTTGTGATGAACTACAAGCATCCTTTGTTAAATTTCTTGAGGTTGACCCGAAATGCAAAATGGTAAAGATCAAGTGCAGGTCCTGTTCAATAGCCAGAATCTCCTTCTGTTGGAGACCATGAGTCTTTCTTTCCTCATGGGCCAAAATTAACTACATAACATTTGAAAGAGTATTAGATTGGGGATGCAAAAGCTGTTCAACATGCTCTTTAAATTATGCTCTATTGCTGTGTTGTAGTGAATAAAAACATGATGTAAGACGTTATCTCAGTGTTTCTCAACTTGGGGGGGTCACAAAATGTTTTCTGGGGGATCGTGGGTTGCCTGGTAAATGTTGTGGCCCTTGTTAAATAATGCCTTCCTTGACCTTTCAAAGTAGGATATTAAAGTTAGTGTTTACGAGTATGTATGAGAAAGAATATGTATGAGAAACAGGCCCTTTGGGGAGAAAAGACGCTACTTTCTGAGAAGGGATGACTTCACTCTATTAAAAGCACCTTTTTATACAAAGGTGGCGGTGGGATCTGCAGGTTACTTGGGTATTATAAAAGGGGGTTGCAACTCTGGAAAGGTTTGGAACCACTATCTAAACTGAGTGTTGTGGTATGTAAATTAAACAGAAAATGAACACAACATTTTGGATTCAGTTTTAGGCTCACACAGCTGGGAAATGTAGTTCTATACCCCATCCTCCTCCTCAAAAAAGAAAGAAAGAAAAAGAAAAAACCTACCTTTTAAAAATGCTAACTAAAAGGTTTTTGGTCCCTGTTGAATAGATTGCACTGTGGGATGAGGGAAGGGAATCCTGCAAATCTGGGCAGAATCAACTATCAAGAGTAAAACCACACCAAACCACGGACAATAGATTAACGGTCTAATCTGAGAAATATAAATGAGCTCATTTGTGAACTGAATGGCATGCTCATGTTTGGGATGGTTTTTGAGTTGGCCTTAAAGTTGTTCATCAGCAACTTTAATGAAGGAGAGTTGAAACGTTCCTCAAGTGTATCTCTTCCTGGAGATCAAGACCAAGATTATATATAATATGGTATTCCCCATTACTACTGTATGTAGAGATGTGAAAGCAGAACAATGAATAAAGCTGACAAAGGGGGAAAGCCATTAATTTCAAATGCAGAGTTGGAGAAGAGCTTCATGGCTATCATGGACCACCAGAAAGATAAATTAATGGGTACTAGTTCAGGGCAACCCTGAACTCTCACTGGAAGCTAAAATGGTTAAACTGAGGCTAACATGCTTTTGGTATATTAAGAAAAATACAAGATTCACTGGAAAAGACAATAATGTTAGCAAATGTTGCAGGCAGTTAAGAAGGGAAAGACAATTCAACATGAAATGACTTGACTTAAGAAAGGACACCATGGCCTTGCGTTTGCAAATTCTTGGCAGAGTTCTTAATGACAGAATCTTGTGGAAGGCATTGGCTGAAATCCTGCTGCTTAGCATAACATAATTTGTAATATTTAGTTTGTTCTTGGCCAGCAAAACAGAGAGGTACTTTGCCACAATTCTTGAGCGTGCATCAAGATAGCATGTGCAAGTGTCCCCAAGAATCACAATGGAGCCTCCTTTTTTTTTTTTTTGCTGGCTAGGGGTGGACTGAATGTTATGGATTGTGTTAGACTAAGTAACAAGATTTCAGCGATTAATTCATAAACTCACCATACCTCCGCAACAACAGACACATAAGAATGATAAATTGCAGAATATCCCAGGTGGTACAACCTAGGGCTAGTAATTCAAATAAATCTCTGGATGAAATGTATTTAAATCACATACATATAAATTATAGTCTACGCCTACCTTTGTTCATAAGCCTTTAAATTAGTTTATGCAGCTTGTACACCAATCTTACTCCTTTTTTTCTTTCGTCTGTGGGGGGTGGTGCGTGTGATGGGAGATCCATAAGTGGTCGCCTCTTCTCTGATGCTCTGCCATATTTGATGTGTCATAAAGCAACAAGGGAGTCTGGCAGCCATGTTCCCCAGTGAGGGGAACTGGCTGCCATACTTTCCCTTCTAATGACACCAATCTGTCAGATTTCATTTCCCTGATGTTCCCTGGAGCTGCCTTCCACGCTGTCCTTTTATTCTTAGAAATCTGTGCGCATGTTCACGTGCAAAATCCTCTTATACTGGGAGAGAAAGAGAAAAAGAAGGATTAGTCAGGAGAGCTTACTGATCAGTATGCAGCGACAGACTGAGAAGCATCAATAAATATTAAGCTGGGGAGATCCTTGGCATGACCCGAGGGATTCTGGGAGTTGTAGTCTATGGTCTGAATCACATTGGAAGCCTCGACCAGATTAGTCCCATTGAATCAACAGGATTTACAAAAGTTTGGATTTACCATTCAACAACTCTGGGGGCCATTCTTTGAAAAACTGATTCGGAAAAAAATAAAGTAACATTTTGGTGATTCCAAATGTACTGGGAAGGGTTTGATTTTGTTCATTTTATTTGCAAACTCACATGCTGTCTGGCTGGGAGAGATTTTTTTCTGGGCTGGTGTGATCGTCTATTTATCCAGCATTAACAAATCATTAATTCTAGCCTTCAATTTTAAAGAGAGCCCTACCTCTCTGCTGAGTGTTATTTTCTCTTCTCTCCCTTGGTTGGTAGCAGTTGTTTGCTTACCATTGATCTGTTCAGCTGGCTACCAAGTATGTGTGCAGCAAAGAAAGGAGCATGCAGAAGTCTGTAATTTCAAACAACTGTAAGTAAATACATGTCGTTTTTTAAGCTGTTAAGGCAGCTTCTGCTGTAGCTGTCCAGATTTTCAGGAAGCATAGCTACAGCGGAAGCTGCCTTAACAAGCTGAAACAAGGGAAGAGTGGGTTACATCCAGATGATTTCTACTTACCTGTCCTTACTAGAGGCAGGGATTCAGGCCCCTTCTGCTGTTTGTACGTGTGAGTGCTTGCTTTTCTACATGTGTGTATATGAATGCCTACTTTTGCCTCACTTATTTCATTCACTGCCTGGTCTGTGTCGCTCCTGATGCTGCAACACCTACAATGGGTCTGGAAGTTGAGTCATGTCAACTGGACTTCTTTTTTATTAGGTTGAAACATTTCACTGCTCATCCAAGTAGCTTCTTCAGTTTGAGGAGAGTTGAGAGGAGACCCCTGATATGTCCTCCATGCTGGTTTCACTTGTCTCTGGTCTGAATAGGCACATTAGATGGACAAAGGACGTGTGTGTGTGTGTGTGTGATGGAGTGAAAATCCCACCTCTGCAGTCCTTCTCCACCCATTGTCATGGGTCATTAACAGTCACTAACAGTGGTCTTTCTAGTAGGTGTGGTCCTGATCTTTCTGGGGATGGATGAAAGGGCAGCATAATAAATAGGAGACAGAGTGTGTCTAAAGCAGCATACTTCTGCTTTTTAAGGCCTCCACCCCTGTATCATGATGTTCTTTCATCCGTCCCCAGGACCACACCCAATGTGTGGGAAGTGAAACCAACTTGGAGGATATATCAGGGGTCTCCTACCAACTCTCCTCAGACTAGAAGCTACTCGGATGAGTAGCGAAACGTTTTGACCTAATAAGAAAGAAGTCCAGTTACCATGACTCAGCTTCCAGATAACCTCACCTGGATGACTGAGAATCTTCACAGATACAGTGGGTATTGAGAGACACAGTTCTTAAAGAGTTTAGGAATTCCACCTTTAAATTGAAAATATCAGGAGAAATAGCCGTTTCTCTCCTCATACAAGATCACTTGCTTTGCATCATTCACTTCCCCTTTTCCTTGGTAATTGTAATTCCCCAAAAGACAATGGCTGTCTGATGAGCTTTTCCCATCTGCCGCTGTGCCTGGTACATCCCAATCTAAAATCATACATATTAATATGCTTTGAGAAAGAAAATCACCCTGGATAATATACTAGGCTAGGCTCTTACATGCCTAGGTGGGTAAACTGACTGCTTCAGTTACAATCCAGAAAGCTAAAGCAGTGGAAGAGTTTATTACATTCTCTTGGAAGCAGCTGAGTGCATTTCAAAATCTTCCATTATTTTTTCATTGGCATGATTCCCAAGAGGCTACCTGTTGCTTGTGAGTCATGAATATTGCAGGTGGTCCTACTGCATGCTGGGATATTCAAAGGAATATTTTGTACAGTGAGGTCTTCTGAGGTGTTTGCTACTTTTAGTTCAGACGTAACATCAGCCTTCACCTCCAGATATGCTGGACTACAACGCTCTCTCTCTCTCATCATGCATACTCATCTATGGCCATGTTGGTTGGGGATTTTGAGAGCTGTTGTACAAAAACATGAGGCACAGGCTGACATCATGTCTGTGTGGTTTGCTTCTACCACAAGAACAGAGAAACAGGCCTGCTAAATGAGACTGACCCCATTTAGAAACTCAAATTTGTTAGTGAACATTGATAAACCCAATCTCTGTGGAATAGAGGATTGGTGGTTGATCGATGAGTGTTGAGAGACTGAATTTTCCCCAAACCCATCCTTTGCTAGTGTACCAGACTATAACTCGTTTCACTCCCTATCTAGCAGAGAAATGCTTCCCATGGATGCTTGGTTTTACAGCCAACACATCTGGAAGGTGTAAAATATTTTTGGGTGGGACTGGTCTCTTTAGCCATCAAAACCAGTAGCCATCACTGCTTCCTTTTATCCACACTGAACCCTTTCCTTGGCCTGAATAGTCCTTGGGTAACAAATTCATCAGACAACCCTGAGGGGCCAATGATACATGCCAGATAATATATCATTCCAGCTGAAATCTCCTCAGCGTTTCAGACACGTCATTCCAGCAGATCTTTGTGACTCAGAAATGCACCTTGCAAAATGAAGCTTATTTTGACATCCAGGAGTCCAAAATCACAAAACCAAGCAAGCTGTTTTGCAAATTTCAAGAGGCATGAACAGCTTCTGCTGTGACCATTCGACTCTTTCAGCACTTAAAGACTGTCCTTTTTGAATGATGTGGCTCAGTAATGTTTAGTTGGACCCTGAGCTCTACTGTTTTGATAGAAGGAGAGGTAAAATATATATTTCTAATCTGCTGGTATTAACATCCCTTAATGAGCCTTGTGGCAGTACTGCAGCTAAGACTTGAGTTCGATCCCTCAGGTAGCCGGGTCAAGGCTGGCTCAGCCTTCCATCCTTCCAAGGTCAGTAAATTGAGTACCCAGGTTGCTGGGAGTGGGGACAATGTGTAACCTGCATAATTGTAAACTGTAAACTTCCCAGAAAGTGCTTTAAGAGCTATATGAGCAGGATGCTTTTCTTTTAATGGTTTTGGACCTGTTATCTATTGTAGTGCCTCCCCTGAAGAACATCAACCCATGCCAACTGATCCACCCATGCTGGTCTCCTGTGGGTGGCCTCTGAGGGAGGTGAAGGAGGTGTCCACAAGGAACTGAGCCTTCTCAGTAGTTGCCCCACATCTCTGGAGAGATCCGTCAGGCCTCCACCCGCCCAGCTTTTAAGAACTATCTTCAAATAAGTCTCCTGAGACATTCTCCTACCATATCATCTAGGATCGTGGTTTACCTATTGGCCCTCAATGTGTTTGTTTGGGATTTTTTGAATGTGGGTAGTTTGGGATTTGACTGGGGGGTAAACAGGGTGGGTGGATTGAGGTTAATCATCAGACATGAAGATAATTTACATTATTGTCAACCGTCCAGTGTTCTGCACTAAATTGGGCAGTATACAAATTGTTGAAATAAATAATTCTACTAGTTTTTTTAATTTTTCATTGCAATTAGGCTTCAGTGAAACCAACACAGGACTGATGAGTTGATAGCTGGTTGATAGCTTTCTCACACTTGGCGGTCTGTTGAGGATGGCTAGAAAAAGTGCCTTCCTTTTCATCATGCAGCCTGGGGGACCGCTGGATTAGGCTGTCCAGATAATGAATTTAGGTCATCAGCAATGCTTTATTGAGACTACAGCTTAACAATGACAAATAGTGCCTAATGGCCTATTCTTCTTGCTATGCCACCCATTGTTGGGAGCACATTGCACCCCTGTCATCATTTTGTTTTCCAAACGTCAGCAAATTTAGATAACTGTGCTGGAATTCCACCCTCTCCAGCCTCCTTCTGCTGCCTCTGGGTTACTCATGTGAGATTTTTAAAGGGTACCTACCGATTGGCTTTGAATACCCAATGTGATGTAGTGGATGGAGTGACAGACTAGGACTCGTGAGGCCTGGGTTCAAATCCACAATCAACCACACAAACTCAGTGGGTGTGTGGAACTTGTTAAGCCACTTCTTAAAATAGGTACTTACCTTGAAAGCCCTATTAGGGTCATCCTATGATATGGAGGCAGTGACAGATTCTACCTTCTTGGGCTCCATGATCACTGCAGATGGTGACAGCAGCCATGAAATTAAAAGATGACTGCTTCTTGGGAGGAAAGCTATGACAAACCTAGACAGCATCTTAAAAAGCAGAGACATCACCTTGCCGACAAAGGTCCGCATTGTCAAAGCTATGGTTTTTCCAGTAGCGATGTATGGAATTGAGAGCTGGACCATAAAGAAGGCTGACCGCCGAAGAATTGTGGTGCTGGAGGAGACTCTTGAGAGTCCCCTGGACTGCAAGGACAACAAACCTATCCATTCTGAAGGAAATCAATCCTGAGTGCTCACTGGAAGGACAGATCCTGAAGCTGAGGCTCCAATACTTTGGCCATCTCATGAGAAGAGAAGACTCCCTGGAAAAGACCCTGATGTTGGGAAAGTGTGAAGGCAAGTGGAGAAGGGGACGACAGAGGATGAGATGGTTGGACAGCGTCATCGAAGTGACCAACATGAATTTGACCAAACTCCGGGAGGCAGTGGAAGATAGGAGGGCCTGGCACGCTTTCGTCCATGGGGTCATGAAGAGTTGGAGACGACTTAACGACTAAACAACAACAACAAATGGACTCTATACAGAGGTTCAGCTATATCTGCAAATAATATCTGTTTAACTGCAACATGGGCAGCTGGTTGGAGTACCTGGGTGCAGAGCTGAGTGAGCTGAATTTGATTCCCCGATGTGCTTGCCAGGAGAAGAGCCAGCCTGTGTAGCCTTGGGCAAGCTGTGCAGTCCCAAGAGAATGGTAAACCACTTTTGACTACTCTGTACCTAGCAAACCTTGGAAAGGGTTGCCGTAAGTGACAATTGACTTAATAGCATATTGTTATTATTGTTACAGCTATTAATTATAATATGATAAAAGCTATGCATGTTTATGCAAAAAAAAACACCTTTAAAATCTGGCAATGAAATGGTTTAAAAGGTGAGGAAATGTGCATATCTTGGTAAATTCCTATCAGTAATGAATTGGAATTAAGTTGCCACCTTTCTTAAATACTCAGGACAGCCACCATCATGGGCTCTCAGATTTTTTTCAAGCAAATATTCTCCCTGGGCCTCTAATATTTATTCCCAATCAAGTGCAAATTGACAAAAGAAAAAGCCAGGTACTTGCCTATCCTTTGGTTGGTCAAGAGTGAGGAGAGCTTAGAAAACATGTGTGTCTGGACTACAACTCCCAGAATCCCCTTGCTAGCATACTCAGTATGGTGTAGTGGATAGAGGGACAGACTAGGACTCAGGAGCTCTGGGTTCAAATCCCCACTCAGTCATGTAAACGTACTGGAGGGAATGGAACTGGTAAAACCACTCCTTAAATATCTCATTTACCTTGAAAGCCCTGTTGGATTCACTGTAACTTGACAAAACATGGCTTTTGGCGATGCTGGTTAGGGAATTCTGGACATTGTAATCAGAAAAGTAACTTTTACAAGGTTTGGGAATAAATTACTGAATGTTCCCAAATAACTAGCCTTTAAACCCACCTTCACTGAGTTCAAATTTGGAGATTGCTCATTTGTATCATCACCATAAGTTGAAGGCGCAATGCAACAACAAATCAAAACAATGAAGTCTGCCATACTGTTTTGCGTTTTTAACTGACCAAATGCTAACTCTATTTTTTATCATTTTACTGCAGCTTTGTGTAATGATGGCACGTATTGCCGGTTTTCCGTTTATTGCAGCTTTCATTCCTTTTGATTGTTCAGGTTTTTTCCCCCCAAAAAATGTTTTAATCTTTGCAGTTGGAAGTTGTTTTACAAAAAGGAAGGACAACAGTGTTCTAAATGAATAATGAATAAACTAAACTTATTTATAAACATTCATTTGGGAGTAACATAAAGTCCCGTGCATCTCTGTGGCACTTCCTCTTCCTCTCAAATGAAAATGTATAAAATTATGGCCCTAAAGGATTTGTTAATGAGTTAGAAGTCACTGTCTTAAAACTTTCATCCATTAACGGAACAAAAGGGTTCTGTGTTGTGTCCTGCTAACAATCTGTTGGGTTTTTAGCAGTTTGTCCCTGGGGAAAACCAGTAAAATTGGAGTAGGAGAAGCGAAAGCAGACAGAATGAAGATAGCTATCTATGTGACATGAGACTAGTGACAAAATGTTCACTCGTAGGAATGCTGTGAATCCAGTCTGCATTTTAACTGCACTATACACACAATATCTAATATACTGGACATTATATTTGAAATTGATTCAGCACCTTGGATGTTGTTGTTATATGTGTTCAGGTGACCTCAGACTTATAGCGACCCTATGAATGAGCAAACTTCAAAATGTCCCGTCTTCAACTGCCCTGCTCAACTTTTGTAAACTCAAGGACTGTGGTTTCCTTTAGCAGCCAGTCCATCTTGTATTTGATCTTCCTCTTTTCCTGCTTCTTTCCACCTTTTCAGTATTATTATCTTTTCCAGAGCATCCCACCATCTTGTGATGTCCCCAAAGTAGGACAGTCTCTGTTTCAAAAATTTTGCCTCCAGTGATAGTTCAGGCTTGATTTGATCTAGAACCCACTTGTCTTTCTGGCAGTACAGGGTATCTGCAAAGCTTTCCTTCAGCACCATATTTCAAACA
The DNA here is from genome assembly GCF_051106095.1 of Pogona vitticeps. Classification (NCBI taxonomy): domain Eukaryota; kingdom Metazoa; phylum Chordata; class Lepidosauria; order Squamata; family Agamidae; genus Pogona; species Pogona vitticeps. The sequence continues at coordinate 12,428,236 of NC_135783.1, read as the reverse complement.
AATCAATTTTTTCCCTGTCCAGCTTTCACACCCATACATAATGATTGAAAATGCAGGCGTTTGGATGATCTTGGTCTTGGTCTCCAGCGACACATCCTTATAATTATCTTTTCTAATTTCGTCATTGCTTTCCCTCCAAATCTCAGTCTTCATCTTATTTTTTTTTGTCTGCAATCTCCATTGCGATTGACAATTGAACCAAGGAACACAAAACCTCTCACTATTTCAATTTCTTTGTTGTCAGCACTAAAGTTGTGTAGTTCTTCTGTAGCCATGATTTTTGTCTTCGTAACATTCAGCTGCAGTCTTCTCACTTTCTTCTTTCATTTTCGCTAAAAGTTGTTTCAGGTCATTGCTGCTTCCTGCCAGTAAGTTGCTGTCACCTGCACATCTCAAATTATTGATGTTTCTTCTACCAATTTTCACCCTTCATCGCAACCTAGTCTGGTTTTCCGTATACAGTGCTGCCTTGACTTACAAACTTATTTGGTTTCGGAACTACGGTCGTAACTCGGAATGGTTGTAAGTCAAAGCACAATTTTCCATAGGAGTGCATTGAAATGCGATTGATCCATTCTGGCCAAAGGAAAAAAAATCACCAAAAATGAAACAAAACAAACAAACAAAAAACACAGCAAGACCCATTGGAAATGCGATTAATCCATTCCAGCCAAAGGTGGGGGGAAGAAAAGCAAACAAACCATGCAAGACCCTTCGGAAATGCAAAAAAAGCATAGCAGAAAGCAAACAAACCCTGCAAGACCCATTAGAAATGGGGGAAAAACCCCCAAACCAAACAAACCCCTCAAGACCCATTGGAAATGGGGGCGGAACCCCCAAAAAGCAAAGACCCATCAGAAATGGGGGGGAACCCCAAAAAACAAACAAACTCTGCAAGACCCATCACAGCATAGAAACATAAACCCACCACCCAGCCCAAAACCACGCTGCAAAACCCACCTAGAACAGTTTTTAAAAAGCAGAAAGCAGCACCTTACCTTAACAGGTTGTCCGAAGCCTGCTCCAATCACACTCACTCTAACCGCTGGGGTGAAAGAGCTACAAAGAAGCAACCTCTTCACCACCAACGGCTAGCAATTTGAATTCCCACCTTTTTTTCCTGCCTTTTTCTGGTTGTAACTCGAAGCTCCAGATGCAAGTTGAAGCAAACTTTTGCGGTCAGAGCTGGTCGTAACTCAAAATGGTTGTATGTCGGGATGTTCGTAAGTTGAGGCACTGCTATAATAAGTTTTGCATACAGACTGAACAGATAAAGGCATAAAATGCACCACTGTCTAATACCTTTGCCTCTGGAAAACCCTTCTGTCTTTCTATATTCAGTCACCCTGGATAACTTCTGTAGGGTGCACACTAAAACCAGGAGAGGGTTCATTGCACTTCTAAAACTAGGAGCCTTGTGGCGCAGTGGTTAAACTGCTGTACTGCAGCTAAAACTGTGCTCACGACCTGGGCTTCAAATCCCAGGTAGCCGGCTCAAGGTTGACTCAGCCTTCTATCCTTCCGAGGTCAGTAAAATGAGTATGATCAATCTGCTTTCAAGGCTCCTGAGTCCTTAGGGGTTTTCCCATATTAAGATGTTCTGTATTTAAACTAACCAAAGCACCATTCGCTAGCACCACATTTTATGTATGGATGATGCAATTTGGCTACAAAAGGATCCACACCTACTATAAATCACTACTGATATATAGCAGCAGTAAGGAAGTATGGCCCTCCCAATATTTGGGAGGACCATCATCCCTCACCACTGGCTTTACTGCTTTAAACTCCTGAGAGTTGAAGGCCAAAATATCTGGAGGGCTACACTTGGTCATCACAGGCATGAGGTTAGGAGAACCACTGCCCTATCAGATGTTTTGGACTTCAACTCCCATAATCCCAAGGCAGCAACGTTAATAGTAAAGGACACTGGGGATTAAAGTCCTAAAAATCCGGAGCACTAACGTTTTCCTAGTCTTAAGAACCCCTTGGATGAAGCTTGTAACTCAATATGCCATATTTGGTTCAGAAGACATGACAATTGCAATTCACCTTATTAATTAAAGCCCAACCCTTTGCTCTTTTTTTGGTGACCATTTTTAAGCAATGTGAATCAACCGCTCTAAAAATGCCGGTTCCTTTTAATCCAAGAATGACATCCAGAACTTTTCCTAAAGGCTCCGGGGAGGTTTTCTCTCGAGTGTGAGGTCAGTGAGCATTTTGTAGTGTGAAAGCGCCCAGAAACTTTTACTGCACTTCGGTTGCCCGTAGGGAACTGCCTGAATTTTGCATCGAGTTTTCATGGGCTGAACAAAACTCTGTGTTCTTTCCTTTTAAGGCTGCTAGAAAAGAAATTCCTTTATTTCCAATACATTCTCTCTTTTTCTGTCTTGTCTTGTAACCCTGACCCTATTTATAGCTAGTGTTTTAAGAAATCTCGCTAACAATCTCCACAGCTCAGCCTAGCAGGCTTCTCTGTGGATTTCCTGTACTTGTGAGAGCACACTCCACTGGGTATATGGTGAAGATGTTTCCTGACAGCATAATGCCATAGGGAATCCCTGTAACCAGGCATGCAGAAAAGGGGAAAGGGTTGACTGGCCAAGAAAAATAAACCGGCATATAGCAGGAAAAAGAACAGAGGCTGGAGGGGGAAGTGGGGTTTAGCCCATTGGCAGTGATGTCCTGTCCTGTTCAACACGATGCCCTCCTGATTTTTTTTTAAAAAAGAACTTAAATAAATATCTCCATTAAAATTATACAAATGCAGGTGAAACTTTTATTATATAATTAAGAAAATAAAGCAGGCCCCTTGCAGACTGCAACTAATAAGAAGGTAACCTGGCCTCTACACCACACTTTGGGACTTTAAGAAAAGCATATAATTTTAGAACTCCCCATGAGAAGTTGGTGCACAGCGTGAAGAAGATGAATTATTATCGAAAGCTCGCTTAATTTTTTTTTGTTTTATCTTCTTAATGGTCTAATAAAGGAATCACCTGCTCCTGCATTTGTATTGTTTTGAAGGCCTTGTCCTGATTTTTTTAATTAAAAAGTTTTCTTTCTTTTTTTAAGATAACTTTCTATGCATTGGAGAGCAGATATACCAAACAGTTAAGACTGAAATCCTATACATTCTTACCTGGAGTAAGCTCAGTGGTGCTTACGTCTGAGTAGAAATTACAGGAAATTACTGTAAGAGTGGGGTTGCTTAAACAAAATGGGCATTCTTTATTCATATCCGAAGCACCACTATAAAATTAAACAATTTAACAGCTAACTTTTTCCCAATGATGGGCAACATACTCATAAGGATGTTCCCAATGTAAGGAATGTTGGGATATGATTTCCTGGATACATTATTCTCTGATTCAAAATATAAACTCAGCTCATGAGTGCAAAGATAAGTCTCGGGATGTGCAGGATTCCAGGGGTTGGATCAAAGACATCAGGGGCCCTAGGAACTACATATACCTCGCACTGAAGCAAAGGTGAGCAAAATGTGGTTCTCCAGGAGTTATTAGACTATATCTCCCAGCATCCCTCACCACATCTGAGGTAATTGGTTCCATTGTCGTACTGCTCTAACAGTTAAGCACTTTTTCCTGATATTCAGCCTAAATCTGGCTTCCTGTAGCTTGAGCTCATTATTAAGTATCCTGCACTCTGGGATGATCTGAAAACAGATTGTGCCCCTCTTCTGTATGACGACCTTTCAATTCTTTGAAAAGTGATATCATATCTTCCCTCAAGGCTTTTTTTCTGAAGGCTTCTTTTCTCAAGGCTAAACATGCTTTTTTCCTCATAGGGCTTGGTTTCCAGTCCCCTTATCATCCTTGTTGCCCCCTTCTGGACTTGCTCCACTTTGTTGCCATCTTTCTTCAAGTGTGGTGTCTAGAACTTGACACAGTACTCTATGAGGACTAACTAGTACTGAATAGAGGGGAATTAGTACCTCACGAGATTTGGCTGCATTAACAGTAAACACACATTTTAGCAACACCATTCTAACTTTCCTGCTCCTTCCCTGGTGATAACTGTGAGGGTTTGGTTTTGGGCTCCATGTTCGACTCAAAGAAACCAGTAGATTTTTGTTGTTTCAAAACAGATGGAAGATTTATTTTTATTTTATTTTATTTATTTTTTAGATTTCTACCCCGCCCTTTTAGACAAAGTCTACTCCAGGCGGGTTCCATCAAACATTATAAGCTAAAACAGTTAAAAACAATTAATTTATCGGTGTATTTATCATTAAACGAGTGTTATAACATGATCTTGAAGTCTGTCTCCTTCCGCTAACGGGTCCCGAAGTGGTTTCCAGTCTTTGAACACAAATGGATTCCCACGACTAGCGTTCCATGGTCCCAGCAAATCTGAAGGAATCCAGTCTCTTAGGTCCGCCCTGTTCAACCCTCCAACAGGGACACGGTCTCGTCATCCCAGGCATCAATCCACAGGGTTCGTTTCTCTGGGTCTCGATTCTCCCAGGGTTCCCCCTGTAACTTTTCCTCCTCATCCTCCATTCCAATATTTCCTTCCTTTCTCTCTCAACTCTCTCCTTTTCCTCTCTTAGTCTCCTTCTCCACTCTCTCACTTCGGCTTCCATTTAGTTGTCATGGCTAGTAAAAGATCTGGGTCCATGCACAAGTGATATTTTTATAAATTCTTTCAAGTGAAACAACATGGAATATTAACCTGAAAATAAAGGAGATATTTATTTGTATTCTTGAAGGCTTTCATGGCTGGGATCCAATGGCTGTTTTAGGTTTTCCAAGGCGTTTGGCCGTGTTCTGGAGATTTTTCTTCCTAACGTTTCACCAGTCTCGGTGGCCGGCATCTTCAGAGGACAGGAGTTAGGAAGATGCCAGACACAGAGACTGGCGAAACATTAGGAAGAAAAACCTCCAGAACACGGCCAAACAGCCTGAAAACCCTACAACAATTGAAATATTTATTTATTTATTTATTTGCAATATTGTTACCTTGCCTTTCTCTTTAGAAAAGGACCCAAGGTGGCTTACATCACTGAAAAATAACATTTAAGCACAAACAATGAATATATAAAGTTGGTGTACATCATTAAAAGGTCATATTTAAAGCTAAAAACACTAAGTTGAGAAATATTAAATGGGAACAAACAAGTATCACTCTGAGAAATGGGAAACACAAGCAACACTAAAAACCTAGTCAAAGCAGTCAGTCACCGAGGGAAAGCTTGTCTGAATAGAAAGGTCTTCATCTGCTTGAGGAAGGACAACAAAGATGGGGCCAGTCTGGCCTCCTGTGGGCGGGAGTTCCAAAGACTGGGAACAGCGACAGAGAAGGCCCTCTCCTGTGTCCCCATCAAATGCAACTGTGAAGGTGGTGGGACTGAGAAAAAGGCCTCCCCTGATTATCTTAAAACCTGAACAGTTTCAACATGGGAGACATGATCTTTGAGGTAATCCAGCTGGGATGTAACTGAAGTATGTGTCACTGTAGCCAGATCAGACCTCTCAAGAAACAGTTGCAGCTGGTGCACTAGTTTTGAGTAAATGCACCCTGGCCACTGCCAAAACCTGGGCATCTAGGCTCAGAGGCAAATCCAGGAGGAACCCCAAACTGCACATTTTTGTTTTCAGAGGGAGTGTAACCCCATCCAGCACGGGCTACATCCCTGTTCCTTGATTAGCCTTTCAGCTGACAAGGAGCTCTAAAATAAAATAAGTGGTAGCTCTGAAATAAATCGACGCTGCCCGGGACAAAGATGAATGCTGATTTGAACTCAGAAAAGTTATTTTTTAAAACTGCTTTTAAAACTTGTTCAAAATCAAAAATAAATTATTAAAGCTCTAATCCAGAGAGACATCTGCCAAATGGTTCATTGTAAGGAGAATTCCCAACTGCCTACTTGCAGGCAGTTCAATTTTACAAGTTTTGCAAAAACTTGCGCTAAAAATCCTTTTAAAAGGAAGAAATGGGTATGAGCACCCACACAACTGGATGTCACCCTGTATGCCACAGCTGTAATTATGGAAAATGGAGGCAATCTGTCAACAATTAATGATTGTAAAGTATGAGTGTTTAAAGGGCAAATGAACGGGTGAGCAGGCAACCTTAGTTCATGAAGCAAATGTTTATAGATGAGCGCTGTGTCACATAGCTTTCATGATGACATTTCGGTGGGCAAATTAAGCATTTTTCATCATTTTCCCCTGCTGCCTTCTGTCAGCATTAAACAAGAAATTGTGATTTGAACAACAGAAATAAAACAGAGTGAGTCATCAATTTTTTAGTCAGTCAGCTCAATTATGCAAATTTAAGGGAAGAAGCAGGCAAGGCCAGTCCAACAGACTGAGTTGCCTGAGGCAAACCAAACTGTCCGGAAATATTTCCTGCTATGTCCCCCTGCTTATTTAACCTATATGCAGAATACATCATGCGAAAGGCCGGACTGGTGGAATCCCAAGCCGGAATTAAGATTGCCGGAAGAAATATCAACAACCTCCGATGTGCAGATGATACCACTCTGATGGCAGAAAGTGAGGAGGAATGAAGGAACCTTGTAATGAGGGTGAGAGGAGAGTGCAAAAAATGGTCTGAAGCTCAACATCAAAAAAACCCTAAGATCATGGCCACCGGTCCCATCACCTCCTGGCAAATAGAAGGGGAAGATATGGAGGCAATGACAGATTTCGCTTTCTTGGGCTCCATGATCACTGCAGATGGAGACAGCAGCCACGAAATTAAAAGACGCCTGCTTATTGGGAGGAAAGCGATGACAAACCTCGATAGCATCTTAAAAAGCAGAGACATCACCTTGCCAACAAAAGTCCGAATAGTCAAAGCTATGGTTTTCCCTGTAGTGATGTATGGAAGTGAGAGCTGGACCATAAAGAAGGCTGACCGCCGAAAAATTGATGCTTTTGAATTGTGGTGTTGGAGGAGGCTCTTGAGAGTCCCCTGGACTGCAAGGAGAACAAACCTATCCATTCTAAAGGAAATCAAGCCTGAGTGCTCCTTGGAAGGACAGATCCTGAAGCCATCTCATGAGAAGAGAAGACTCCCTGGAAAAGCCCCTGATGTTGGTAAAGTGTGAAGGCAAGAGGAGAAGGGGATGACAGAGGATGAGATGGTTGGACAGTGTCATCGAAGCGACCAACATGAATTTGACCCAACTGGTTCAGATCTGTCTGCCTCATATTATACCACCAATAGTGCCAATAGTGCCATCCTAACTCCTAAAACACTGGGAATACGTAGATATTTATTTGACATAGTTTTGAACCAACCGTCCACTTAAAAATGCACGATGTGACTTACAGTAAAGACACACAAGGAAGTCCAACCTGCTACACAGAAGGTCCTACGTAGAGTTGCCAGCTCAGCCATGATACCAAGAACCTTGTCATATCACAGGGGTGGACCCTTGTGATGACACAAAGGTCTAACCTGGTTGGAACTAAATCAGAGTTTAGTTCCATATCTTTAAGGACAGCTTTACATCTATTGGCTGGTTGGCGGTACCTGACTGCAGAGCCAGGGGGTGGGAATCTGATTCCCCAGTGTGACTCTCAGGAGAAGAGCCATTCTGTGGAGCCTTGGGAATGAATAATCCAACATGATATAAGGTTCTTACTCTCCAGATGTCCTAAACATTCTACTATTGGCTGTTCTATCATAAATAAAAAGTATTGAGAATTCTAATTTTAAAATATTTCTGTTGATTTTTTAAAATGCCGTAACATTCTGCTTTTATAGATCTTCTCCCAAGATCTATATATATGGACGACAGCTTCTAGAAGGCCACCCAAGCATGATCAAAGGCAATGAACTGTGAAATTTATAGTCCACATTTTAAAACCCAAAGTTTCCTCACTTAGTAGTAAAAATCACACAGTGGTCAACTGGGTACTTGAAAGCTCATGCTATAATAATAATAATAATGCTATTATAAATTTGTCTGCCTTTCAAGTTCCACAAAATTCTATGTTCTGTAACAAAATAAACGTATGCACTGCACAGAGTAGGTAAGGCAACCCCTTCCCGTACAGTCTCCCTATCTAATGCTATGTGCCATCAACTTGCTTCCAATTTCTGGCGACCCAATTAATTAATAACCCCCTAAAGGTCTTATCCCATCATTAACAGCCCATCCTACACATCTGGCAAAAAGGGCGTAAAATAATTGAAGACTGGATGAAGGAAAAAGAGAATTATAATGAAAACCATCATGTTAATAGCCAGTTCTAGCTCCCTTTTCAAAGAGAGGGATAAGCATGTAAGCACTTCCACAAGAGGTAATCTATAATGTATTCTCTAAGGCTTTCACCGACAGGATCTGATTGTTGTGGGTTTTTCAGGCTCTTTGGCCATTTTCTGAAGGTTGTTCTTCCTGACGTTTCGCCAGTCTCTGTGGCCGGCATCTTCAGAGGACAGGAGTAGGAACTCTGTCCGTGCTCTGTTGCTGTTTATTGGATAGTCTATAAATTGGATAATCTATAATCTTCAAGCTACAGCGCTAGAAGGGACTCCATAGATCATCAGGTCCTGCCCCTGCCAAGGAGGCTCTATGGGAAGGCTCAGTGGAGAATCAAACTCCCCACCTCTGCCAGAGACTTCAACCACTGAGCTACCCAGCAGTTCATCTTCAGTACCAGGAAGAAGAGCAACGTTAGAGCTGTATGACAATGGAACCGTTTAGCTCCGAAGTGATGAGGGCTCCAACCCTGGGGGTATTCAACAGCAAATGGGATCCCCGACCGTCAGATCTGCTTTGATTTGGACTCCTGAATTGAGCAGAGGGGTGGATTTATGGCCTTAAAGGTTCCTCCAGACTCCATTATTCTATGATTCAATATGATTTATCCAGCAACAAACTCCACTGAATGAACTGGGTTCACTTCTGGGTCTCAAAAGATTCAGATATTGCTGTGAAAGTTGGCCTTTGAACGGAGCTCCCTTTTAACCCTGCAACGAGGGTGACTGGCTTTCAGGAAAGGGCGTGCGTTGCACGGATACCCGGCTGCAGGAAGATAAGGCCGGGTACCACAGATACCTGGCTGCAGGTAGATACTGCCAGGTATCCTGGCAACGCACGGCCTTTCCTAAGAGCCAGCCACCCTCGTCCAAGTCCAACCTCCCTGGGCGTTCTGTCCCCGCCTTCCAATGGGCCGCGGTCGCCTAGCAACCATGCAGCATCAAAGCACGGGCAGGCCCTGAAAACATCGCGGGGACTCGGGGCGGCGTTCCAACGCGCGCGCGCCCTCCCGGGCCCCGTCGCGCCGACCAAGGCCCGCGTCTCTCTCTCCCTCTCCCCGGGGTCGCGACGCCATGTTCCCGAATATTGTGGACATGGGCCGGCGGAGAAGGGCCCCTCCGCGACAGGTGTAAGTGCTCCTGCGACCTCCTCTCGCATATATATATATATATATCACTGGGTGATGTGCAGCTTTGTGTTTGGGGACCAGAACTCCCTTGCCTGAGCCAGTGGGGAACTACAACACCCAGGACCGTGGCCAGTGGAATTCTGGGAGTTGTAGTCCAGACAAAAACACAAAGAGTGCTGTCCTCTGAAGATGCCGGCCACAGAGACTGGCGAAACATTAGGAAGAACAAACTTCAGAACACGGCAAAGAGCCTGAAAAACCCGCAACAACCACGAAATGGTGGCGTTTGGTGCCCAATGAGTGGGATGATCTTGGCTTATCAGGTTCAAAGATGGGAAGAAAACCAGCTGTTTGTTACACTCATCAGGAAATAACCCTGCATTTTCCTGGGGTAAACTAAATGGTTCAAGCCTGCACCCCAGCTCATTCATCAAATACTGCCCATGCTGGTGTGAGGCTCCTGAAAATGGGAGTCCACGGTGACTGAGTGATGGGAGTTGTAGTCATTATATCTGGAAGGCACCAGATTGGGAAAGGCTGACCAAGACCGTATAAATACCCAGGGCCACCAAGAAAGGGAAACACTATCTGGATTCTTAAATGGAAAGGAGCTTTTAGGAGGCGCTGAGCATTTAGCAGTATGCAGTGAGGTGGCTAGGTTAAGAGGAATCTTGATTAAGGGGTACCTGCACCTCCACCTGGTGCTGGAGGAGGCTCTTGAGAATCCCCTGGATTGCAAGAACAAACCTATCAGTTCTAAACGAAATCAACCCTGAGTGCTCACTGGAAGGACAGATCCTGAAGCTGAGGCTCCAGTACTTTGGCCATCTCATGAGAAGAAAAGAGTCCTTGGAAAAAACCTTGATGTTAGGAAGGTGTGACGGCAAGAGGAGAAGGGGACGACCGAGGATGAGATGGCTGGACAGTGTTTGCGAAGCAACCAACATGAATTTGACACAACTCCGGGAGGCAGTGGAAGATAGGAGGGCCTGGCGTGCTCTGGTCCATGGGGTCACGAAGAGTCGGACACGACTAAACACACACACGCACCTCTAGAGAGTGCCAGACAATTTATATCTGCCATGGTGCCTGAGACGTCAGATTGACCCTCTGTGTCAGAGAGGTGGCTGATAAAGACCGATGTCTAAGAATAGACGTGGGATTGTTGTGTGCTTGGAATGTGTTCCCGGCAAGACATTAAGAAGATGGGAGTGGAAGAGGCTGCAGCTGACAGAAGAAAGGACAAGGAGCAGGAAGAAGGCTCAAGGAATGCTAAACATGACACCGAGGCATCTTGAATAGTGACAAACCTGCCCATGAATCTGAGAAAGAGAGCATCGCAAACAGCTGTTAATTAATTAAGAATGAGGTGAAGGTATTCCTGACAGCCAGCTGGTTAAAAGCCGCTGGATCCCACATACCAGTGTGGGGGCAGTCTGGCTGAGCAGCTAAGAGTGTCTGGGTCGGGTCAGACATTAAGAGAGAGGCATGTGCCCTGTTCTCAACAGGTCTTGCCTCCAGAAATGTAAATCCTTCATAGTAACATGTTGGAGACATGCAAATGAAACCCGTGGTTATCTCCCAGTGACCAATTACAAAACAAAAGCAAGCTAATGTGCCAAATATAGATTGAAGGTCTGCTAGGAAGACACATCGCCTCTGACTTTTTATGGGAGTCCTGCTTGATGGTATTGTCTTGTCACGTGCATCCTCAGCTATGAACCAACACGTTAACATGGGAAATCTTGGTTCCAGCTTTAGAGGCATCACCTCCTCCTCAGCGTTATGAGAAAGACAATACTTTAGAACTTACTGCAAGCTTAAAGTATCTGAAGTCTACTGTGCATCTTTGATATTTGTTTCAAATTCTGTCCTCCATCAGGGTGGTATGAGGGAAGAGAGGGAAGGGACTTTTTAAATTGTTGTCCTCATCATGATGCTATAAAGAGGGTAAAGGTGAGAGGGGGATTATTTCAAACGTTGCTCACCAAACGTCATTCTTCAACAGATACTGGAATCTAGATCTTGTCCATGTCTAGCATTTGATACATGGAAAAGTCCCTGTTTTGTGTTCCAAGTCCTAAAGTCTTTCCTCTTGCATAGTTTCTGGTTGAAAGATCCTGGACATTGCAGTCCAAAAGAAGGAAATATTTCCCCCTCCTGACCTGTCCACTGCATTGCTCTGCCTTTGTCTCCAGTAAGGCCTGTGAGCTTTGACTTAGAAGCTACATTGTGGTGTGCCCTTCCTATAGTGGTTCTGGCTTCTCAAGCCAACGTTGCTTAATGGCTGAAATTAGAACTCCCATGCTCCCCAGAGAGCACTGTAAAATGGCATGGAACAATGGGAGATATTATCCCGAACATCCAAGAGATCCTGTTCCTTTGCTATTATATTTTCTATGTACTTTAATTTTATTTCTCCTCTGATAGATTAATCCCAGTTTGCTGAACTATTAATGCGTTTCTGATTGGATGTTATACATTATTAAGAGAATTATTTTTAAAATTACCTGTAACTCTAACTGGATTGAGACATGTGCATACTTTAAAGCTTTTGCTAGTTATTTTTTTAATAAAATGAAATTTAAAATAATAGGTATTTTAAAAAGGGCTCTGGCAGTCATTTTTTTCTTTCATATGTTAATTTAAGGATATTAATAGTCCTTCTGCTTGTTTATATTTTTCAGCCCAGATACCTTCAGAGTATTTAATATTGAGTTTCCAGAAAGAAACAAAACACTAGGGAAGATTGAAGATGTATATATTCCAAAGAACAAACAGCAACGATATACACTAGAGTGGCGCAATAACCCCCACCCGATCCATGCTAAATGCATAAAGACAAACACCAAATATTTTAATGAGCCAATACTGTATATGGACACAGAAGATACAAAAACAAAGCAGGTGAGCAACACTTTCCTCCATGCTGCCTGGTGGTGGTGGATTCTGGGAGTCATAGTCCAATAAAATAACATTCCCAACTTCTAGGTTTAGGTCGACGCACACCTACAACTTGCAAAGATTTATGCTCATCTCCTCCCCTGTCCTTTTCTAGCAGGATTGCAAGGATCGGAAGCAGCTACCTCTAGGTTTGAACTAACCCAGGTTCCCCATTACTTCCCAAAGAGTTGAAATTGTGGTTTGTTCAGATTAAGCAGGAAACCTGCATACCTCGGGTCCAAGGCCAACCCTGGACTAGGGGAATTCACTCCTTCCTCTCCCAATCTATTCTTCCACTTCTGGTTCAAACTGTGGTTTATTGAAACAAGTCAAAACAAAACTGGAGTTTTGTGATTCTGGTTTGTTTGATTGCTGGATCACAGTTTGGGTGTATTGACAGTTAGTGGTTAGGTTAAATGAAGAAATTGAATCAAGCTCCACTTCTGGGGCAGACTGGAGGGGGAAGAGCAGCATATTAGTCAGAGGTTTTTTTCCCCAAATCGTTCTGTTCATACAATGTAGTGATGGGCTACTTATTTGGAGGGCCGTTTTCAACCTCCCTTGGACCTTGAAGGGAGACTCATGGTGCAGTGGTTAAAAGAGAGAGAGAGAGAGAGAGAGAGAGAGAGAGAGAGGTGGGCTGGATCGATTAACATTAGATTTAATGTTAGATAGATTTAACATTGCATCTGCACCAGGACTCCATAACTGATCTGTTATAACGTTAGATATTTCCATGGCAGAATCAATTTTTTTTTTTGATACAAAGAAAAGATATAATAGTAATAACAAAATCTGTATATAAGCTTCTATAAAAGACTTCCAAATGTCAAAATAAACCAAAAGCTTTACTATACAAAGTTGTCATTTATATTCTACACATTCATATACTAACAGAATTTATTTAAATGAATCAAGGAGGCAGGCATAGATCTTTCCAGTATTGTAATGTAAGTCTTTTAGCCGCAGTAAAGGCATGAAGAATGTATGTTCATCAGCATCATTACTGTCTCTGTAACCTGAATGTTCATAAATCCCTTTCCTTCCCCTCGTCTGCGAAGGATCATTGGTGGCCAAGCGGCGAACCTTTTGTGCAGCGTCCAAAGCCACCCTACAGCAAACAGAGCACGCAGAGAAATGACTTCCAGAAGCCCGACTGCATGTTGTCTCGTCCAGCTAAATACCATGGCAAGCTGCAGCCTTCTTGTGGAATAGGTAGGACAATGGGGAAAAACTCCCTGCCGTCCCTCTTTGAGCCAAAACTGGACACTAATGAATAAGGACAATTCAGACTGTCCTGCCACAAGTCAGCAGTTGACAGTGATTGACAAAATGTGATTAGGAGGAAAAAACAGGAGAGTCAAGTAAGTGCTTGTGAGAGCTTGTTTTGTTCTCAGGTATTGGATGTAGCTGCTCTATCCTGCAGTCATACATACAGTTTGATGGTTTAAGGTATTTTTACCCCACCTTTCTCCCAAGGGGAACCTTTACCTTACCGTCTACTTGCTGACTGTGTATTACTTCCAGTATCAGAAGCAACATGTGTCTTCGTACCATTGGCTGAGAAAGTCAAGCAGGTGAATGCAGATGCTCTTATTCCCTTTTAGGCAGGCATCCCATAGTCATCTGGTTGACCAGTTTACAAACATATTGCTAGACTAGCGAGGCCTGGGGTCTCATCCAGCACAGTTTTTGTTATGTTCTTAATTGACCTCAGGCTGAAACTATGGGTGAAGGTCAGTTATGTGCATGCATATCCTGTGGGCAGAAGAGCAGCTTCAATTTTACATGATTTTGAGGGGTTTTTTTTAAAAAAGCAGAAGGGCAGATGCACTTCTCTTCCATCAAGATTGACCATATAATCATCCAACATGCACTCTCTACTTTGTAGTCTCCAGGATTGCTTTCAGCTTTTAACATTTTATTTATTTATTTATTTATTTTGGACGACAGTTCCCAGAATCTGCCACCAACTTGTCCACTGGCCATGTTGGTGGAGGATTTTGAAACTTGTTGTCAAAAAAAAATAACATCTTGTCCAAAAAAAAAAAGTCTTCCAGCTGCTCAATAGGTAGAGGTACATGGCCGTGGAACATGGACGTTCTGCTTAGCTATTACAGCTCAAAATCCTTGATGTCATTTAAAGAATGCCATGAAGGTATTTCCTTCAGCTTTTCTTCCCAGTGAGCCCGACCTGTTTTCAGTAGACTTGTACAGTATTCAGTAGACTTGTATGTAACTTATTCACGAAGGCTTTCACGGCTGGGATCTAATGGTTGTTGTGGGTTTTTCGGACTCTTTGGCCGTGTTTTGAAGGTTCTCCTTCCTGACGTTTCACCAGTCTCTGTGGCCAGCATCTTCAGAGGACTGGAGTAGGAACTCAACAGAGCATGGACAGAGTTCCTACTCCATTCCTCTGAAGATGCCGGCCACAGAGACTGGCGAAGGAAGAACAACCTTCAGAACACGGCCAAAGAGCCTGAGAAACCCACAACAACTGCAATGATGTAACTTGTTTGTGAAGGATAACAGATGAACTTTGCTACATACAAGCACAGATCACAACTCCACAGTTTCTCTGAAGGAAGGGGATGACTGCAGAGAGACAGGAGAAGTGAAATTGTATACATATATTTGCATCTGCTATCAGACATTCTCATGTATTTTTCCACAGCCATAAATACAATGCGAAAGAAATATATGTTGAATCATGGTTGTATAAATCACATAACATATAATGTGGTGTGTGAAGAATTGTTTGCAATCTGTATCCCCCTTCAGATGTGCCAGATCTTTCCAGGGCTCCATATAGACCCCCATTGAGAACAGCTGTGCTAGACCATCATCAATGCAATGAATCATTTAGATTAAATTTAAAGATTTTTTTTCTGTTGCCTTTGAAGTGCCAGTCGAAACCGTGGCTATGGGCAATTTCTTGATCAGCACTTCTTGTTGTTGTTTAGTCGTTAAGTCATGTCCGACTCTTTGTGACCCCATGGACCAGAGCATGCCAGACCCTCCTGTCTTCCACTGCCTCCCAGAGTTGGGTCAAATTCATGCTGGTCGCTTCAATGACACTGTCCAACCATCTCGTCCTCTGTCGTCCCCTTCTCCTCTTGCCCTCACATTTCCCAACTTCAGGGTCTTTTCCAGGGAGTCTTCTCTTCACATGAGATGGCCAAAGCATTGGAGCCTCAGCTTCAGGATCTGTCCTTCCAGTGAGCTTTTCTTTAAGGACTTGCCATAGTTTGTTGTGTTCGACACAGTCAAAGGCTTTTGCGTAGTCAATGAAGCTGAAGATGTTTTTCTGGAACTCTCTGGCTTTCTCCATAGTCCAGCGCATGTTAGCAATTTAATCTTTAGTTCCTCTGCTCCTTTGAAATCCAGCTTGTACTTCTGGGAGTTCTCGGTCCACATACTGCTGAAGCCTACCTTGTAGGATTTTGAGCATAACCTTGCTAGCGTGTGAAATGAGTGCAATTGTACGGTAGTTGGAGAATTCTTTGGCACTGCCCTTCTTTGGGATTGGAATATAGACTGATCTTTTCCAAACCTCTGGCCACTGCTGAGTTTTCCAAACTTGCTGGCATATTGAGTGTAGCACCTTAACAGCATCATCTTTTAAGATTTTAAATAGCTCAAGTGGAATGCCATCACTTCCACTGGCCTTGTTGTTAGCCATGCTTTCTAAGGCCCACTTGACTTCGCTCTCCAGGATGTCTGGCTCAAGGTCAGCAACCACACTATCTGGGTTGTCTGGGACATCCAAATCTTTCTGGTACAATTCCTCTGTGTATTCTTGCCACCTCTACTTGATGTCTTCTGCTTCTGTGAGGTCCCTACCATTTTTGTCCTTTATCATGTCCATCTTTGCACAATTTTCCTGAACAGATCTCTGATTTTTCCTTTTCTATTATTTTCCTCTGTTTCTTTACATTGTTCATTTAAGAAGGCCCTCTTGTCTCTCCTTGCTATTCTTTGGAAGTCTGCATTCAATTTTCTGTAACTTTCCCTATCTTCCTTGCATTTTGCTTCCCTTCTCTTCTCTGCTATTTGTAAGGCCTCGTTGGACAGCCACTTTGCTTTCTTGCATTTCCTTTTCTTTGGGATGGTTTTTATTGCTGCCTCCTGTACAATGTTACGAGCCTCTATCCAAAGTTCTTCAGGCACTCTGTCCACCACATCGAGTTCCTTAAATCTGTTCTTCACTTACACTGTGTATTCATAAGGGATTTGGTTTCGATTATACCAGACTAGCCTAGTGGTTTTCCCTACTTTCTTCAGTTGAATTTTGCCATAAGAAGCTGATCATCAGAACCACAATCAGCTCCAGGTCTTGTTTTTGATGATTGTATAGAGTTTCTCCATCTTTGGCTGCAGAGAACATAATCAGTCTGATTTCGCTATTGCCCATCTGGTGATGTCCATGTGTAGAGTCACCTCTTGTGTTATTGGAAAAGAGTGTTTGTGCTGACCAGCTTGTTCTCTTGACAATACTCTACTAGCCTTTGCCTTGCTTCATTTTGAACTACAAGGCAAAACTTCCCCGTTGTTCCTTTTCTCTCTTGACTCCCTACTTTAGCATTCCAGTCCCCTATAATGACAAGAACATCTTTCTTTGGTGTCAGTTCTAGAAAGTGTTGTAAATCTTCACAGAATTGGTCAATTTCAGCCTCTTCAGCATCGGTGGTTGGTGCATAAACTTGGATTACTGAGATGTTGAAAGGTCTGCCTTGGATTTGTATTGAAATCATTCTATCATTTTTGAGATTATATCCCATTACAGCTTTTCCCACTCTCTTGTTGAATATGAGGTTTACTCCATTTCTTCTACGGGATTCTTGCCCACAATAGTAGATATGATAATCGTCTGAATTGAATTCGCCCATTCCTGTCCATTTTAGTTCACTGACACCCAGGATGTCAATGTTTATTCTTGCCATCTCCTGTTCTCTCTGCATGCAGATGATCGGCATTACACATAAACAAACAAACAAACAAAACAAAAAACAAAAAAAATACCTAAGGGATTCAGTGCACCAATGATGGTCTTGCACAGGCAAAACTAATAATTTCCTGTCCTCTGTCCCTCTGCAGAGGAGGAGGGGAAATTTTCAACAGACAGCAGGAGCCAAGGTTTGTTTGAGGCTGATATGCCATTTGGACATGAGGAATGCACTATGTGACATATCGCTCCTCCCCTTAACCTCAAACCCATTTAGACTGCATCAGCCTGCACCAAAAGGGCCAGTGTAGATGCCCCCTTAGTTCTCTTTCATTTGTGAATTCTGTATATTCACTGGAACTTGGAAAGTTGCTTTTTCAGACTAGATCCCCCAGATTAGAATACTGGGACAAGTTGTAGTCTAAAAAGTAAATTTTCCAAATTTTGGCAGTTACTGTGCTTCCCCCTTGCTTTTGGTTTTGTCAGTATCTCCATGCAAATATCAATAGTTGCCATGTTTAACACATTTTGATCGCTTTAAATATAATACCACTTAAATGTTAATGATTTTAAGAACAAGGAGCCATTATATGGCTCAACCAATGGAAAGCAGGACTATGCTTGGTCCTTGGGTGAAAATACTGTTGACTCGCTGAACTTGTGACACCAGAAGAATGTCTGTCTTTTAAACCGTCTTATATGGCACTCTGAATTCTGGGATAATTCATCAGCCATGAATGACCTGGACCGAAAGGAAAACAGAAGAAGATTGAATGAGTTCTTAACATTTCAGAGTTTTGGCTTTCCGTTTTTGGACATGCTTTGCGGACAAAAGAGATGTGCCGGGAAACCATTTAGAACTTCTGAGGAAAATGGGCCTGCCCTTGGAAGGAATCCAGGAACAAGCTCATTTCACTTTTGGAGCCTATGGGTGGCAAATTTACTAAACACTCATGGAAACCAGATGGGAGAATCAGCCCACACAGTAATTCTGATGGAGTCCATTGGTTCATCTTTTGCAGCAAGCCCACTAAAGTGGGAGATATGTCGCAATCATCTGTATTATAATTACAGTTTTATTGTTAATTAACAGGTGCAGGCAGATGCTTTGAAAATTGGAAAGTACTAGTAGGAAGTTGGTAGTCAGCCCTTTCCCGCTGCATTTTCCTGGTCTAAACTACTACTCACCAACATTGCTGCAGAGATCACAGATCACATTGTACTCACCTTCCAAGCTAAGAGCAGAGGGAATTCTTACGATATGACACTGATATTCTAGCCTTCTTTTTAAGAGCTCAGCTATGTAGGTCTTCCCCTCCTCCCTTTTAATCCTGACAACAATCTTATGAGGATGACTGAGAGAGAGACTGTCAGGGTATAGAATTTTATAGGCCTGAACCCATATATGTTTCATTAACGAGCTGCCATTATGTGCAGATGAGAGAAAAGCTGAATCATCCTAAGCTGATGCAATGAGGTGAAACCAGAAAGAGCCCAGGTGCAGAGATGAAGTCACCTGGAACCCGATTGGACTGAACAGAGACAAGATTATGTATAAATATGGACTGTGTCTGTAGAATGTTCTCTTCTTCTGATGTGATTTTCTGCCACGCATGCTGTCGGACTGTGTGAAGACTTCTAGATGTGCTGTAGAGACCTGCCTGTATATAAGTGTACATATATGTAAATACAGTGGTGCCTCGCTTAGCGAACGCACCGTATAACGACGAATCCGTATAGCGATCCCCTTTTTCGGGATCGCTATACGGAGCACCCAATCGCCGCACCTCGCTTTGCGACGATTGGGGCGGCGGCGGCCATTTTGGAGCCGCCGATCAGCTGATCGGCGGCTCCAAAATGGGCGCCGGAGGACCCGAAATGGCCCCGCGCTGTGTTTTCGCGCCCTCGGCAAGCGAGGGGAGGGCGCGAAAACGCGGTGCGGGGCCATTTCGGGTCCGTTTTGAAGCCGCAAAACAGCTGTTTTGCGGCTTCAAAACAGCCGCGGACGACCCGAAATGGCCCCGTGCGGCGTTTTCGCGCCCTCCCCTCGCTTGCCAAGGGCGCGAAAACGCCGCGCGGGGCCATTTCGGGTCCGTTTTGAAGCCGCAAAACAGCTGTTTTGCGGCTTCAAAACGACCCGAAATGGCCCCCCGCGGCGCTTTCGCGCCCTCGGCAAGCGAGGGGAGGGCGCGAAAATGGCTGCCCGGGGCCAGGAAACTTCTCTAAGTGGGAAGTTTAGGGCCGATTTGGAACGCATTAAATGAAGTTTAATGCGTTCCAATGGCTTTTTACTTCCCACTTAGCAAAGATTTCATATAGCGAAGGTTAATCCGGAACGGATTAACCTCGCTATACGGGGCACCACTGTATAACCGTCAAAGAAGAACTGGTAAAGTGTCTTCATTTACTCTGCGCCAGAAACGTAACAGAGACACAGAGAGGTTGAGATTTAACCAAATTCACTAGATAAGGGATCTAGTGATGCAACCCCAGCATTCCTGAAGTGCTTCTGTGAACAGTGCTGGAGTGGAGCCACAACTTCCAAGATCAAAACATCAGGAACTGTAGGGGTGAAAATGTCACCTCCCATCCACCCCATTAGGATCTGGGCTCAGCCATAGGCTTCACAGTAGTCCAGGGAGGTTGATGACTGTGGTTTCATTTGGGACAGTATATTGGCTGGATTTTTTTTTTTTTTGAACCTTAAAGGTATTGAAACTATTTTTGGCACAGCATTCGTTGCAACTTCCATGGCTCCTACTGAGAATGAACCAAACCCTGGACAGGATTCACTGCCGGCATGGCTATTGCTCTGGTGGCTTTGTTCTTTTCTGTGATTTCATTTGCAAGTCCAGCTTTAGATATGTTTTTGGGGTGCATAACCTGGAGTTCTGGGGCTATACTCAGTGGGTTACCAGCCTTGGGTCTCCATATGTTCTTGGACTGCAACTCTGAGAAATCCTGGCCAGCACAGCTAACGGCGAAGACGTCTGGGAGTTGCAATCCAAGAATGTCTGGGGACCTAAGGTTGGGAACCAGTGCTCTAGCAACCTCTGAAGTTGGCTAAATCTCACCCACTCATCCCTGTTGTGCAGCTGATCATCTCCCCTGCAAGGGGCATGGTCCCTTGGCTTATGACATTACAATTCCTTGGCATGTGACATGTCATGGGAATCGGAGGTGGTGGAAGACAAAATGTGGGGAATGCATGTGTTTGCACACATGCAGATGTTTGCACTGTCCCGAGCTGATGTGGGAAGTCAACTTTGGGTCTTAAAAGGGTTATGCACCTGTGCTGTATGGTGTTTATCATCAACATGATTTCCTTGATGGTTTTTCAACTCTGACACAATTTGTTTATGTTCCCAGTTCCCCTTGCATCTCCTCGACCCCCAGGCAGTCTCCCAAGACTTTTCCAAGAGCAACTCACGTTCAAACAGCATTATGATGCCAGAGCGACTCCCTGCATCCCCTATCAAGGGAAGGTAAGGCCATGTGTATCCTGTTCCATTAGTGCTCAGCAGGAAGCCAAGAGCATGTGTTTACCTCAAGGTCTCCAATGCATTGTTCTAGCATTAGGAAATATTATTGCATGCTCCAGAATTGCTGGCATTT
This sequence comes from Pogona vitticeps, assembly GCF_051106095.1. Classification (NCBI taxonomy): domain Eukaryota; kingdom Metazoa; phylum Chordata; class Lepidosauria; order Squamata; family Agamidae; genus Pogona; species Pogona vitticeps. Next base: position 12,407,365 of record NC_135783.1, on the reverse strand, counting down.
AGTTTTACCAGCATTCCACCTGATGTTTTAGAAAGAGAATATGAAATGTCAGGTTTGATGTTTGTACATCTAGAAATTAAGTGCAAAGTAGAATCGTACAACAGACTCTCAATCATTACACCATGGAATGGGCAAGGAGGATGTGGAACTCAGAGCGTGGATCTCACTTCCTGCTTCCATAGCCACAACAACAACAGTGACTTCTTTTAGAGTTGGGGGATGAGGAAAGCCAGCCAGCAGTTTTGCATCCCACCTTGGATGGCATTGGCAAATTTTGATCAAGACATACTCAAAATTAAAAATCAAGACTGCCTACAGCTTCTCTTCTGGGGAGGAGAAGAAAATAACTCAAGGAAGCTCTTGAGAAGAAGCATCTGCAATGTTTCTTCTCAGAATGATTCTGGAGATTCATAAAACATTTTCAGTTTACCGTGGTTGATAATCCACTACAATCCTTCGTCTCCCACTCATTAAAAGGGTCTAAATGTATTCAATGGGCATTTCTTACTCAGTTTTCTCAGTCTATTCCTTGAAGGGGTTCTCTTTATGCTTTCAGTATTTAATGTTGTCTGCAAGATGTCTGTCTGTCTGTCTGTCTGTCTGTCTTTTCCTAAAATGATGATATAAATTGTAAATAATTTGAGTGATGCTCTTGCTTGGGTGTAAGCCCCACTGAACTCAAGGCATTAATAACATCATGATAAGATCTGACTAGATGTGTTGTGGGATTGTACTATCAACCACCCAATATGAGTGTCCGGCTTAGTCCGAACAATCTTCTTAAATTCTTTTTTTTATTTCCAAAACATTTTAATCCAGAAAATATAAACAAAATCCTACCCTTTTAGGAAACCTCTTTCTGATACTCACTGGGATATATAATCAATTAAATTCATACTGTTTTATTATTTAGCTATTTAGTTTTAAAGACACGATTGCCCATACAAAACCCAGTTCCTTTGTACTTTTTATGCACCAGCCATTTAATCTGGAGATGGCGAGGAAAGGAAGGTTTGACTTATCACCCAAATTTTCTTTTAGTTTTCCAAAAATGAACCAGTTCTCCCACAGGGAAACCATTCTTTATCCCATTAGTAATGACATATCATAAAAGACACATCTGATCTATTTTTGATTTTCTTTTATACTATTCTGTCACAGAGAGACAAGTTTATATGGAAAAAAATATGTTCTGGACCACTGTCTGGAAGAACAGTGCAGTTGCCTAGGATATAGCAGGTGGCCAGCCTTAACTTGAGTGAAGGACCTCGAGAGAAGAACAGGATGTTCAGAGTGACCAAGAGACAGGAATGCCAAATTTTTTTAAATATTCATGTGATCCTGTGTGTCTTTCATCGGGAGAAGTTTGACATGATCTTGGAGAGACCTTGAATACTGTGAGAAAGCTCAGCAAAAAAAGGGGGGGGAGAGGAGACATCATCTCACCCCACCCCTCAGGCTTATCAAGGCAGAAACATTATAAATAGCCACTGATTAGACCTGCAGGCATGTCAGTGTTGGAGAGACCATGCATGAGTGAGGCCCTCTTTCCTCTTTGAAAAAACAGACTTCAAATAAGGCCTGTGCTTATGTCCTGAAGAATCATCTCAATCCTACCCACCCCCAGAAAACCCTGATTTTTTGCAAATTGCATGACATAAGAAAAGCACTACTGTGGATTCAGATGCTTTCAGCACTTAAAGAACTTCCCCTTAATCGTGATCTTTAATATCTGTTTCTGTCCTCTGTGGAAACTGGACCACCCAATATAATGGACACAGTGCTAGTTTTTAAGCATTTGAATACTTCCCAAAGGAGTAGATGGTATCTATGAACAACATATAGATGGCTCTTTTTCTGTCCCTGCAGAAAAGAAAGCACAGAATCCTTCAATCATCAGGGCCATTTATCACCAACCAAGTGATAGGAGCTATTTAGGGCCAAAGTATGTATTACAGATAATTCTATAATTATAACAAGCTGAAATCCACTGGTGCTCCAGACACCTGATTCAGGCAGGTCTTTGTTCCTGGGTAATTATACTTACAAACAAAGACTAATCACAACCTCTGTAGGCATCGTTCAGTCTCGCGAGACAATAGTAATGTGCTCTGTATGGAGGACTTGGAACAGTGTGGCTGAGAAGGCCAGTTCGAGAGTGACCATCCCTTCCACACTGAAGACAAATGCAGTCTGTCCCCTGTTCAGCTCCCTGGTTTTGCTGGTTTCGGGACTGCCTCTTGGCCTCGGCCTGCTGGACAAGGGTCTCTTCAAATTGGGAGAGGCCATGCTGCACTGCCTGCCTCCAGGCTGAGAGCTCAGATGTCGAGGTTTCCCATCTGTTGAGGTCCGTTCCTAAGATTCTGCTTGCAGATATCCTTGTATCGCAGCTCTGTGGTCTCCCTCTGGGGCGCTTTCTCTGCACTAATTCTCCATACAGGAAATCTTTTGGAATCTGACCATCAGCCATTCTCACGACATGCCCAAGCCAACAGAGACATCACTGTTTCAGTAATGTATACATGCTAAAAATTCTAGCTCGTTCTAGGACTACTCTGTTTGGAAGTTTGTCCTGTAAGGTGATACAAAAAATACGTTGGAAACAATGCATATGGAACATGTTCAACTTCCTCTCCTGTGGTGCACAGAGGGTCCAGGGCTCACTGCAATACTCAGGACACAGGTTCTATAGACCTGGATCTTGCTATATACCGTCAGCTTCTTATTAAGCCATACTCTCTTTGTGAGTCTAGAGAACGTGGTAGCTGGTTTGCCAGTGTGTCCAACATGACATCTAGGGAGATGAGATTGTTGAGCCAAGGTACACGAAATCATGAACAACCTCCAGTTCTTATGTAGAGATGGTAATAGAGGGAGGTTAGTCTACGCCCTGGCCCATGACCTGTGTTTTCTTCAGGCTGATTATTAAACCAAATTCTTGGCAAGCCTTAATAAAACGATTCATAAGTTGTTGGAGCTCTTCAGCAGAATGGGTAACAACAGCTGCATCATCAGTGAAGAGGGACTCCCACATTCATTTCAGCTGGCCTTGGTCTTCGCTCTCAATCTAGAGAGATTAAAGAGCTTTCCATCTGATCTAGTACGGAGATAGACACCTTCTGTTGCACTTCCAAAGGCCTGCTTCAGCATGACAGCAAAAAAGATCCCGAACAGGGTTGGTGCAAGGACACAGCCTTGTTTTATTCCACTTCGGATGTCAAAGGGATCTGATGTTGAGCCATCAAAAACTACAGCGCCTTTCATTTCCTCATGAAAGGACCTGATGATGTTAAGGAGTTGTGGTGAACATCCAATCTTGGGAAGTATTTTAGAAAGGCCATCCCTGCTAACGAAATCAAAGGCTTTTGTAAGATCTATGAAGGCCATAAAGAGTGGCTGTCGTTATTCTGTACATTTCTCCTTCAACTGTCTAAGGGAGAATGTCATGTCAGTGGTGGATCTATTAGCTTGAAATCCACACTGTGATTCTGGATAGACTCTGTCTTCAAGCACCTGGAGTCTCTTCAGCACAGCATGAGCAAACAGCTTCCCTACAAGGCTGAGAAGAGAGATGCCATGGTAGTTATTGCAGCCACCCCTGTCGCCTTTGTTCTTGTACAATGTGATGATGTTTGCATCCTTCATGTCCTGTGATACTCCACCTCCCCTCCAGCAAAGACAGAAGATTTCATACAGCTCAGTGGGGATGATCTCTTTACAGCATTTCAGCATTTCAACAGGGATATTATCCTTTCCAGGTCCCTTGCCAGAGGCCAGGGAATCCAAGGCCGCTTTTATTTCTGCTAAAGTTGGTTGACTGTCTAACACTTCCAAGAGAGGCAGGCATTCAATGTTATTTAATGCTTCTTCGGTTACTACATTCTCTCTGGAATATAGCTAAGAGTAGTGCTGCACCCAGCGTTCCATCTGCTGTTCTCGGTCCTGGATTATCATGCCTGTAGCAGACTTCTTCTGTATTCGACCTAAAGCCTGCTTGATACTGTCATACATTTCCTTAATGTTGCCTGTGTCCACTGCTATCTGTATCTGAGAGCAGAGCTGAACCCAATAATCATTGGAACATCTCCTGGCAGTCTGTTGGCCTTTGCTATGAGCAACTCAAAGAACCTGTAAGTTGTACTCACTAGGACAGGCTTTGTATGCTGCTAGAGCTCTCCAAACCCCATGGGGCAGTGGAAGACAGGAGGGCCTGGCGTGCTCTGGTCCATGGGGTCACAAGGAGTTGGACAACAAAGAGCTCTCCTCTTTTCCTCGATGGCTGGCATCAACTCCTCTGAATGAGCTTCCAACCAGTCTGCTGTCTTTTTGGTCTTTTTGCCAAATGTGGACAAGGTGGTGATATAAACAGAGTTCTTGAAATGTTCCCATTAGGTGCATTTGCATCAGCCGGGACTGGAAGGGCTTCCTCAAGCACTTGGGCAAATGCCTCTACTTTTCTCTTATCGTGGGTCTTGCCTGATGTCAGTATGTGGTCTCCCTTCCTTTTTCGTTTGGCACAATCTCTTTGTTCAGAGTTTTACTCTACTACACACCAGGGAGTGATCGGTATCGCAATCAGCACTCTGGTAGCTGCGTGTGATCGTAACACTAGGAAGGCTAGAACGTCTAGTGAGGATTAGATCGAGCTGATGCCAATGCTTGGATCTTGGATGTCTCCAGGAAACTCTGTGTTGCAGCTTCGTGTTAAAGAATGTGTTGCTGACGCAAAGACCATAATAACAGCAAAACTCCAGCAAGTGTTGGCCATTTTCGTTCATCTTCCCAATGCCAAAACGGCCTAGACAAGTGGGCCAAGAATTATGATCAGCACCAACTCTAGCATTAAAGTCTGAGAAAGACAGTAGCTCTCTCTTACGGATTTTTTTTTTTGATAGTAGCTGCCAAGTCGTCATAGAATTTGTCTTTGACTTCTGTTGTAGACGTCAGTGTTGGTGCATATGTACAAATGAGGATGACCGGTGCTGGTGATGAGTGGAGCTGCAAAGACAGGATTCTTTCACTCCCTGCAGTACGTGGAACAATGGATCTCAGCAGAGTATTTCTTTTATTATTATTATTATTTTTAATTTCCAAAACAAAAACAAGAATACAAAATACTTACTAATACAATCTAAAACACAGTGCACCCCCATACCCACAGGACCCTTTGGAGCAATACTTTTACTACGAACCTCCTTTCCAAAATTGTATTGATTGTTGCTTAAAGGCATTCCCCGTTCCTTTCACTAATACAAATTCAATAAATATTCCCCAAATAGCATAAAAAAATTTTAAACTTATTTCCCCTCTTTTCATCTTAAGTTCAGCAGTCAATTTATCATTTAACACAATGTCCCATACTTCATTATACCAATCTTCTAATTTAATATCATTTTTATCTTTCCAGAATCTAGCTATTAATATTCTAGCAGTTGTCATAAAATTAGAAATTAATTCCTCTGAGCAATAATAAAGTTCTATTTTATCAAAAATTAACAGCAAATCAATTAAGTTCGATATCTTTTCCAAATATATCACATATTTCCTTAAAAATCAATTTCTAAAATTTCTGAATCAATTTACACTCCCACCACATATGATAATACGTGTCAGTTTCTTCATCACATTTCCAACAGACCTTAAAATAGTCTGAATTTATTATGTTCAATTTCACTGGAAGTATGTACCACCTTAAACTAATTTTTTAAGCATTTCCTTTAAAAAGGGTTGTTCGCCTGATTTATTGTATTTCTTTTTGCTACATTAAACAAATGTTTTTCAATGTTCCCATTTATTTCTGAGGATTCCATAACCCACCAAAATAACCTTCCTTTGTTACATATAGTATCTCCAATAAACCGGTAACTGCTACTTCGGTTTTATTTTGACGCTGTATGCAAAGCTGGGGTGTCCTCTCCAGACCATGAAGCCTGGGTAAAATAATATGGAGGATAGACTGTTACCCAAGCAGCAGATCCCCCCTCTCCACGTCGAAATGGTCCAATGGAAAGGCAAGAACCAATGTCTTTGAATGATGTGTTATCTGTGATGCATATTTGGCCTAGGAAACCCAAGTGCTGTTATGCTGAAAGGAATTGCAGACGAAATTAATGTGGAAGGTTTCAGGCTTGCCATTGAGGGAGAGAGAAAATCAATAAAAGCCTGAGAAAACAGGCTTTGACTATCCCAATTGGCCAAAGAATTCCATTCCGTTTCGTAAACTTTATATCATGTTTCTGAAGAACCCTCTTATTGGAGGTGTTTGGTGAGGAAACAAGAGTCCTGTTTGTTTACTCTTCTTTTTCCTTTCCTCTTTTGAAATAATGGTGTTATCCTTGTACAACTCTAATGGCCAAAGTCATTTGAGAATACACCATAAATCTTTTTGGCCTATAAAAGCAAATGGGTTTAAAATTGTATCCATAGCAACTTTGCTGGTGTGTGTTACGGTAAGTCTCAAGAAATTAAATCTGACGGGAAGGAGAGTCTTTGCGCAACAGAGATAGGATGCCATTGACAGGCAAGAGAGGAACCCCTCCAAATCAGAATTGGGGAGCAGAGACGGGAAGAGCAGCAGGGAAGTCCTGCTCCCTCTGCTTTTCACTTGTTGCTTCCTGGCCATCATTGCATGGGTCCTCCCTCATCCCGCTCATCAGAAAAGCTGGGATGGCTCAGCTCTTCTTGTGTTGCTCCCAGCTATCATAATGCTGGCTGCCAGCCAGCGGAGAGGCCAAGAGAGCAGAAAGATGCTGCGCTAGCACTTGAGCTAATAAATGAACTCAGCTCACGGCTGCATCTCCTCCCTGCTTCTATGTCCTCCTGGCTCACATCAACCTTGTTTCCCTCTTGCAGAAACGTGGGGCTTTTGTGTGGACGGAGATAAAACCAGAGAAGGGAGCGTCCGTGGCTCCTGAGGGAACCCAAACACGGCTGTGTCCCGCTCAAGGGTCAGCCCTCTTGGAACATCACAAAACGAAGAAAGGAAGCACCGCGAAAAACGGCACAACCTCAGACTGCATTTCCTCACCGGTATCCCAGGAGACTCTGCCAGACTGCAAGATGGCCTTATCAAAACCAGACGTCATGTCTGGAGCCAAACCAGCCCTCCAGATCTCGGAGAAGGGACAGGGGAGTTCAGAGGTTTTTCAGACAGATAAAGTGGATGTCAGCTCTCCTTCCATCCCGCTTGCCGAGGGAGGGTTCGGCTGACAAACTGCAGGCCCTGTTAGCCCCTCTCCAAGCTGCATAGTTGTCAGGAGAAACTCAAACAAACCCAGAAAGGACTGTCCGAGCGAGGAGGAACAGGTCCGGTGTTAAATACAGTGCACGCCAACACAAACTGAGGCCAGCAAAATCGTTTGAGGCAACCAGCTCTTGCTTTTTACATAACAACAGCTGCAGAGGGGGCTTGGATGGCTTTTGCAAAGAACAAGAAGCCTGTTAAAAAGGCACTATGAATCTTTCATACTCCCTGTTCCTCCTCTCACCGCCCACTGGTGCATGAGATCCTCCCACGCCCTGCAACTCATGTGCTGATACAATATCATCTAGATTGCTCATTTGCTAGGAAGAAGAATTTAATATGACTGAGAATGTCAGGAATGAATAACAATCAGCAATTAATAATGTTATGGGGGGGATATTACTGGTGATGTTTTCTACATTTTATATGATCTGCAGCTGATTCTTGAATTGTGTGTGTTTTTGAAACAGTTATGATTCTGGCATCTTTAAGAATATATATCCTAAAAGGAATTGTGGGTTTCACATTTTTAGGGAAGTTCGTGAAATCTTCCGTCTGAAAAAAATCTTCCCTCCTCAGGAACATGAGGAGGACACAGACCGGGAAGAAATACAAAAACAAGAGCAGGTGGTACCTATATTAAAAAGAGAGCTGGTTTTTGATCTATGCCAGTTTTCATCACGCTGTATATTGTGGATGATATAGAAAAAACATACGGGTTTTCCAAAAGTTATGACTAGATGTCCATTCCAGGTCTGTTTCTTACAATGAGTTCCAAAATGCAAGCTGCAAACACAAGTTGGGAGTGTAACTTTCAAATTCTCCCCCTGGTAGCTGTAGATCAGAAGCATCACCTAGTACTGTATACTATTTCCAACAGGTATCAGCCAGATTCTTTGGTAGTGTGTGTAAGAAGATTCTAAAAGCAACAGCTTTTTCTCATTCACACTTGACCCCTTGGTATTTAGCACCCCCACACATGGATCTAGGATGCTTAATCAGATCCTAAGGGGCAACAATGATTTTTTTGAAGACCAAGTTGCGAGTATTGCATAGCCTGCACACAGATGTTCTCAGTCACATTGACCACTATCTTGTTTAAAATCCATGTACCTGGAACTGAAGTATTTGCTATGGTGATGTGACGAAGTACTGGCCACGTACCTGGGTGTGTGTGGCTGAGGCTGCATCAGTTTGCTATGGCACCTTCCACAGCTGGAGATCCACTCCTGTGCATATTGAATAGGATGCTGGCCATTGTGTTCAAGTACAGAGGATTACAGAGATACCTCATCCCTAAGGTTGCTATAAAATTCATCTTACTGAATCCATTTGTGTGCGTTGGGGGAGATTATAGGGAAATATACATATGGATTCTCTCCACATGCCAAAGTATTTTAGCACCAATTCAAGACAATCGTAGCATAATACTTTTTCATAACTTAGAAAGACATTTTTTAAATTAATTAGCTAGCTATGGTAGTTCCCTAACCCCAATAGTAGTTAGTTAGTTATCATTATAGTTAGAAATCTAAAAACAAAACAAAACACCCAGGTTTTATTGCATTCCTGTTTCTCAGTGGCAACTGAAATCGTTTTATTGTGAAATCATCCTGAATGAAATAGCATGAGGCTCTTCATGAGCCAACACTTGAACCATGTGGTATTCCTCTTCCGCTCTCCAATGAGGCCACATCCTCGTAACTTTATAATAGCAGAAACAGACCTTACAAAACGCCTGTAATTAGAGATCAGAGCACATCCGTGTCAGAGAGAGAAGTAACTGAGGCACTCGCTCATATGGCTGGCAGGTCTACAGCTTTGGCTGAAGTCTCCGGGAATTGTTATGCTGGATCCTCAAATGGACAGATAAAGATCAGAGTAGATGGTACTGGAGAAATAGAAAATGTTTTTTTTTTAACATGATGACTTTAATGGTGCCCATTTCCTCCTCATTGGCACCAGATCAGCACAATTATTTTGTTCTTATGTATGTGATGCTTGTAATATTGGTTTAGAAAGGAGTGGCGGAAATCCCCATTGCCTGCCCTATTGTATGCATTAAGACGTGTTGGCTGGAATCCTTTCGCTTAGCATCATAAGTCACGCTAGAGGAGGTCCATTGAATCAGTAGGGATTTGGGGAGTCTACTCCTTTGTTGGATCCATCCATTCAAATTGGCCTACTCTAGTTTGGACCTACTGTGCTAAAGTAAAGTAGATTGGGCAGCTCTGAATCAATGGAACTTACAGAGGAGTTCATTCACCAAATCCAGTGATTCAATAGGGCTCCTCTAGTGTGACGTACTATGCCAAGCAAAAGGATTTCAGCCATTGTTTTGCCATCGTTACACTAAAGGCTGCTCCTGGGTCTCATGTTTTGGCCCTGGAATCTCAGGAATGGGAAGCTACTGACTTGGAAACCCCCCCTCTCTCTCAGATATGTGAATTCAGATTCCAGTAAGTCCTGAAGACCAATCCCCAAACAAATCAAATTGATTTCCAGATTCGTATGGATTGAGCGAAGCCTCTGCTGTTATACTGAAAGGCTTTCAATAGTCAAGGATTTCCCTCTTTGGTTAACAGATGATCTATAACATCCATTTCTGCCCATGATCATTATAAAATGGCAGTCACACAGCAAAACAAGCAATGTTACCTTCTCATTAGGTTGCATTTGTGATTTAGCAATACTTGCATGTGGGGAAATGGAACTAATTGCAAATAACTCATTATTTGTAACCAATAACTCCCAAGCTGTCATATTTTAGGAAAAATCAGGTCGCAACAGGCTTATCATAAGAGCCATCTGAAGGCCTGTAAAGAATGGGCCACCAATGGTGATTTCCTCCTGGAATTGCTAGTTAGTCCAGGGGTGCAGTTCTGGACAGGACACCACCAGGGGGAAAGTTAAACTCATTTCCCTTCTACAGCTGAGATGCCACTCTGGCTGCATCTCCTTCCTACCAGGATGATTAACCAGGATCCAGAAACATGTAAGGTGGGTACTATTGGAGGCAAATACATTTTAATTTGGGTGCATTTCTGTAGATTGGCGCTAAATGTGAAATGGGTGTTCAATTTAAAATTAGATATGAAGAGAAATAGCCGATTGGTCCTTGTGAAGTTGCAATGAGATATAATTTGAACATTTTAGGACAACACAGTCAAGCAAGTGGCAGCGATGCAGGATTGTTTTTTTTAATGCACAAAGTTGTATATAGATGTTAGACCAAACAAGACCAAGAAAGGGAATATGTCCAGATGATCAAAAAGCCTGCCAAACTGTGGTACGAGTAAGTATATGTCCATCGTTGAAGGTTCATTTATTAATCTTATTTTACAAAAAGTCCACCTTTAGCTGTGTTTTTAGATGTCTGCCAAGCCACAAACTGTAGTATTAGACAATGACTGAAATCTGGTAGTATGTTGCAACTAAATTAACTTCCATTGAATCGATGGAACTTAGGAAGGAGTTGATTCACCAGATGTTCACTGATTCAATGGGCCTAACTAGCTATAACTCACTGTTGCATTTCAGCTAAGGTCTGATTGATCTTTGTAAGGATCAAAACTTGGGAAAGCTATCTTTTTAATGTAACAACTACCAGAACTCCACGGGCTTATCTTGCTGGGGATTCTGGGAGGTGTAGTCCAGAAGGTAACACCTGCAAGCTCTGAGAGGCTTTGCAAAACTGCAGCAGTTCTGCTATGGGTTAAACCCAGCTCCAGGTACTGTGAAATTCCTGAAAATGGGATTCACAGCAGGTCTCAGGAGATGCAGCGGGTTTTAATGGAAGATGGTGCTTCAGCCCAGGACACTAATGTATTTAGGGTAATAACTCGCTGCTTGAGTTGCACCCATAAAGACATACTGTATTATGATTGTGGAAACTGAATTTTAATATGCTTTCCTCTTTGGTGGCCAAATCCTGCCATCCCCCACCCCCATGACTCAGTTTTGGACAAGCCAGGCCTCCCCGGTGAATAACTGGAAAAATTAATTGCATAAACAACCAGCTTGATGAAATTAAGGGAGCCATGTGACGGGATTACTGAGCCAATGCAGCTGGAGCCATTTGTCAGAGGAAAGAAAAGAGCCATAGACGCAAGCGGAGGAAATAAAGACCACTGTCATCTTTAATTGGCTAATTGGGAGTCCCCATCGGCTTTTCGAGGTAGGGCCAAATTGCCACTCCATTTTCTCCCACTTGGTTGCAAAGGATCCCGGGCCTGATCATTCTTTGCATGCAAACTTCCCTTTAAAGAACCGTTTATCTGAAAACTACCTCTCTTAGAAATCTCAGAGAAATTAGAAGTTCTTTTTTAAAAAATAGTTCAGAAACCCACTTTCCTGCAGGAGCTTCACCTCCGGAGCTATTTGTTAGTTGCTTTTTTTTCTGTGCACTGTTTGAAACCCTATTTGCAAGGCGCAGGTAGATACCTAGGACTTTGCTGTTGAAAGTTGTGTATGAATGTCCAAAAAACGTCTTCCGAAAGTGACTTCTGAGAGTAACTAGAAAATGTTGGTCTTGGTAATGATAAATATCAGTCAAAACCAAAAGAAATATCAAAAATAAGGAAGACAGAGCATTGTGGTGCTTTGAAGATGGCTATATTTTAATTTTACATTGATATTGCTATTTTTTATACATTGATATCACTGTTTTTGCCACTGTCCAGATGATGTCAAAGCTTAAATCGGTAATAATGACCCAAAAAATGACAAATGCTCTGGCCTATTGGTGTTATTTTAAAAACCATATGCTGCCCTTGAAATGTGTCCCCACCCTAATTGTCTGAAAAAGTAATTAGTTACTGGCACTCATTGGCCAAAATCCTGTTGCTCGGCATAAACCAAAACACAACTTTAAGTCTGTTCCTTCATGGTAAACTAAGCTTCTCCTGTGATATGTATGTGTGCTCTTGAGAACTGTGGCAGGGATGGCATGCCTACGGGTTACTGAGACAGTATGTTGAAAGTTACTGCTAAGCAACTGGATTCCAGCCATTCTCTCCAAGCTGTGTGTACTTGTCATTGTAGGCTTCTGATGGTATTGAAAAGTGCCAAAAAACAAAAACAAACCCCAAAAGATGACTATAAAAGAAACAAAAGAAATAGGCAACAATGTTGAGTTGAAATGATAACTTTATAGGATCATTAACAAATGATCCGGGTCAAAGGACACTAAATTAGGGAGATGGGGAAAGAATGAAAAGTCCAAAACAGCTGGCCATTTGTCATGGCCATAGTTTTGGAAAGCAGAATAATTTGCAAGGTGAGAAATGCAGAATCAGTGAAAGACACAGATGACAAGGTTATCACATCTGTGCAATATTTGCTTTTCCGCTGCTGTACATTAGGAACGTCATCTACATGATAGCTTCTCCACCCCACAGCCATAATACACCAGAATATAATGTTATAGGTATGGGACTGGTATGAGTTGCATATCAGTGCCAATAATCGATCCTTTTTGAAGCTATAATTCTAAAGCTATTGGAAAGAGGACTATCAGTGCCAAGAGAATCACCCTGTGAGATAAAAAATATCCCTTACCATGAGCAGAAAGATGGGAGGGAATATGAGTTGCACAGTCCCCCAGGCCAAATCTCCAGTGCCTTTTGCTGGAGCAAGGAAACGATGCAATAGGTGCTCTGGAACAGTGGTTCTTAACCTTGGGTTACTCAGGTGTGCTGGCTGGGGTTTCTGGGAGTTGCAGTTCAAAAACACCTGACTAACCCAAGGTTAAGAACCACTGCTCTGGAAAACCCTGCCAGCCTCACTTGAGAGCAAATTGTGCAGTAGGAGACCAGCTGAAAAGTCTTCCTGGAGCAGCCTCTGTTGCTATAGGGCAGTGGCTTTTGGTGTTCTTGGACTGCAACTCCCATAAGCCTTTATCACTAGCTGTGCTGGTTGGGGTTTCTGGGAATTGCAGTCCAAGAATACCTGGATTACTCAAGGTAGAAAACCACTGTTCTAGATGGTCGGATATCAGTGGTGACTGCACAGAATTGCTGTGAATCCATTCTGGGTTTTTGGCTGCGCTTTACTGGAGCTACCTAAGAAGTTGACCTACAAGGTGCACGTCTCTTACTGTGCTAACTGTCTTCAAATATGGTTGTTGTAGGTTTTTCGGGCTGTTTGGCAGTGTTCTGGAGGTTTTTCTTCATAAGGTTTTACCAGTCCCTGTGGCCGGTATCTTTAGAGGACAGGAGTTAGAACTTTGTGTTCTGGTGTATTGTGTGGGATAGTTTGGGATAGTACTATCCCACACATTATGTATGTATCTGGAAGCCGCCTAGAGTGGTCGAAAGACCAGAGAGGCGAGATATTAAACAAACAAACAAACAAACAAACAAACACAGACAGAGTTCTAACTCCTGTCCTCTGAAAATGCTGGCCACAGAGACTGGCAAAACATTAGGAAGAAATGGCCAAACAGCCTGAAAAACCTAGAACAACCATCGGATCCTGGCCGTGAAAGCTTTCAAGAATACATCTCTTCAAGTATCTTTAGGCTTTCTTACAGAAGGTGGAGCAAACTTTTTTGACTGCTGCTCCAGAGGGTGAGAGCCAAACCAACAGCCAGGATGCTGCTAGGCACCAGCAGAGTATAACTGTCCACCAGTGCAGTAAAACAAGATTCTCCTGCTTGCATGCATCCTGCCAATATACAAGCAAGGATCCATGTTACAAAAAGTTGGCTGATGTGTGTGCAACCCTAAGTCAAAGCCCCTGTATATGACATCCTTTGCCACCCCACTCAGACTTTTCCTGAGTCTAGCTGCAGTTTTCATAGTAGCTGAAGAAGTAAAATTTCCCAGAGCAGGATATTGTTGAATGCTATTCCTGTATTTGAGAGGTTTGGTCCTGAATGGGTAATTATGAGCTATTAGCATTATAAAAGACATGCTCCTCATTTGTTGATATGGGCCAATCCAGCTACTTGTATTTTTGGACTTTTATCTGTGGGTTGGCTATGAGGACTGTCATCTGAAGTTCCAGAATTATTACTGTGCCACTGCTGTTGGGATTCTGTGGCTCTGGCTTTCCTTCATTGGTAGGAGAGAAAATTACATGAACTTGGGATCCCTTACTATTTTATAATTCTTAAAAGAGAAGTGAGCAACTCTTGAGTCCTTTCAGAAGTTGTTGAAATATGACCAGAAATGAGAAGAATTCTAGTTTGACAACTTCTAGAGGACCAGAAGATCCTCACCTATGTTTTAAAAACTTCACCCTTTTATGCATTTAAGACTTTTGAAGGCAAGGATATGCCTCTTCTTCTTCCAGTTTTTGTATAGTATTAGTGTGCGTGTGAACACAAAAATGCACACACACAAGGTTCTGTCAGTGCATCCACATATAAAGGAAAAGAGGTCTACCTTGTTTGAAAGACTACCTAGCTACAGAGTTTTCTATCGTAGGACATTTGATCTAAGCAGAATTGCTGTTTTCCATTGGAAGATTTCTGAACCATAGCGAAATCCCTCTAAGTCTTGCCCTGGCATTTGTAGGGTTATTCACATTGGACAATAAACCCCTGATGGTCTGCCCAACGCCAGATGCCTGAAATCAGCATGTCCCTGTCCAAAATGTGCAGTGACTTTTTCTAACATTTTAAAAGCATTGTAGGAGACCCAGGCAAGAGGCATTACCTCAGAAACAGCTGAGTAAACTCTCCAGCTGGGGCATTGATCTGTGTGAACTAAAATCTCTTTGGAGGAAGAGATGAAAGGGGACATTATGTCCTCACAGGTCAGTGGGACAGGCTTTGAAGATCCGCTTCTCATAACTTTTCCTTATTCAGACAACACGTGTTCTTATGCAACTAGGCATGCTACACCCCAAGAACATCCAAAACATTGTTCACACCAGTAAATTCCCTGGTTGTTTCCTCAGAGTTAATGACTGTGTAAGTGCAAGGCCCGGAGCCTACTTTCCTTGAGTTAGTAGGCTTCACTTAACACTGAGTGTTAATTCTGAGAGAATAATCCACTTCAACCCACAGCCTGCGATTTATTTGTATGTTCCAACGTAGACGAGAGGTTTTGGGAAGTCAGGGAGATGTTGGTAGGATACATTCTTGATTCACTTCTCTTTCACGGATCAGTAGGAGGACTGTTATTACAAGCAGGTGGGTTGCTCCTGGTTTTGTCAGGGAAGACCACAGTTAACAAGGGATCCAGGAAAGAAGGAGGGTTCAAAGATCAGGGTCATTGATCATGTTTCTAAAGACCACTCCCAACGGTGGTGTAGAGCTTGGGAATACAAAGTTTGTTTGTTTGTTTGTTTGTTTGTTTGTTTGTTTGTTTGTTTGTTTGTTTGTTTGTTTAATACCCTGCCCATCTGGTCTTCCGACCACTCTGTTCCTTGCAGTTAATTTGTTTTCCCAATAAAGAAGGTAAAACTGCTTCATTAGGCGGATGGTCAGATTGCATAGAGTCTCAGTATCGCCCCTCATGTTCCTCTTACTTATACAAAGGTAAAGTGCCTGGCCTCTTCCCCATAACTGAGAAATAGGGAGCATTGAGCAGAGATTTATATTTCCTTCACTAACCCATCACCACACTTCAATCTCATTAATTTTCCTTAGTTTTCTCACGCTAGACAGTAAATTCTAGTTGAGAAGAAACCCTATTAACTGTGGCAGGCAGAGTTGTCAGCTAACAAATATGCCCTTCCTTGGAGTTTCAGGATCAGTCCTAAAACCAGGGCACGGATGCTTATGATGTCATAGAGGAGTTACTTATGATGTCATGGCAGCTGGTTCTTGTGATGTCACAGTGGTGGAGCAGGCAAGGGCTGGGAGGAAAGCGAAAGCAACAGACATTCGGACACCTTTGTGCCAAGCCCGTGAGCTCTAGGGTCAGCTGCAAGTGGGTGAAGAAAAGAACCCAGCCTTTATAAACTTCATGCAAAAAAATCAACTTTATCCTCCTCTAGCACCTCTCATGATAAGGGATGTCACAACACCTGGACACTTGCAGAAGCATAGCCTTTCTGTGAGAGTTCAGCCAGTAGCCTGAGACCTGGTAGTCTTAATGGCAGAGGTGGGAAAGGTCCTTGATTCATGGAAAGCCAGTCAGGAGCCATAGCCAACAATGGAGACAGTCAGATCGAATGGTAGAGTGAGAGTCCAAGAGGATGGGACCAAAGTAGGTGAAGTTTGAAACACTGCAGTATCGCATACGCCCCCCTGCCCACGTCTCTCCCACCTTTCTCATGGAATTAGACTGAGAGCCACATGAAATCGCACAGAGGGCCAGCTCGCAGGTTCCTCGTCTCTATTTGATGAAGGCTAATGCCGATGTATACACATTAGACCTATGCGTACCTGGAAATTCCCTGGGCAAGAAGGCAGATTTTGACTCGCTTCCCTTTCATGCAAGATAGACAATAGGATTCTTGTCTCCAGTAGTGGTGAGTTCACAATTCCACCAAGGAACCACCAAAGAACCCAGGAGAACTGAATTCCCCTTCCATGACCTGGTTGCATGAGGTCTTCCTCCTCCTCTGAACCTGACTCAGCAAGGTGAGGTATGACAAGTCTGTCCTCAGCACTGTGGCCTGCAGGTAACTACCTCTCTCCAACAATGGAGCGAAGTATCTTTGGAGACGAGGAGGAGAATGTGAATCTCAGAGTAGTAATCTGTATATTAACAGCAAGAGAGAAAAAGATGCTTGGGTCCACCTATTCGCCTGTCTTTCATTCCAGCCCTCACTGGTTAATTGGTTTCTAGAAAATGGCTATTGGCCATGCTGGTTGGGGTGGTGGTGGTTCTGGGCACTGTAGTTCATCAAACCACTTTCCAAGCACTGGTGTATGAAAGCAGCTACTGTGTCCTTGAGCGATGTCATGTCACCATTGAATGTAAAAGACGTTAAAGTCTCCCTTAGTATTCTTTCGTTTCCTTTCCCTTGGTTTTGTTTTCTGCCCAAATAAAAATTGTGACAACCCCAGACCTACTGGGATATGTCACACAGTTACACTAAGCTGCCACCAACCATTCCCTGTAAGAAGTCACACAGACTAGGGATGGATTTTTAAACAATAAAAAGAATAAGGTTTATTTTAAATACACACAGGGAAAAATAAACAATCAGGTGAATAACATAAAGTAACGTGGCTTAGTTTCACTCATACATACACACAGTTTGGTTCACACAGAACCCTAACTTGAAGCACAGACCCTGAACCTATCAGTTCTGGCTAACCAACAGACACCTGAACCTATCAGGTTGGTACTCTGACACACAGTAGTACCCTGTCTGACACACAGACTCCCACAACAGCTTCTTCTTCCCAGCTGCTGCTTCGTCACATCCCAGTGTCTCTCAGCATCTCCACACAAGCATCACATTTATATACAGTACAGCCCCTCCTCCTGATGTCCCGCCTTCCACTCCCCATAGGATGGAACTTTCCCTCCAAACCCATGACAGACAGGTAACATCAGTGCTGTATGTAACACCTCCCCTCTTTATAAGTTGTTTTGTAGGGGGAAAGCTAAGGTGCTTTTCACCAAAAAAACAACCTGTATAAAATACACAACAACAGTTATACATACCATATAATACTTACTTATCCTTACACTCTAAGTTAACCATAGCAATTATGCATTTAAACATTTACCATATACAATACATCAATTTACCTTTATTCATACAAACCAATTTCAAAACCAGGTACATTTACTTTTTATCATCAATATATATACATATAGTCCATGTTCTTTCGCCGTCTTCATTCTTCAGGTCTTCTTGATAAGGCGTCAGCAACACAGTTCACTGACCCTCTGACCACCTTCACTTCAAAGTCATAGTCCTGTAGGTTTAAAGCCCACCTCATAAGTTTGCTATTGTGGGTTTTCATTGTCTTTAACCATTGCAATGGTGAATGGTCAGTACACAGAACAAAATGTCTTCCCCAGATGTAAGGCTTGGCCTTCTGGATCGCGTAGACTATGGCCAAACACTCCTTCTCCACGGTTGCCAAATGTCTCTCACCTTTTTGAAGTTTCCTACTCAGGTAGGACACTGGATGCTGGTCACCATTCTCATCCTCCTGGCACAGAACTGCTCCTACCCCGCTGTTAGACGCATCGGTGTAGATGATGAACTCCCGGTCGAAGTCTGGAGCACGCAACACTGGATAGTTGATTAACGCCTCCTTCAACCTCTGGAACGCCTCCTCACAGTCGCTGGTCCACGGGATGCGGTCATCAGCCTTCTTCCTCGTCAGATCGGTCAGCGGAGCCGCAATCTCGCTAAACCTCGGGATGAACTTTCTGTAGTAGCCCACCAACCCAAGAAATGACTTGACTTTTTTCTTGGTGTTGGGTCTAGGCCAATCACGAACAGCTTCTATTTTGGCCTCCAGGGGTTTTATCATTCCTCCCCCTACCATGTGACCCAAGTATTTTATTTCTGGGCTACCCAGCTGACACTTGCTGGCCTTTACTGTTAGCCCTGCTGCACTTAACCTCTGCAGCACTAACTCCAGGTGTATCAGGTGATCTTCCCAGGTATTACTGAAGATCCCTATGTCGTCAATGTAGGCCACTGTAAAGTCACTGAGCCCTGCCAAGGTCTGGTCCATCAGCCTTTGGAATGTGGCTGGTGCATTTCTGAGACCAAAGCTCAGGACTCGAAACTCATAGAGACCAAAAGGGCTGCAAAAGGCAGTCTTTTCTTGATCCCTGGGATCAATTCTTAATTGCCAATATCCCTTTACCAGGTCCAATGATGAGATGAACCGACAACCCCCTATGGTTTCAATCAGGTTGTCTAGCCTGGGCATTGGGCAGGCATCAGGAGTGGTTACACGGTTTAATTTCCTGTAATCAACACAAAACCTAATGCTCCCATCAGGCTTGTCCACAAGGACTATCGGAGAGGACCAAGGACTAGAAGAGGGGACGATTATGTTCTCCCTCAGCATCTCGTCCAGCTCCTTCCGCACCTTGTCCCTATAGGGTCCCGTTACTCGGTATGGGGATACTGCCTGCGGGGGTGCATCCCCTGTGTGGATCCGATGCATCACTCCCTTTACTATCCCCGGCTTGTTGGAAAACACTTGTTGATATTTACTAAGCAGCATTTTTAGTTCTTGCTGCTGGTCTTGGGTGAGTGCAGGACTGATCTTTACCTCCTCTGGGTTGTATTTTACTTCCCCTCTACCCTCCCAGAAGGGTAATTCCGCTTCCTCACTCTCAGCTGCTTTTATCGCGAATAAAACCCTCTGTTCCCCTCTGTAGTAGGGTTTTAGGGCATTCACATGAACCACCCTCCTTGCTTGGTTCTCCTCCTGCTCTATTAGGTAGTTCAGGTCTGACATCTTGGAAATGACCCTATATGGTCCTGCCCATTTGAGCTGCAGTTTATTCTCTCTGCAGGGCCTAAGCCAAAGCACTTCCTCCCCTGGGTCAAAGTGCCTCTCTCTAGCTTTGTGGTCATACCATGTTTTCTGTCTGACCTTCTGAGCTTGCAGGTTTTCTGCTGCCAGCTCTAGATTTCTCTTTAGGTCATTCATCAAGGTGTCTATGTATGTCACAACGTCTTGTGGGTCATCCTGGGTGATCTGCTCCCAATTTTGTTTGATCAAATCAAGGGGCCCTTTCACCCCTAAGTGTGCAGCAAACATGTCAGAGTGACCCCTTTGTAAGATCATGGGGCGATACTTTCCAGGTACCACCAGCTGACTTCTGATCCCATCTCCCCCTTTTGAGATATTCCTCAGGGTCTCTCTATATAAAATCCCCTTTTCCTCCAGAAATCTCACTGGGGTTTCAGGTGTTAGCTGGGCGTCAGTCACCTGTTCAAAACACTTTTGGAGAGTGGCGTCTGCCTTTTGCTCCTGTCCAAATCTGCTGTCTGTGGTTAAGGTTTCCACCACAGCTTCTGAACTCCCCTCTGCTTCCGTCTCTGGCTCATCATTACCCCCCTGAACTGTCTCTGTGGTGGCTTGTGAGCGTGTAATCACTAGCACCCGTTTCACATGTTCAGCCAGGTCATTTCCCACGAGCACGGCTGCTGGCAGAGTCGATGAAATCGCTAGCCGCCAATCTCCCCTCCAGCCTTGAAAGTTGACAGGTACCTCTGCTACTGGCAGAGAGATTACCTGCCCCTCAATCCCTGCTACCTTCATGCTCTCATTTGGGATTATAAACTCCCTAGGAATAATATCTGGATGGCACAGGGTTACCTGGGAACAAGTGTCCCGCAGCCCCCTATACTGACGGTCAAGTATTCCTACGTCCACCCCTGCTGTCTCAAACAACTGAGAATCTGTTTTTATCAGCAAGCAGCGCTTTACCTCCACAAGAGGACCATTTTCCTCAGCCTGATCAGCAGAGGTAGCTGTTCCAGACTGAGTAGCCATGGCAACAGGCTCCCTCAGTGACACTGAGCCTTGCTCTTTCTGGACACAGAACACAGCTTTTGGCTTGGTCCCACTAGACTCCTGAGGCACCATTCCTTTTAGCTGCTTTAATATCTCACACTCTGAGATTAGATGACCCTTTCCCTGACAGAAATAACATTTTCTGGTGTATTTTGATTCTCTCTCATCTTGTTTTGGTTTTCCCTCCAAAATCTGAGGTCTTAGTTTCATGTCTGAGGGCTTCCCTTCACCATGGGCCCCTCCCCCTTGCTGGCTTTTCCCTGGTCCCTGAGAGTACTTGCTGTAGGTTTCTTTAGGTTTACCTACAGATTTCCCCTCACCCAAGGGCTTTCTTATTTGGGAAATAAAATCTGCGATCTCTGCGGCTGCTGCCACAGATTTCGGTTTCCTTTCCCTCACCTGGAATTTCAATTCCCCATGCAGGACTGAATAGAACTGTTCCAGCGCTATCAAGTCTTTAAGCTGCTCATAGGTCTCTATCCCCTCCTGCGATAGCCATTTCTCAAGCAGCCTCACCAATTGGGCCCCCACTTGGGTAAAAGTCTGTTCTGGTTTCTTGGTGAGGGACCTGAATCTTTGTCTCAGCTGCTCTGCATTTATCCCATGTCTGGCAAAGACCAGTTTTTTAAACTCTGCAAAATCTTTCATCAGTTCCTCAGGCATCTCGGCATAAACCTCAGCCAGGCTACCACTGATTAAAGATCGCATGATGGTCATCTTCTCAGTTTCCCTCACTGAGAAGTCCACAAACGCTCTTTCCACTAAGGAAAAGAACACCTCAGGACAATCTCCCTTGTGGTACACAGGGAATTTCTTCAGGTCAGCCTTAGACAATTGGCCTCCCTCAGAATCCCTATTGTTATTATTGTTCTGGTTCATCAGTTCCAGTTTTCTTAATTCAAACGCCATTTTCTCTCTCTCCATTCTTTCTTCTCTCTCCATTCTCTCTCTCTCTCTCTCTAATTCAAATGCCATTTTCTCTCTCTCTAATCTTTCCTCCATTTCCCTCACCCTCAGTTCATGCTGTTGGGCTAGGATCAATTTTCTAAGTTCTGGGTTCTGCTCTCCTGTGCTGTCACCTTGCACTGAGCCAAATTCATCCTCAGAACCTTGGTCAATCTGGGGGTCTTTCACTTCACTCATGTCTGCCATCTGGCTTCGAGTCAAGGGCATAATCCCCCCTCAGAACAGGCTGCTTTAAAAAGTCAAGCCTCAAAATAAAACGACCACTTTTTTCCTTTTTGCCTCAGAACCAGCTTTCCCTAGAGATTGCTGCTGTCCTTTCAGCACCAACTTGCAACAGTTGCGAATCAGAGCCTACCCCCCTCTGCTGGGCCTCTCAGCTGGCAAGCTAGATCACTGTTACTACGCAGTTTTGCCTCAGCTTTTTCCCGCCAAAACTGGGCTGCCTCAGAGCACCTTAATCTAAGTCTCCCCAGTTGGCACGTTCTTCTACTAGCGCACCTCCCCGTGAGGTACACCTAGAAGATTACCTACGCGCCTCAGACTGTCCCTGACTAGACCCCCCTTGCTCTGGGCACACCTGCCAAGGCTTTGCTGGACCGCTGGACAACTGGACCAGTCGTATCCCACACGCTGGACACCAATCAATGTGACAACCCCAGACCTACTGGGATATGTCACACAGTTACACTAAGCTGCCACCAACCATTCCCTGTAAGAAGTCACACAGACTAGGGATGGATTTTTAAACAATAAAAAGAATAAGGTTTATTTTAAATACACACAGGGAAAAATAAACAATCAGGTGAATAACATAAAGTAACGTGGCTTAGTTTCACTCATACATACACACAGTTTGGTTCACACAGAACCCTAACTTGAAGCACAGACCCTGAACCTATCAGTTCTGGCTAACCAACAGACACCTGAACCTATCAGGTTGGTACTCTGACACACAGTAGTACCCTGTCTGACACACAGACTCCCACAACAGCTTCTTCTTCCCAGCTGCTGCTTCGTCACATCCCAGTGTCTCTCAGCATCTCCACACAAGCATCACATTTATATACAGTACAGCCCCTCCTCCTGATGTCCCGCCTTCCACTCCCCATAGGATGGAACTTTCCCTCCAAACCCATGACAGACAGGTAACATCAGTGCTGTATGTAACAAAAATAACCACAAGCAAACAGGTGCCAGCTAGCGCTCCCACCCCAGCTATAAGAAAGCATGAAGTAATCCCTAGGCTGAGTAGCGCAGGACTGCTTTTTCGATGTAGGAAGCTGAACTATTTTAGTAACCTCCTTACCTAGAAACCAGAATTTTCAGATCTCCTAGGTTACCGAGCAGCTGTAGAGCAACTAATTGGACAATCAACCTGTGGCAAGGCAAAGGTTGTGGAAGAGTCTGGAACACAAGCAATTAAGAAAGAAGAAATACATGCTGTCACAAATGTCATGATGTCTGTGGCCCCCTTCATAGAAAGATTCGTTGTGTCTAACGAAAGACACCACTCGGAACTTCTTGCTGAAAAGACTTCACACCAGGGAACTGCAGAAAAGGCTCTGTAATCCACACATAGTAAATTGGTGTTTGGACCATGTTTTCCCCCCATTAACATTTCCACTGAAAGGGCTTGGAGGACAGATTGGCATGAGGCCGGGGGGGTGGGTGGGTCTGAGTGGTCACAGAACTAAAGGCCAGGGAGTCTGTTCAGGCCCAGGTCTGTTTTTCTCCAGCACAATATTTGCGTGGATGTTTCAAAGCCATAAATACAATTTTTCTATTTTTACCCAAGTAAGGGTTTCCAGATCATTGAATAGACATAGGAACCAGTACGGGTGTAGGAGACAGAGTAATGGACTCAGGAGGACACCAGAGTTCAAATCCCCACTTGGCATGAAAACTCACTGAGGTATGGCACTGGTAAGACCACTCCTTAAAGATCTTACATATCTTGAAAACCTTATTAGGGTCACCATAAATCAGAGGCCACCACAGCTAAGTTTGACGCTAGTCCATGGCACCCTGATGTACTGTTTTTACAGGAAGTTTGTTTTTTCCAAGGCTGGATGTTCAATGGCAGTAGGAAAGTGTTGGTACATTTGTCATTTGTTGTTGCCTGGATCTTGGTTTATGTTCTTTGGGTGGATATAGCTAACAGATGAAGATGGGTGACTATTCTGGTAACAATTTGTCTCCCGGAGTCCTCTCAGTGGAAATGTTAATAACCATGCGCCATCAAGTCAATTCTGACATATGGCGACTCTTTTCAGGATCTTCCAGGTAGAGATTACTCAGAAGCAGTTTTCCCTTCACTTCTTCTGGGGCTGCCCTGGAACTGTGTAGCTTGCCCAAGGCCACACCGGCTGGCTTTTCTGGGAGGCATAATGAGGCATTGAGCTTTCAACCTCTGGCCTTGCAGCCAACTACTTAACTCACTTAGAGGGACGTGGTGGAGCTGCGGGTTAAACTGCAGAAGCCTCTGTGCTGTCAGATCTGTAGATCTTCAGCTGTAAGATCGAATCCACGAGACGGAGTGAGCGTCCGTCGCTTGTCCCAGCTCCCGCCAACCTTGCGGTTCGAAAGCATGCAAATGCAAGTAGATAAATAGGGACCACCTCGGTGGGAAGGTAACAGCATTCCGTGTCTAAGTCGCACTGGCCAGGTGACCACGGAAGATTGTCTTTGGACAAACGCTGGCTCTATGGCTTGGAAACGTGGATGAGCACCACACCCTAGAGTCGAACACGACTGGACAAAAATTGTCAAGGGGAACCTTTACCTTTACTTAACTCACTGAGCTATTACTAGTGGGAATATTAATGGGGAAAAACAGCAAGGCGGGTTGGAAGACACTGTCCCATAACCCACGTTAAAGTAGGGTTTAGGTGTCTGGGCCATCTGAGATATGGTTGTCTTGAAGCCAGAAAAAATTACCAGAGCACAGACAGAGTTCCGACTCCTGTCCTCTGAAGATGCCGGCCACAGAAACTGGAGAAACGTTAGGAAGAAAAACCTTAAGAATATGGCCAAACAGCCTGGAAAACCCACAACAACCATTACTATTTGGGGTTGCAATTCCCAGAAATTTCCCGAGCTAGTGTGTGGTGCTAGAAAGTGTACTCCAAAAAAGTAACTTTTCCAGACCCTGATGTCGGCTTCATGACACAGTCATTGTGTAGGCCAGCTAATCTATTCCTTTGACCTCCTTTTCCCTTCTCTTTAGTTTTAAGTACACTTCTGAATGCCACCCTTCTTTTTATATCTATCTCAGCTATTCTCTTAGTAGCACTGATCTTTTTTAAAAGCCAGCTGATCTATCGATCACACAGTATTAACACTCAATAGAGGTTCAGCTGGTCTGCAGGAACACCTTCTGAAGAAGCAGCCAAGCTTGACAAGGGTTTGACATATAGCGAGCAGACATCAAGACATCAACCTTGATGTCCGCTTGCTACTCCAGCTCCATCCCATGTGTTCGTATCCTTGGTCCTCGTACAGAGTTTTTCCCTTCCCTTTTACAACAAGCAATGGTTACCAAGCTGCCGCATAGGTGGCATGAGAAAGAATTTGGATCAAAGTCCTTAATTTTCGGGATTTTTGGATACAACTTTTACTTTTTCAGATGTGGGGGGTGGTGGGCCTCCAGAGGTTGGTGGCTACAGCTCCCATCATTCTTTAACATTTTGCTCTCCTGTCTGCGGCTGATGGGAGTCATAGTCCGTCAACATTTGAAGAGGTTCAATGTCTCCATTCTGGCTGAAATGCTGAATTAATGGATTAGGGGAGGGGGAGGGGGGAGGCTAGCCGTGCCCTCCAGATTTTTTAAAATTATAACTCCCATAATTTTTTTACCATTGGCTGGACAGGCTTGGGTAATGGTCGCTGTGGGTCTGACACATCCAAAGGGCCACGGCTGCCTAACCTTGACATACGACAAAGTGATACTGTAGTTAGCTAAGCATTTTGTTCAGAGATGGGAAACATTACTTTGAAGATGGTGACGATGTGCCATCAGATCAGTTCTGGCATGGTGACCCTTTTCAGGATTTTCCTAGGTAGAGGGTAGTCAGAAGTGGTTTACTATTCCCTTCTTCTGGGGGGGGGGGGGCATCCTGGGACTGTGCAGCTTTGCCCAAGGCCACACAGCCTGTCTCTTACTGCAGGAGGCACAGTGGAGAATTGAACTCTCAACTTTTGGCTCTGCAGCCACATATCTGAACCACTGAGCTATCCAGCCAGCTATCATTACTTTGTTGTTTAGCTGTTAAGGCGTGTCCAACTCTTCGTGACCCCATGGACCAGAGTATGCCAAGCCCTCCTGCCTTCCGCTGCCTCCCGGAATTTGGTCAAATTCATGTTGGTCGCTTCGATGACACTATTCAACCATCTCCACAGCTGATTGTCCTTTTGGCTTTGGCCCAACCACTTCATTAGCTCTGGAGCTACTCCTCCACTCTTCTTCAGTAGCATGTTGGATGCCTTCCGACCTGAAGGGTTCATCTTCCAGCGTCATATCTTTTAGCCTTTTGTTTCTGTCCATGGAGTTTTCTTGGCAAAGATACTGGAGTGGCTTGCCAGTTCCTGCTCCAGGTGGATCGCGTTTAGTCAGAACTCTCCACTATGACCTGTCTGTCTTGGGTGTCCCTGCACAGCATAGCCCATATCTTCTCTGGAGTACTCAATCCCCTTCGCCATGACAAGACAGCAATCTGTGAAGGGGCCTGTTACGGTAGCTTGGAAGCCACCTGTCCGTCATTACTGTAGAGGCATGACATCTGCCAATAGCGTGATGGAAGGTGGGACATAAGGGGTGGAGCCAGTGTATATAAGGGGAGTGAATGGGTGTAAGTGCTTTAGATAGGGACGAGATAGGGACTGGTTAGGGACCGGTTAGGATGTTAGGGTTTGTTCCTATAGTGAAGAACTGTGCTATATAGTAAGGGTCTGTGAGAGAGTGTGTGAGTGAGTGATACTTTATTACATTGATTGCCTTATTATTTGAGTAGTTAAAGTGATTTACCATTCCTTTTGTTATATCCAATAAACACAAGTTTTTATTTTCAAAATCATTTATTAGTCTGAAGAGTCATTTTAGGGAATGGTTGGTAGCAGCGTGAATAGAGTGAGTGTGTGAGAGTGACGTGGCACCTCCTTTGTGACGTGTGAGGAGGCTGTCACAGGGCCCTTCTTTACTTTACTGGATTATAACATCTTGAAGACACCAGCAGCATGACCAATGTCTTTTCATTGATTCTGTTAATGTTGGGGTCCTTCATTGTCCTAGGGAAGGCTACCACTCTCCCCATATTTGACAGTATGTGTTTTAACCAGATTGTTTTTACCTGAGCACAGCTAAAGGCTGGATGCTACAGGGATGTTTCTTTTTATCTTCAATTGGCTTGAGAAAGACGATTTAATGATTTGGTAGATCCTGAATCCGGGATATGCCAAGAGGAGACTCTGCCTGTGTTATGCCTGGCGTCATGCCTCGGCTGATTCTAATGCCATCCCCACTTCACATGCCTTGCTATTTGTACTGTAGCATTTAGCTACCTTTGTCTTTCCCACAAGCTGACAGTGCTGGGCATGACAGCACTTTCTACACGTTTTAGAAAAGTTACTCATTCAAAGGAAAACTCCCAGAATCCCCAGCCAATTGGAACGTTTCCAGACTCTGACCTGAAATTTTCAGCAGTAAAGGCACAGTGTGGGCTTAGCACATGCTTTTTCTAAATACGTAGCTCAGCTTTTATTGTGTTCGGTGGGCAACAAAGAGCATTTTCCAACAGAGGTTTCTGTTATGTTGGCAATTAGAAGGTGCTGTGCTTCTATTCCATCCTTTTCTTCTTAGTGGCTTATTTTCTGGTACACAGTGGAAAAAGTAGGGGGTTGGGGAGAGAAGCTTACAGAGGACTTCATCATCTGAAACATCCATAAAGTCAGGACGGCCACATATCCCTCTTTAGAGAGGAAAGACCTCTAGCTGACAGGGCATGAGAGCACAGTCCTGCATTTAAAGGTTTATCCTTTTTTGAAGCATTATTAAGCCACAATCTACCTGAAAGACAAAGTAACATGGAGTCCTTGAGATTGCCAATCAACAATTGTTTATTATGAACACTTATAGCTCGCTTTTCCTCCAGTGGTACTTTTTCCTCCTCTGCATTTCACCTTCCCATTAACCCTGGAGGTGAGTTGTTGGACTGAGGGATTCGGCTGAGAGATTGTGACTGGCCCGAGATCACCCCGGGAGATTTGAACCCAAGCCTCTCAAATCCTAGTCTAATCTAGCCTTTCTCAGTGGCGGTCAAATGGCCCCCTGGAGGGCTCTGGCACATTTGAAGTGGGCCCCAGACTGGAAACAATTCTTCACATACCACCTTATAAGGTTTGTTATGTGACTTGTACAATCCTGATTCAGCCTATATTACTTTCATATTGTGTTGATGGCCATGGCAAAAAAAAAGACTTGAGAATGGCAACCGGTACCTTACTCAGAAGAGGACATAGACATCAGCACGTCACATTCTTCTGCAACTATGGTGACCTTGATTCTATTTAATTTAATTTATAGTACAGTGGTGCCTCGCTTTACGATCGCTTCATTTAATGACAAATTGCATTACGATGAACTTTTTGCGATTGCTTTTGCGATTGCAAAACAATGTTTCCTATGGGGTTTTTTCTCTTTGCAATGATTGGTTCCCTGCTTCGGGAACCGATTCTTCACAAAACAACAATTTTCCTCCAGCTTACCAGCAGTTTCAAAATGGCCGCCAGGTAAATAAAATGGCTCCCCGCTGTGTTTAGGGACGGATTCCTCGCAAGACAGGCAGCAAAAATAGCTGCCCTATGGAGGATCTTCGCTGAACTGTGAGTTTTAAGCCCATTGGAACGCATTAAACAGGTTTTAATGCGTTTCTTTGGGCTTTTAAATTTCACTTTATGATGTTTTCGTTCTACAGTAATTTCGCTGGAATGAATTAACATCGTAATGTGAGGCACCACTGTAACTCTTTCTGTATTTGCTTCTGTACAAACAACTGATGCAAACATTATGCAAAAGTATGCCATTGTTGTGTTACATTCCCCCCCCCAAGAAAAAATGGCCACCATACTTAAAATCCAATTAATTTTACAGTGTGACACCATGGCCAGTCTCATTGCTCACAATGACACAATGTTGTTAACAGCCATTGTGATACAGCAGCAACAATTACATTTTGTGCATTAATAGAAATGAACAACGGTTGATCTCCCAAATTCAGAATTTCCTTCTGAGACGCACACCCGGCCCTCCGAAAGCTCAGCTTCTGACAGGCACTATTTTTTTTTTGACTGGTTTGGGCACCTTCTCATTTGACCCATGAGAATAAAGATGAACAATGACTTACACTCCTAACAATTGTTTTATATCTCTGTAAGCTGCTGAAAGGTCACATCTGGAAAGAAGGTTTTCCAGAGCAGATGATGTATGGCTGCTCATTTCAGTTTTAGAGGGGGGGGAGGAAACAAATAGCTTGAAGAATCAAAAGAGAAGCTTCCTTCTCTGCCCGGGGCAGCAGCTGCTCCTTGAATGACAAGCGCTGGCTGTTCTGTGAACGAGCAGCTAGAGACAGTGCACAAATACTGCAGAGAGGCTGCCTGGCGCCGGCAGGCTCACAGATTCCTCCTCATCCTTTTTGCCCTCTTTTCAGTCTGGAGCCTGGCAACAGGCATGGAGACGTGAGGAGAAAAGGAGGCGAGGTGTGGCTTCCTCTTGATGTTAGTCTCCATCAGAGGCCTTTTTTGGCTCCTGAAAACAGGAGGTCGTTTTGTTCTGGGAGAAAAAGCTAGCTTGTGTGCTGGCCAGCCTGATTCCATCCAGGGTGGAGATCTGGAACTCGAGAGAGACATTGGAGGAAGTTAGCCAGAAGGCGGGGGTGTTGGGATTTGGTGTTCCTCTGCCTCGTGGTCCAACCTCCACAGGACCAGAAAACAAAAAAAACAAAACAAAAGCCCTCATTCTTTGATGCTGAGAACATTCTCTGACATTCTGGTTTCCACTTATCTGGAATACTGCACTTGTTACATTCGTAAATCTACCCTGTAAAAAATCTCTGCTTTTCAGAAAACAGGAACCATTGCTCTTGCTTCTGCTAACATTAGCGACTTTTTTCCTGACTTTCCAAAGCCTAAGAATTCAGCAGGATTCCTCTTATGAAATCCTGCTGAAACACAACCAGTAGAACGGCTGCTTTCCAGTTTATGACTCACATCAAAATTCTCTCAAGGTGTTTTGATGCCAAGTTAGACAATACAACGCAATGTGATCAATACACATCAAGCCAAGTTATCCAGCATCATTCAAAAGCATGTGACCAACTGTTGTCTGGGTTGTAATGCACCAATAGGATTAAGCTGGGCCAGGCAGAAACAAGAATACCAGAAGACAGTATGGGATAGTGGTTAGGATGTTAATCTAGGACAGGAGAGACACAGGTTCAAATCCCACTTTGAACATGATGATTAATCTGCCTTTGGGCTAATGACTTCTCTGGCATTTTGGCAGGTCCTGATCAAGACATTATAGAACCATAGAATAGAAATCATAGAATAATGAAGTTGGAAAGGGACCTATAAGACCATCAAGCCTGGCCCCCTGCTCACTGTAGGAATACAAATCACAGGATATCTGCCAAGTGATTCTCTTGAATGCCTCCAAGTCAATTGATTCCATTGTTGTACTGCTCTAACAGTTAAGGGATTTTCCTGATATTCAACCAAAATCTGGCTTCCTGTAACTTGAACCCATTGTTGCATGCCCTGCTCTCTGGGATGGTCAAGAACAGATCCTGCCCTTCCTCTGTATACCTTGAAATAACTTTCAAGTATTTGAAAAATGCTATCATTATCTAATTATCGGTTTGTAAAAATAAAAATGGAGAGGAGGACCATTTATAGCTCCCGTTGGTCCTTAAAGAAAGGCAAGAAGGTAAAGGATGGAATACAGGAGTTGTAAGAAGCGAACATGCCTACTGGAGACAGATAAGTGGTCCAACTCCTGCAATTTTCACCCAAACATGGCTTTGAATATTTATGGCCTTGACCCATAACCTATTGACAGCCAACAAACTTATGCCACTCACAGACCAAAGACCTTGCATTAGTTCCTCCAGGCATCAATGACCTCCAAAGTGTGGGGAAACTTCTCTTTGATCAAACAGGCCAAGCCCGAGTGAGTTTCAGCAGGTGGAAACTAAAGCAAAACAAATCCAGACTACAAATTCCAACCACATTCTTCCCAGCAGCAGTTGCTGTCCCTTGCAAAAATCCAGCAATGGACATAGCATCTTGTCCTTCATCTGTATTCAATAGGAAATGATTAAACCTCTTAAGAATTGCTAGTCTGATTTTTGTCAAACAATCTGTCACCAGTCAAGAAGGAATGGGAAGGAGGACTTAGTCTTAGTTAATAACTAATAATTGTCTCCCAGCAAGTTGATTCCTAGTAATGGCAAGTCTTTCTAGGACTTCCTAGGTCTAAAGTACTCAGATATATTTACTAGTACCTTCTTCAGGGGATATTCTGGGACTGTGCAGCTTGCCCAAGGCTATACAGGCTGGCTCTTCTCCAAGACGCATAGTTGGGAATTGAACTGCTAATCTGTTGCGAGCTTCTCCAACTCATTGCGCTATCTAGCTAGATGTTTTTCACTCACAATCTCATATTGCCTTCTCCACTTCAGGACCTGGCATTTCCTGTTATTTCCTCTGAGCCATTGATAGAGGGCTGTTACAAGTCAACATTTCAGAAGAGCCCTTGACTTTAGGCACTGTAATGTCTTTGTTTCCATTTATCTTGGAAACAGACTGTTTTCAAGCTAGAATGTAAGGATTTGTAATACTTAGAAATCTGAACTGTTAGAAATTTCATCTATCAGGGACGCAAGACTGTGGCTAGAAGGAGCTGTCTTCTCTAAAGCAGTGGTCCCCAACCTTGGGCCTCCAGATGTTCTTGGACTTCAACTCCCAAAAATCCTGGCCAGCAGAGGTAGTGATGAAGGCTTCTGGGAGTTGTAGTCCAAGAACATCTGGAGATCCAAGGTTGGGGATCACTGCTCTAAAGAACTATCCAGCAGCCATCATTGAAGGTTACAGTCAGATCTTAGGAAACTGGATAGATAGTTCAATATTTGGATCACTGTAGGTGCAGTTTGGTCCAACAAAATGATAGTGTCCATACATGCTTCTCCTTAGATCAGGGGTGGGCAATTAATTTCTATAATGGGGCCACATGAAAAATCTGAACTATGTTCCGGGGCCGAACCAACTTTACTTAAAAATAAAATGAAACAGTGATGTTATGATTGTTTTTATTTTAAACTTGTTAATCTTAACAAATACTAAAGAGGTTTTTTGCGGTATGTTAAAGATAAGCAACTGATCAACTTTAGACAAAAAGCTATAAATGGTTTTGATGTCCGGCGGGCTGGACAGGAGCAGCTCGCAGGCCGTATGTGGCCCTCGGGCCGCACTTTGCCCAGGTCTGCCTTAGATCAACCTTTTCTGTCCTTTAGACACTATCCTGCTCCTTTCTGGCACAAGGCTTATGGTTTCTTGTTTTTCTTTGATATGAGTAAGTGGACTTCTAGGTATTCCGCTTTGTAGCCTGTCGAGATGGCTAATTCACACCCCGATGGAGCTCTGAGTAGCTTTATCTGAGGTAAGAATCCTGTGATATATTTGGTGGCTTGTGAGATTAAAAGAGAGGAAGGAGAAACACCATCCTCTATTTTCTTTTATATATATATTTCCCTCACTGATGTAGCCCAATTCTAATACCATGCTAGGTGGATACATTGCTCTTTCAATATACTGCTTTTTAAATTTAAGAACTCGAAAAAGTAAAGTCATCATCGCCTGGTCCTAGGCAGCTGACCAAGTCCAATTTTCAGAAAGATTAGAGTATGTGTACACTGCAGCTTACAACGCTTCCCATTCCATTTTTTTGCTGCTGGTTCATATTTAAGCATACTGAACATGACATAGCAAAATGTACCAACAGGGTGAAATGGCCTCAATAGAAATCTACAGTTTGGGTTTCAGATGTCACATATTGCACAAACTGTGTTTTGAGATGTTTGATCGGAGATGACTGTGCAATGCAATTCATTTTCATGATTATTTTTTAAAAAATGCTTTGGGATCACCAGGATTCCAGACTGCATGGCCTCGAAGTTCAAAATGACCTGGAGCTTGATCTCAGGGTTTGCTGGGGTCAAAACCAAGGACTTTGAAATTTGCGCCCAACGAAGCCACTTACTTTATGACATTTGGCTAGGTAGCTTAGATTCCTGAGATCCCAGGCTGACCCAGCCCACTCAGGCAAGCTATTAAATAGATCATACTGGACAAGAATAATTATAAGGCTGAACATGGTACATTATATCTACGTATTATAAGGGTAAATGAATTGAACCAGGTGGAACCAGTTACCTCGGGAGTTGGTGAGCGCTCCAAGAAATGGAGGCATTCAAGAAAAACTTAAATAATAACCTGGCAGGTATGCTTTGACTGTATTCCTGCACTGAGCAGGGGGTTGGACTTGATGGCCTTGTAGTCCCCCTTCCAACTTCACTTTTCTGTGATTTCTATGAATCAAAAGTCGGGAAGGAGAACAGAGTGAAAGAAGAAGAGATGTCAGAGAATGAGGAGAAAGGGAGGAAGAGAAGAAAGAGGAGCAGTTTCTTAAAAACTGTATCTGTCATATACAGTGCAGAGAACATGCTTGACCTGTTTGCCCTGCATCATCACTTTCCTTATGTGAAAGCAGCAACCAGAAGAGGAAACACTATCCATGTACTGTAGACTCCCTGAGTGAACCAGAACCGGAACACAAAGAACTCAGGATGCTTATGGAAAGCTTGTGTGGGTGTATAATAGCCTCCCCTGCTTCCGACTGCCACTCATGCGCAGGAGAACGAAAGGTGTAGTGCCGGTGCTCACCTTTTAAGGTGTGTGGAGGACACACACTGTCTGAATGACAAAATAAGGCTAAAGAGAAAGAAAAAGGGCAGCCCAGCCTGCCTTTGGTTTGGTCCAATCTATCATAGGCTTCAGCCATGCCTATCGCTAATAGGGGACACTCAAGAAATAACCATGAAGGAAACACCTCCCTCCACAAAGGAAATGTTGTGCACCCTTGAGTTGGAAATACGAAATGCTTCTGATTCTTCACAAGAATGATGATGATGATGCAGTGGGAGGAACCAGTGAAAGAATGAGGTAAGAATAGTTCAGATTGGTGTTGGTCTGCCCCATGTAAAGTCAGTTCCTCCCTATGAAGTTGTTTCTCTTCAGCTTAACCCCAAGCCACCCATACTTACCGACATCTGAGGGGAGCTCATAAGGAATGGGTGGCAATTAATGTCACTAGTTAGTTGGGAAGACCATGAGAGTATAAGGGTCAAAAAATAATGTACTGAAGAGGAACAAAGTCATTTTATTGTATAAAGTAATTTCATATAGTAATGTTCTAGTTACTTTCGGAAGTTACTTTTTGAAAGAAAATCTCACAAGGGCGTTGATACCATATTTTGATAGAATTTTTTTAAAAAATGTTTTATGCAGTTTTCTTTTCATTCCTGAGAAAGTAATGGGAAAAAAAGATGGCCAAAATCCTGGTGCTTAGCATAAGCCAAAAAGTAACTTTTGATCCCCAGTAGACAAAACATCCACACCACAATTCTCAGCAGGGAGGAGTGCACCAAATGTTGTGATTTGACATCGACTAAGCCAACAGGATTTCTGCTAATGAGAGTGCAAAGAGTAACATCACAAGTTGCTTTCCCAACACTGTAATGAATAATGAGAATGAGCTATTCTTCTTCCATAGTAACTTTTCTGGATCCTGCTGTTCCAAGTTCTGGACATTTGCCAGAGCAGAGGTGGGAAATGTGAGCCTCTCCAGCCACTGCTGAACTGCATCTCTGCTGAACGACTTGGTCAATATCTAGAATTCTACAAGATTTAGATCCTCCCCCCCTTTTTAACGTAACTTCTCATAGCTTCATCAAATGATGCTTACAATGCACCTGGCCTAGACATTGTCTCATCTGTTAGGGATGTATGTATTGCAAGCAGGTGAGGGAACAATACCTATTTTCTGAACTTGCTCTTTTCAAAAGGAAGATAAGTTGTTTTCTTACTGAAGCCGAGGGAGTTGAAGTACAGGACGTGGTTCTTTTGTCTGGCCAGGGTTGAACTCTTGCTCGGAGTGGAATTTTTGAAATGCAACAAATATTGACACACCTCTTTTTCTCCTGGGAGAAAAATAAGAATTTAAATAGAACTATGGTTCTTTCCAAAAGGAAAGTTTTAATTACAGCAGGCTAGGGATCCGCCCTTTTATATCTTTTATTTATAAGATTATTTCCTGTTTTCTTCATTATCAAAAACTCTCCATTGCATTTTTTTAAAAAAAGGAGATACTGTTTCCAGAAGTTAAGAAGAAGCTTGGTCATAACTTGGGGAAAAAAACAAAGGAGATGTTAGTTGTCTTCCAAACCAAATATGGGAAAATATAATGAGCAGTACATTTCCAATGGAGGCACCAACATTATCCCAAATAACAACTTGGCTCATTAATTTTATACCGGTGACCTGAATACAACAGGGCAACCATATTTGTTAATTAGACTTTGTTTTCATGCCACTACTCTGCCCCCAAAGCTGGGTTTTAAAATTAAATTGCACCAGGGTAGCATGCGTGGGTGGGAAATGTGACATTCTGGATAACCATAGGTTCCTGGTTGTCAGAATGGGGGCACTTCACATAGCATTGAATCTCTCACTTTTTCCTCCTACTTACGAAGAGACATCATCCAAAACTTGAGCTACATTCACATGCAAGCATAAACCATGGTTACTGTTAGGCCGTGGTCACACCATCACAATGTCCCCATTTTCTCACATCTTTTACTCGCAGAGCAGTTGTGTCTTGTGGTCACATGACATTTATCCCGTGTTGTGCATTTTGATGTTTTTTCAAAGTACCACAACATTTAAAAAAAAATTAGATGTGTTATGTGTGGCTACACCTCTATAGCGGAACATATTCCTTCCTGGGTTTTTTACGATTGTAGTCCCCCCCCCCTTTTTAAAAATTTCCAATTACATTGATGCTTTGTCACTGTTGCTATGAGTTATCTCATAGATGATTAAACAAAATACACACAGAGAGAGTGGGGAAGAGTCAAAAGAAAAGAGCTTTGTAGTTGCCCATTAACCAGAACATGAACATGTCACCTGAGCATCAGACTGACCTGCCACATTCATCACCTGGTTAATGTCTTCCTCACTACTAAACTATGCTAATGTGAATTCTTTTTCTTTGCAAATTTTAGTAATCATTTCTAGATTTGAATCTATACTTTTAAATTAGCCCCTGCAATTTTTCTGCAAAGTTGTGTCATTTTTTTTTCGGGAGGGGTAATGCTTTGCCTGTTGTGATGTGTCCCAGGCACCTGTTTTTTTGGTTACCCCAAAGGACAACACATCATTAGATATCAAAATGGTTATTACTGTCACTGCTCTTGCTGTTGTATTCTTAGTGTGTGCATCTGTGCATTTTGGCTTTACTGCATGTGCACACACCCTGAGAATTGCGGCGGGGACTTGGTTATGAATGCACTGCAAGCTATGACATTTCTTACCCGGAGCAACAAGATTTCAGCCCTAGGGGTCAAATGTCTTAAGATACCACAGATGCTGGCCAGTCTTTGGGGCCACATCTGAGTCTTTGGAACCAGAAAAAAGGGAGAGGAAAAAAAACACCTACAAATCAAGTCTTGAGTCAATGGTGCAACTTAAGTCAGACTTGATAGCGAGTCCTGCAAATCTAGTCCCCTTCCCTATAAGATACTAAAAGCATTAGTTAAATCCTGCAATTAGAATGTGTTTTCTTTTTAACTGACAACAATTTATTTTAAGCAATCAAATGTGCAAGGCAAAGGATTCCCACTCATCTAATGAATTTTGCCTGCTTTATACCTCTTGTCCAATATTTTTTTTTCTGATGCTACCAATGCTTTTAAACCAGCTGCATAGTTTACAAGAGATGTTAGGAGATTACACAAATGATAAGTTTTACTGTGTTCTTGAAGGCTTTCACAGCTGGGATCTGGTGGTGGTTGTAAGTTTTTCAGGCTGTTTGGCCATGTTCTGGAGGTTTTTCTTTCTAACGTTTCAATAGTCTCTGTAACCGGCATCTTCAGAGGACAGGAGTTTGTGTTCTGGTGTAGTGTGTGGGATAGTTGAGTATTTGTAGTTGTAGTATCAGGTTTTTGTCCTTTTCAGGAGATTGATTATGGTAATCAGGGTGTTTTTTTGTTATGGGTGTATTGTATTCAGCCTGCAAAAAGGTCAACAAACTCTACCCAGCCACAAGGACCGGTGATCACTGCACATAAAAGACTAGTTAGCGACACCCATCAATCACAGTGACAGACCATCTCCCCTCTTGTCACAATACACCCATAACAAAAAGCACACAGATCACCATAATCACCCAATCTCTTGAAAAGGACAAAAAGCTGATCCCACAGCTACAAAAACTCAACTATCCCACACACTTCACCAGAACACAGACAGAGTTCTATCTCCTGTCCTCTGAAGATGCCGGCCACAGAGATTGGCAAAACATTAGGAAGAAAAACCTCCAGAACACCGCCAAACAGCCCGAAAAACCTACAACCATCAAAAACTTTTGCCTTTGTCCCTTCCAAAGAGAATGCCCATGTAAATAGCATTTTTGTATTTAGCAAATGAAAGGAGTGCTTGAGTCTGTTAATCTGTCCTCACAGAACACTATAGGATGCAAAAGTTTTAGAAAAACAATTCAATAAATGTGTTGCAAAGTCTCTTGGAGATGAACACTCATCACTAAGGTAAAACCGTGCTTCCCCACCTTGGGTCCCCAGATGTTCTTGGACTACAACTCCCAGAAGTCCTGGCCAGCACAGCTAATGGTGAAGGACATCTGGGGAACCAAGGCTGGGAACCACTAGCTTAAAGAAAGCAGAACACATATTTCCCAGTTCTGAACAAATCTGCAACATTACGTCCTTAAATAAAATTAACAATTTCCCATTGCCATACTTCTGTAAGCATTAGTGACATAGTCACAAAGGGGGAAAAAACAGTATTATTAGAAGTGTGAACACAAAAGGGTCTGAATATATGGGGAAATAGAAAAATAAGTTTAACTCACATTTTCAGTTCTAGAAAGAAATTGAGAAATATTTTGCATATGAACATTTAGTAAGCATGTTTTCTTTGAACTAAGGAATAAACTATATTATTAGTCACAAAAAATCCTGGCCAGGGCAATCAGAAACACTATTCTGGAGAGTTTGGAATCTCCCACACTTGATTTTTAAGAGTGCAGCCTTATTTGACGTACCAGTTTACAATCTCTAATATGTTTTAGGAAAAGTGCATTTTCTTCGAGTAACCACTGAAGGTCCAGTATTAAGAAGGAAGAACTTGCAAAAAATAAAGAGAATTATGTTTTGTAAGGGAGACATCAAGAGCTTTCAGAAGTCATCTTTTCACTTGCCTCTCCACAAGACGTGAAGAGAAGGGACAAGTTTGAGTGCAAGGCACAGCCTATTTATTGAGGTCTGTCCAAAAGAAGCATCAAACTATTTGTTAGGTTTTCTGCCTGTCAAAAGCCATTGCATCTCAATGGCTTTCTTTAAATGGGAAGCTCTTAAGATTACCTGGATTTGGTTTTGTTACCAGAAACAGTTACTGTTATAAGCATGGAAAATACTCGATCCTGATACATTATAGAAATGTATTTGATATGTTGCTGGAATACTTTAAACCTGAATGAATTAGCTACATTTTTTTTAAACCCTCAAAACCTCATTGATGACAGAGTGGAATAGAGGAAGAGAATATATGTATGCCACATATATAGTTACTACTATAACTGGAGAGAATAATGAATCATTGAGTTGGAAGTGGCCTATAACACCATCATGTCCAACTCCTTGATCAATGCAGGAATCTAAATCAAACCAGATCTGACAGATGGCTGTCTAATTTTCTCTTGAATGCCTCCAGTGTTGGAGTGCTCACCACCTCCTGAGATAATTGGTTCTATTATCATACTGCTCTAACAGTTAAAATGTTTTCCCAGATATGCAGCCTAAACCTGTCTTCCTATAGTTTGGAAAGGAAAGGACAGGACAGGAAAAAGTGTAGGCCTGAGCAGGGGGTTCACCCCAAGACAGTAGAGACCGGTGCCGTCCCTTGATAGATAAAACCAGTAGCTGAATATATGACAACATTATTTCAGGAATGTGGTTTTTTTTAACTTACAGATGCTATAAATTGTTTTTATACTCATTTGTTTTTATTTTATTAATGCATGTTTAGTTGTTTTTTAAATGTGATATTCATATAGAGTTTTAAAATTTTCTTATTTAAACTGTTGTGACCCCCCTTGGGTCCCCTATGGGGAGAAAGGCAGCATATAAATGATTTAAATAACTAAAATAAAACAACATTAAAAAGAGATCTGTACAATTTATGTTTCCTATTCCTTTAAGCCGCAGTCACAAGCACCCCCAATGACGCCTGTGCTGGGTAAAGTCATTAATCTGCCCCAAAACCACCCCTGCTACATCATGTTAGGAGCAGTACCATGCAGCAACGTCTAGTAACTACAGTACGTGACTGCTTCCCTTATGAAGCACTGTTGGAACATGGAAGAAATGTAGCTGCTTAATGTTACCATCACTAACAGCCACAACTGCTCTTATAAGGATGAGTGGGAGCATAGAGTGCACTGGTGAGGTAAAGGTAAAGGTTCCCCTTGACAATTTGTCCAGTCATGTTCGACTCTAGGGGGTGGTGCTCATCCCCGTTTCCAAGCCGTACAGCCAGCGTTTCTCCGAAGACAATCTTCCGTGGTCACATGGCCAGTGTAACTTAGACACGGAACACTGTTACCATCCCACCGTGGTGGTCCCTATTAATCTACTCGCATTTGCATGCTTTCGAACCGCTAGGTTGGCAGGAGCTGGGACAAGCGATGGGCACTCACTCCGTCACGTGGATTCAATCTTACAGCTGCAGATCTATAGATCTTACAGCACAGAGGCTTCTGCGGTTTAACTTGCAGTGCCACCACGTCCCTCCCGCACTGATGAGAGAGTGGTATAAAACTAAAACCCTTGTCAAAATACCTCTCAAACATTTTTTTTCGGCCAACTTTTGAACAAGTAAGTATCGGTCGTGTCAATAAAGTAACGCCAGATCTACGCATTACATTAATTCTGAAAATTAATTCTGTTCTGCCCTTCTGGACCTCTAAAAATAATTAGTCATAAGTAACTGTTACTAGTAATTCATTAATTACAAGCCTTGACCTTGGTTTTGACCACTGTGCCTTTCGTTCTACCAAACTTGCTAACTAAAGGCCTCCGGTTTCCTGAAGGAAAAAAAAACCATCCATTCTCATCTGATGCAGAATGAACACACAGAGCACAACCAAATGGTGTCACTCCTTCCCCTTCCTCCAAATCTGTCATCTTGGCCTTCCCTTAATTATCAGCTGTAACCAAGCTTGAAACACATAATACTGTTTAGCCACCTTCCTGTCTCCCTGACTTTGTCTGCCCTTCTTTCTAATCTTTCCTGTATTCTTCCCATGAAGAAGGTGGATTCCTGTTCCTCAAAGCTTCCAGAAATACATTCACCTGTTGATTAGAGGCTATGCCATTTGAAACCTCAAAATAGAATTTTTTTACACCTTTAGGTGGATATCGGACCACTTTCTGGTCTCTTTTCTTATTCTTCCATTCATTTCAGTTTCTGTCATTTTTGGATATATTTACTGGAGCAGGGTACAGAAAACTGGCCACCGAACCCAGCGAAGTCGCCTGCCCATCATACAGAGATAATATCTTGGTTTTGCGTCTACCCTACAAGTCTGGCTGCAGTTGGCTGCCCAAGGCAATGGACAAGGTGGCCCCACCCCGTCCCATACTCAGAGGCTGAACAAATTAGCTGATGAATTTTATTTTGACATGATTTACAGGACAGCATCCTCCACTGGGGCCCAGGCAGCAGGCTGGGTACAACAGGAGTGACTGTGAAGCACTCATATGCTAATCCTCCAGTACCCCACCCCTCCTCTTGCCTTTAAAGCATCTGCTGCATGAGGACAGACACTGTTTAATTGTAGGGCCAGCTTTCTCACCATACCAGACCTGTGGCTATTCAGTCTGGAAATATTCTGGTGGCTGAGTTGATGGCTTTATCCTGTCCTTTCGGACTTCTACCTCCGACACAGAACTTGTTTGATGATGATGGCTCTGCTCCCTGCCACACTGCAAGACCCAAAGCAGGAGGCCCTGGGGGGGGGGGAGTGGGTGGCACAGAATCTTTCTGCCAACAGAACGCAATGGGTAATAATGGCTTTATGTGATCCATTTTTATACTCAGTAGCTATTGCACCTTTCCTTCAAGTGGGCCAACTTTTATAATCTGAATGTTATATCATGCAGGAAATTCCTGATCTTTCTTCTGTTGTTCTCAATGCTAATAGGGTGGGTAGAGGTTGGGATGGTGGAACAGTGCGTTGATGAAAATGTTCCGAAATATTTCACCAACTAAATGAAAAGAAGCATTTCAATGTAAAGCCCTGGGGTCCCATAATGGATCTCTCTAAATTCCAGTTCAGGTAGAAACTGAGTAGGTGCATCGTTTGAAATGTTAAAGCAATGTAAACCTCTTCATCTGGTGAATTTCAGCCTGTAGTTCAAGAACAGTTACATCAAGATCATGGTGACAATGATCACAAACAGCTACAATCAACAAGGTTTAGAGAGATCTAAGCCTCTTCCTAGCTCAGGTGAGAAAATGGGCTCACTGCATCTTATACAACTTCTTGTTCTGGAAGATGTATTTTTATTGGGTTATTCAAGCCTTTAAGAGGTGATTTCCAGCTAGTTCTGGCAGAGATGGTAAATATTTACAGTGGACCCTTGACTTACAGACGGCTTGACTTACAGACTTTTTGAGTTACAGACTTCGCTGGCCGCAAAATTTAGGTTTGACTTGCAGACTGAGATTTGACTTACAGACCAGAAAAAAACCAAAATGGAACAAAAACGGCCTGTTACGGGATTAATCGGTTTTCAATGCACTGTAGGTCAATGGAGACTTGACTTACAGACTTTTTGACTTGAGAACCGCCTTCCGATACGGATTAAGTTCTCAAGTCAAGACCCCACTGTACGTTTTTTAAAGTTACAACTCCTATAATCTCTCCATCAGCACAGGAGCAGCCATACTGGCCACAGGATTCTGGGAGCGATAGTCTCTAAATTCTGCCCATAGAATCATGTAGTCAGTGTAAAATGGAAGATACCAATGGATTGCGTAATTACTGAGCATAGCAGGGAGATTCATGCTGTGACTGGGCAATAATAGTCAGGTCTCTTTTAGCTGTATGATTTCATGCATTCATATTTAAAATTACATCACAGATATAATAACTGAAACTTTTAAGCACAAACAAACTCACTATTATATCTGCAAAATAAATATCACTAAAATCAACCTCTTTCTGTGGGATATGTATTGTTGCTGGATTTATGCTTTCCAGCCACTTCAAAAATCGCCTCCAGGTTATCACAGAAGAAAGTCCAACAAAAGTGTATGTTAAATTATGCATTTTGTTTGGAGTGATTTGATGTTCTAAAATTGGCATAATGTTAATAATAAATGCTTCTTTTGCTTGTATTCATTGGGTTGAATCCAGATTCCCATCCTACTTAGAATAGATGCACAGGAACGAGTGAGATTCAAGTATAACTCAGTATCCACTGACTTTTATGAGTCTGCTCTAAGTATGATATGAATTCAGGTTCAAACACCACAGACTGAAGTTGATATATATTTAATGACTCATCGCCATCATCATCTTTGAACTGCAGAGCTGGAAGGGACCCTAGGGATCATAGGGTCTAGCCCCTATCAAGGAGTCACAGTGGGGAATTGAATTCCCAGCCTTTGGCTGTGCACCCAGAGACCTAAGCCACTGTGCTATCCAGCATATCTAGTATAATGGGTGTGTGTTTACAGATGTGACACATACACACACACACACACACACACACACACACACACACACACACACACACACACACACATTCTTAAATTTATATATTATTAAGCACTTTATATTATCATGTGCTTTATTCTGGTGAAGTTATATGATATTAAAGTAATACTGAAAATAATATGTACTGGCCAAAATCTTATTGCAAAACTGTCCTTGCATAACTTGAAGTTGTGCGAGTGGTTGCAAAATACACCTGCTAAGGCAGATGGCAAACCCATCAAGGAAGGAGTTCCACAGGTACTATTGCACACAATGTGGACTGCCCGAGGTGCAATTCCCCCCCCCCAAGTTCTGCAGATGTAATGTTATGCTACACCAAGTGCTATAAGATCTCAGCCACTTTCATTAAAACAAATCACCTCTATTTTATAGCCTTAAAGGTTTTCTAGGGTTGACAGGTCTTATGTTTCTTATGATATGGAGTCCAAAACCTGAAACTGGGGGATGGTTTCTTGTCATGCCTAGAAGGTGTGACCTTTTGCAACAGCTGCAAAATAACATGTCTGCATGTATGTGCATGGGAATAAGACAAGGAATATGGGTTTCCTTTATTACCTCCTAAGCAAAATATTATGAGCAAATCATACATACATTTCTGTGTGCCAAGAACTGGTACAAGTAAAGAGTAAGGAGACAATGGTTCCAAGGCATTAAAGCTAGCACACATAATAAATTCAGACTTTCTCATTTTCCAGTACTACCCTGTCTGGATTCTGTCTCCCTACTTGGAGATTTCAGAAATTATAGCAATTCCCTGAGAAATCAGTTGGTCTGCCAAGACCTAGCTACCCTAAACTTATTTACATGTCTAATGTAAAATGCAGACTGACCCACAGAAAATGTGTTTGCCCTTTGGCTCACTTCCAACATGGTGTAAACAGAACGCCACTCATATGACAGAATATCAACTTCCTCTCTCTCTTTTTTTTGACCCATCCCAGATCTGCCCTGAGTCTTTCTCTTATCTTTCAAGTAAACTGCTGGAAGACAGGGGATCTATTTCGGATGCGATTCCCTCAGAGGCAACCACTTCTGAAATATAATTTATTTTGTTTTATTTATTTATAATATTTTTATCCCGCCTTTCTCCTTGAAAGGACCCAAGGTGACTTATGCTTAAGATTTAGGATTTTTCTACAAACCTTTGCCATCTTTGATTCTGGCAAGGAAAGACCTACAAGTTGGAAAATAGGTAATGGGTTTCCAAAGCTAACTTGGCTAAGAGGATGAGTCAACAAACAACAGACTGTGTGTTTAGTCGTTTAGTCGTGTCCGACTCTTCGTGACCCCATGGACCAGAGCACGCCAGGCCCTTCTGTCTTCTACTGCCTCCCGGAGTTGTGTCAGGTTCATGTTGGTTGCTTCGCAGACACTATCCAGCCATCTCATCCTCGGTCGTCCCCTTCTCCTCTTGCCATCACACCTTCCTAACATCAAGTTTTTTTCCAAGGACTCTTTTCTTCTCATGAGATGGCCAAAGTACTGGAGCCTCAGCTTCAGGATCTGTCCTTCAAGTGAGCATTCAGGGTTGATTTCCTTTAGAACTGATAGGTTTGTTCTCCTTGC
This sequence comes from Pogona vitticeps, assembly GCF_051106095.1. Lineage (NCBI taxonomy): Eukaryota > Metazoa > Chordata > Lepidosauria > Squamata > Agamidae > Pogona > Pogona vitticeps. The sequence continues at coordinate 12,362,995 of NC_135783.1, read as the reverse complement.
AGTCCAGGGGATTCTCAAGAGCCTCCTCCAGCACCACAATTCAAAGGCATCAATTCTTCGGCGGTCTGCTTTCTTTATGGTCCAGCTCTCACTTCCATACATCATGACAGGAAAAACCATAGCTTTGACTATTCGGACTTTTGTTGGCAAGGTGATGTCTCTGCTTTTCAAGATGCTTTCAAGATTTGTCATCGCTTTCCTCCCAAGAAGAAGGCGCCTTTTAATTTCAGGGCTGCTGTCTCCATCTGCAGTGATCATGGAGCCCAGGAAGATAAAATTTGACACTGCCTCCATATCTTCCCCTTCTATTTCCCAGGAGGTGATGGGACCAGTGGCCATGATCTTAGTTTTTTTGATGTTGAGTTTCAGACCGTTTTTTGCACTCTCCTCTTTCACTCTCATTACCAGGTTCTTTAATTCCTCCTCACTTTCTGCCATCAGAGTGGTATCATCTGCATATCGGAGGTTGTTGATATTTCTTCCGGCAATCTTAATTCCGGCTTGGGTTTCTTCCAGTCCAGCCTTCCGCATGATGTATTCTGCATATAAGTTAAACAAGCTGGGGGACAATATACAGCCTTGCCGTACTCCTTTCCCAATTTTGAACCACTCAGTTGTTCCATGACCAGTTCTAACTGTTGCTTCCTGTCCCACATATAGGTTTCTCAGGAGACAGATAAAGTGGTCAGGCACTCCCATTTCTTTAAGAACTTGCCATAGTTTGCTGTGGTCCACACAGTCAAAGGCTTTCGCATAGTCAATGAAGCAGAAGTAGATATTTTTCTGGAACTCTCTGGCTTTCTCCATAATCCAGAGCAAGTTAGCAATTTGGTCTCGAGTTCCTCTGCCTCTTCGGAATCCAGCTTGTACTTCTGGGAGTTCTCGGTCCACATACTGCTGAAGCCTACCTTGTAGGATTTTGAGCATAACCTTGCTAGCGTGTGAAATGAGTGCAATTGTACGGTAGTTGGAGCATTCTTTGGCACTACCTTTCTTTGGGATTGGGATGTAGACTGATCTTTTCCACTCCTCTGGCCACTGTTGAGTTTTCCAAACTTGCTGGCATATTGAATGTAGCACCTTAACAGCATCATCTTTCAAGATTTTAAATAGTTCAACTGGAATGCCATCACCTCCACTGGCCTTGTTGTTAGCCAGGCTTTCTAAGGCCCACTTGACTTCGCTCTCCAGGATGTCTGGCTCAAGGTCAGCAACTACATTGTCTGGGTTGTCCGGGATATCCAAATCTTTCTGATATAATTCCTCTGTGTATTCTTGCCACCTCTTCTTGACGTCTTCTGCTTCTGTTAGGTCCCTCCCATTTTTGTCTTTTATCATGTTCATCTTTGCGCAAAATGTTCCTCTAATATGTCCAATTTTCCTGAACAGATCTCTGGTCTTTCCTTTTCTGTTATCTTCCTCTATTTCTTTGCATTGTTCATTTAAAAAGGCCCTCTTGTCTCTCCTTGCTATTCTTTGGAAGTCTGCATTCAAGTTTCTGTAACATTCCCTATCTCCCTTGCATTTTGCTTCCCTTCTCCTCTCTGCTATTTCTAAGGCCTCGTTGGACAGCCACTTTGCTTTCTTGCATTTCCTTTTCTTTGGGATGGTTTTCGTTGCTGCCTCCTGGACAATGTTACGAGCCTCTATCCAGAGTTCTTCAGGCACTCTGTCCACCAAATCTAGTTCCTTAAATCTGTTCTTTACTTCCACTGTGTATTCATAAGGGATTTGGTTTAGATTATACCTGAGTGGCCCAGTGGTTTTTCCTAATCTCTTCAGTCTAAGCTTGAATTTTGCTATGAGAAGCTGATGATCAGAACCGCAGTCAGCTCCAGGTCTTGTTTTTGCTGACTGTATAGAGCTTCTCCATCTTTGGCTGCAGAGAATATAATCAATCTGATTTCGATATTGCCCATCCGGTGATTTCCATGTATAGAGTCGCCTCTTGTGTTGTTGGAAAAGAGTGTTTGTGATGACCAGCTTATTCTCTTGACAAAACTCTATTAGCCTTTGTCCTGCTTCGTTCTGAACTCCAAGGCCAAACTTCCCTGTTGTTCCTTTTATCTCTTGGCTCCCTACTTTAGCATTCCAGTCCCCTAGAATGAGAAGAACATCTTTCTTTGGTGTCAGTTCTAGAAGGTGTTGTAAATCTTCATAGAATTGTTCAATTTCAGTCTCCTCAGCAATGCTGGTTGGTGCATAAACTTGGATTATTGTGATGTTGAATGGTCTGCCTTGGATTCGTATTGACATCATTCTATCATTTTTGAGATTGTATCCCATTACAGCTTTTCCCACTCTTTTGTTGACTATGAGGGCTACTCCATTCCTTCTACGGGATTCTTGCCCACAATAGTAGATATGATAATCATCTGAGCTGAATTCGCCCATTCCTGTCCATTTTAGTTCACTGATGCCCAGGATGTCGATGTTTATTCTTGCCATCTCCTGTTTGACCACCTCCAGCTTCCCAACGTTCATAGATCTTACATTCCAGGTTCCTATGCAGTATTTTTCTTTGCAGCATTGGATTTTCCTTTCACTTCCAGGCACGTCCACAGCTGAGCGTCCTTTCGGCTTTGGCCCAACCACTTCATTAGCTCTGGAGCTACTTGTACTTGTCCTCCACTCTTCCTCAGTAGCATGTTGGACGCCTTCCGACCTGAGGGGCCCATCTTCCAGCGTCATATCTTTTAGCCTTTTGTTTCTGATCATGGGGCGTTCTTGGCAAAGATACTGGAGTGGCTTGCCATTTCCTACTCCAGGTGGATTGCGTTTAGTCGGAACTCTCCACTATGTCCTGTCCGTCTTGGGTGTCCCTGCACGGCATAGCCCATAGCTTCTCTGAGTTACTCAAGCCCCTTCGCCACGACAAGGCAGCAATCCATGAAGGAGAAACAACAGACTATGAAGCAAGAACTGAACACTATTTAAGGAATTTAATATTCCGTGCTGCCAAATCAGCCAATATTTCAAATCTTAGCTTAATCACCAATAATATTATTTCACTGGCACTACATCCTTAGAGTATGATATCACGTTCATCAGTGTCCAAATATTCAGGGTTCACATGGTCAGCCTGTACACATATAGTACTTGACGGTATTTCCTTAAGTAAGGAAACAAGATATATTCCCTCCCACCCTGATGTCTGTTTGCAAGATCAGACATCAGCTAAACTGTGGTCTGGTTTATACGCAAAGTTGTCAACTAAGTAAAACTATAGCATGAAACAAGCACAGGGCCATATGCTCCTTCCTTAACTTTATTTCCCCATCTCTTCCTCTTTTACTCAGTGTTTACATTCTGGATTAACTAACCTCCAGTGAGCTATTGTGTCTAAAATATGGAACCATGGTTTAATGTGAGTTTACCAAACAGATATCTTCCCCTGAATTTAAACTATGGTTTAAGATATTTTCTAGAAAACGGACATTAAATCACAAGTTTCCAGTCTTGGATATGATGTTTCAATTGCAGTTTACAAGGAGAAGCATATGGAGAAAAGATGTGGGGTAAGGAAAAACAGAGGCAAGAAGCGGGGTGAGGAGGAAGCTTATCAATCTATTGTTCTGGATTGCTAAACTATAATTTAGTTGTTTGAGCATATGGAAGCTGGTCCATTTTGAATCCTCTTCACAGTTGTCAGGAAAAAAAAGACATGATAATTGCTTTATATTTGGGTGAAAAGTGGTTAACTGGTGAAAAAAAAGGAGTCAACCTATGGGATTTTCCTTTGCGTGGTGTCACTTTGTGAACGGTAGTGAGTTCAAGAGGGTATCCCATCTTCACTGCTGCCATTGATGTTGTCAACAAGTGAGGGAATTTTAACTACCCGTTTCTACCTTTGTTGCCTTCTGTAGACATATGCAAGCCCAGTTGCATATGTTTTCCATTTCCAGTGTAACAGCAAACCATAAACTATCCTTCTGAATCAACAGATATCCATATGTTGGTATTGCTCAAGTTGGAAGCGATCACTGATTTCCTTGCAGTAAGAGGGATCAGGGATTTCTGAAGGGCCATTCAGATCAATTTCAAATCCATAGCAATTTTTAAAAAACTGCATGGAAGTAACAGAAGGAGGCAGTAACCCTAAGGATGGTCTTCATAGTTGTTTGATCGTTCCTCTTCCATTCTGCCTTTTTCGTGACAAACTCATTTCTAATCTGCTGAACAAAAACATCAAGTTATGCAGGGCCACTTAGCCTTTTTACAAGGACACAGAGCTGCCCATTTTGTTATTTTTCCTGTTCTAAGGGGACATTTAATTTGTACCCTGATTTTAAAGAAAGCATTATTTATTCAAGCTACATCCTGATGAAGTACAAATTTCCTCTAAGGGCATGCCCATTGTGTGTTTCAATATTCACTTAGAACTGTTTATAACAGTGTTGCAGAAAAACTACCTCATGTTCCACTAGGCGCCTTTGACTATTTTCAACATCTTATAGGCAGAGCTGCCAACTTCCCTCCAGAAAATATTATATGAGATCAATCTAATAGGAAATGTTGTGTATTATTTTTTCTTGGATCTGGGCTATTGCTCACCTTCTTCCTTAGCCTATAGAAAATATAAGACCAGTTTTGTCCCAAACAGTAATGACATAAAAGGTGGAAAACGGGTAGAGCTGCAAACAGATATAGGACAACTCGGGCATTGTTGTAGGGTGCCAAATAGCGATGGGCATGTACGTGTGGCACCTCTCCTCCATCCGGTTGTCCCACTCACAATCTGGTGTGTGCCATCTGGGTCCTCCTTCCTGAGTGGCTGTCCAGTTCGGCTGTCCCATCTGCTCTAGTAGCCGACCACTCAACGACTCTACAGTATCTCCTTGTCTGAGTGGTCGGCTGCCAGAGGAGGCAGGGAGGGGAAGCCTGAGCTCCTGCCCAGACTGGATAGTGACTCAAGGAGGAGGACCTGGGTGGTGCAGTTTGCCTGAGGTGGGGGGATGGGAAGAGCAGCACCTGTGGTGCTGTGTGTATGAATTTGGATGAAGCACAACAAAGTGCAATGAAGTACTTTGTATTTATTTATTTATTTATTTATTTATTTATTTATTTATTTATTTATTTATTTATTTAATATCCCGCCTATCTAGTCTCATTGAGACCACACTAGGCGGCTTACAGCAAGCACAATACAATATATTAAAACAATTTTAAATAGGGGAAAAACTTTAGACAAGATGGGACAAACACTACGAAAGGGGAAAAAGAGGGAAGATTAGGAGTTGGCTGAGGGGAAGGCCCGCCGAAACATCAATGTTTTTAATTGATTTTTAAAGATACCCAGCGAGGGAGCCGCGCGAATGTCAGGGGGAAGGTTATTCCAGAGGCGAGGAGCCACTGCCGAGAAGGCCCGATTTCTTGTCTTTTCTTTCCGGGCCTCCCTCGGTGTTAGGCTCCTCAGCCTCACCTCCTGACTCGCGTGAGTGACACGGGTAGAACTTGGTGGAAGTAGGCGTTCCGCCAAGTATCGAGGCCCTAAGTCGTTTGTACCTATCTCTAGTGACAAGTGTGAAGATACACAGCCCCCTCTCAAATCCTGGTGTCAGTTCAGTGCTGTGGTTGTGTCAGCAACTGTAGGAAGTCCCACAAAAACAGGTAATTTGATGTTTCTGAAGAGGTAGCCATCTTAGCCTGTGCTTCGATATCAGGCAAAAATTTGAATAAAAGAAAAAAAGCCAAGAACATTGTGGCACCTTTAAGACAAACTCCCATATTTTAATGTAAGCTTTTGTGGATATGTCCACAAAAGCTTATGTTAAAATATAGCAGCTAGAAAGGGGAAAGGCAAGCTTCCTAAGGCATCTTGCCTGAGATCAGTGAAGAACCACTTGATGCTTTGGATGTGAATTGTGTATAAGTATGAATGCAAGGAAACTGTGGAGACCAGAGATGGGAAATACTACTTTTGAGAATGGCAACTTCCAGAATATCCAGGTCACCATGGCCAGCTGGACTTCAGAAAGGTAGCTTTCTCCATCTTGGTTTGTGGACCTCTATATATTTCTGGATTGCAGCTGCCACTGCTCCTCAACTTTAGTTGTGTTGTCTATAGTTGATTGCTGTTGCAGCCCCAAAACATCTGAAGAGCTTTATGGCACAGTGGTTAAACTACAGTACTGCAATCAAATCTCTCTGGTCATGATGTGAGTTCAATTTCCAAAAGGCTCGGGTAGCCAGCTGAAGGTTAACTCAGCCTTCCATCCTTCTGAGGTTGGTAAAATGAATACCCAGCTCATTGGGGTGTGAGGTGGGGAGTTGGTTTTTGTATAATTATGTTGTAAGCTGCCCAGAGAGTGTTCTGGCACTATGGGGCAGTATACAAACAACACACTTTACACGTTGAAGTTGTAACTTACCATTACAAGGAACCCAGTAGCAACATCTTATACGACCCAAAAAACGGATTAATCTTACTTTTATAGTTACCAAGCTCCATCTGCACTGTTTCAATAAGTAACTATTTCCTAAACTATGTTATGTCTAATGTGCATGTCACTGAAATGTTTAGGCAGTGACTCTCATTTGTTTGAAAAACCACTTCCCTTACTGTGCTTTGAATTTGTTTAAAATATGCTATAAATAAAAAGGAATATTACTTAATAATTGTGATTTATTTAAGATAAAACATGTTTTGTTTGGCTATGAAATGCAAATGTTTCTTTTCTGAAAGAAAAAATGAGATCCTGAAATTTCTGTTATGCTTGTCCATCCAGAAATATGGGAAATAGTTGGGCGCTCCCTTCCAAGAATGTTGGTCTTGAAACAACCATGAGAAGTGGGTCAGGCTGAGAGAGAAAGAGTAACTATCCTAAGGCCACCAAGCAAACTTCATGGCTCAGTGGAAATTAAAATGTGGACCGCTTATGCCCCAATCCAGCTATCGAATCTCAATACCAAGTTTACTCTGTTTTGGTTGTTGTGGGTTTTTCAGGCTCTTTGGCCGTGTTCTGACGGTTGTTCTTCCTAACGTTTCACCAGTCTTTGTGGCCGGCATCTTCAGAGGACAGCACTCTGTTTTGATTCGCTCATGCCTACAATAATCATTATTATTGCTGCCGTCCTCCCCCCCCCCTTTTTTTATCTGTTCTTCATCCTCCCAGAGTGCAGGACACATAATAATGGACTCAAGCTAAAGGACACCAGCTTCAGACTGAATATCAGAAAAAAAATTCATAAATGTTAGAGCAGTACAACAATCGAAGCCATTGTCCAACACTGGAGACATTCAAGAGAAATGTAGACAGCCGTCTATCAGATCTGTTTTGGTTTGGATTCCTGCACTGGGAAGGGGGGGTTGGACTAGAAGCGCTTATAGGCCTTTTCCAACTGCATGATGCTATGATTCTGCCATGGTATCAAAATATCATATATTCAGAATCATGTATCTTCATCTGCCATGGTATGAAGATGCAACATATTAGGATTCTTGTATCTTCCAATATGTTTGGCATTCTAATGAACTTTGGTTGCTTTTATGGGTGTTTGTTTTAAAGGATCGTCTCTTTTTGGGCAGCTCTCTCTCCCCACCCTCCACCTCTTAATGATGCACAAGTGAACCTTATGTGGGAGTACCCAGGTGGGGAGTGGGTGGACTAGGGGCTGAGTGTGTCTGGTTGCCAAGGAGACAAGAGGCGATGCTGGAGACTGGGGGAGTTTGATGGGCTAACGAGGGCCATCAGAGGAGAGAAGGCACAGAGAAAATTTGGGAATACAGGAGCTGCAGTATCAGCTCTTTTGCTTTAAATCCTGTGAACTGCTTGTGTTTGTTGTTCAAAATATTTTAAACTCCTCTAATTTGTAAAATAAACTGTATTCCTGTGTTAGAGAAAAAAGTGTGGGAGTGCAGTTTTTAGCAAGAATTCACACTGTTAGGATTTGATCATTTTTTGGGGGGGGGGAAATCCACCCAAGGATTACACTTTCATTGTATAGGTATTTTTATATTTTGCTACACTCTGGTTATATTTTCCTCTTCTGTCTCTATTTTATTCTTTTTATTTTGTTTGTCATTGTCACATGCTGTCACGTTGCCTCCAACATATGGCAACCCCATAAATGAGTAACTTCCAAAATCCTGCTCAGCAATTATAAATTCAAAGCTGTGGTTTCCTTTACATAGCTTATCCACCACATAGTTAGTCTTCCTCTTTTCCTGCTATCTTCATCTTTTCCTAACATTATTGTCTTTTCCAGCAAATCTTGCCTTCCCATGATGTGCTCAAAGTAAGATAGACTCATTTTTGTCATTTTTTCCTCCAGAGATAGTTCGGGCTTGATTTGCTTTAGGACCCACTTTGTCCTTTCTGCCAATGAAATTGTATCATCAGTGTATCTTAAATTATTGATGTTTCTTTCACCAATTTTTCACTCCTCCTTTATCTGAATGTAGTTCTGCTTTCCGTATGATATGCATACGGAATGAACAGACTGAGAGGAAATGAATCCTTATCTAACATCTTTGCCTATTAGAAACAATTCTGTTTCCCCATATTCTCTCTGTCAGGATAATCAAGTGTTGAGGCACACACATTTCTTAGAACAACCCATAATTTATCTTGATCCACACAACCAAGTGCTTTGCTGTAGGCTATAAAGCACAGACTGTTTTTCTTCTGAAATTCTTTGATATGGTCCAATAGCCCACAGATATTTGCTATATCATTTAAAGTATCTGTTCCTCTGTCACTTTTTACTTTTACTTATTGCTTGTCCTTAACAATTTTAAGTGTTTCCTCCGTCATCCATGTATGTTATTTCCTTTTTACTATAGGAACTGTCTTTTTGCATTTCCCCCTAATAATAATACTGGTTTCAATCCTGTTTTTCTAGTCCGTGGTTAGTTGAGTTTAGTAAAGCAAAACTGTTCTTTATGTGGACTTCAAATACATCAGAAATGTTCTTTAAATTATATTTTAGCACTGGGATTATTTTAGTGCTCTTCTTCAGCTTTACTCTAATATTTGATATTAACAGTTCATAATCAGTACCACAAGCTGCTCTTGGTCTTATTTTGGATAAGAGAAAAAAAGTTTTTCCATCTTATCCTTCTAATCACATAGTCCATTTGATTTCCATATTAGACATCTGGTGATATCCACTCACACAGTTGTCTGGTTACTTGAAGAATATAGTTGTCATAAACAGATTGTTGGCTTCACAGAATTCTGCAAGTTGTTCCACTTTGTTGCTCACCTGTAGACCAAATATTTCAATATTTGGTTCTGCTTTGCTTCCTACATTTGCATGCTAGTCACCTATGATTACAAGCATGTCTTGTTTTGTTGCATGATCAAATTTCTTCCTGCATGCTTGCACAAAAGTTCTCAGTTTTATCTTCTTCAGCATCTGCACTTGAAACATATACTTGAATGATGGTTATGTTAATGGGTTTTCTCAGAAGTCTAATTGATATTATTCAGTCTGACCTTTTATTATAGTTCCTGACTATCTGTACTACATCTGACTGCAGTTTTTGAGCCATTCCATATCTTCTGAGTTTGTCATTTCCAGAGTAAAACAATCCATAGTTCTCTGGATGAAAATGTCCTGCTCCACTTCACTTTATTTCACAGACACCAAGCCCTGCAATGTTTTAAACTTTCAATTTCTTGCTTTCTGGCTTCCACTTCACCTTGATTCATATTTCTCACATCCCATGCTCCAATTATATGTGTTGTGCAGCACTGGACTTTCCTTTCACCTCTATGCACATCACTCACTAGACATCCTTTTGGCTTTAATCCATTTGCATAACTAATGGCAGCATTATTTGTAGTTATCTTTTGCCAGATAACTACAAATAGTTATCTGTTTGTATTATTATTCCAGCACAATATTGTTTCATTTTGGATTATTTTGTCATAGAGTTTTCAAGGTAAGAAAAATTCAGCAGTGGCCTTCTTCTGTGCAGTACTAACAAAAGTTAGCTTGAGTATCACTGCCATTGTATGTGAAAGAACCTCCGCCAGTGTCACCTTCAACTAACACTACTCCCTATTAGCTGCCCTCTATAATTTTTCCACCCTCATCACTGTTGGAACCATCCATTGCCTTTTGCTGATGTAGCCATTACTCCTGAAAAAGATGGGTGCATCTTAGTCTGGTGCCTCAGCTGTGATCATTCCACCTGCAATGGCCCTTGTAGGAGTCCAGGCTTGCAATGAGAGTCTAGCCTCCTCACAGCATTGCTCCCAGTTTCTCTCACAAACTCAACATTTCCTCACCACATCAACGAGTATGTCCAAAAAGGGGTTTCTTTTGTTAGCCACTGTGAATGTTTCTGGGGAGATGAGGCAATTTGTCTTTTATTGATGTTCAGTTGCCTTGGGTCCTTTTTAAGGAGAAAGGTAGGGGTATAAACAAACAAACGTACCAGCGATCCAACGTGATATAGTCTTCACACTTTGCTAACCTCCTTGTGGTGCTACCCAGTGGCTCTGCTCTCCTTCAGTCTCTGGCTGACCCCCAAGAAGGGGTCTTGTTTATGTGTGGATACCTACTTACCCAAGTGTACCGCCTAGAGTGGTCGTAACTAGATAGACGGGATATAAATTCAATAAATAAATAAACAAAATAAATAAGTGTATGCAAGAAAACCCACTTTTGGCTTGATTCTGCACAAACACCCCAACCGGAGGCTGCCAGTTGCCACGGTAAGACATGGTTTCACTCCTGCCCACGTCTGCTCAGAAGTAAGCCGTATTTATTCCCAGTCAGTACCAGCCGAGGATTCAATGATGGCAAGGGGAATGTACTGTATTTGGGAAGGCTTTCACGGCCGGGATCTCTAATGGTTGTTGTGGGTTTTTTGGGCTCTTTGGCCGTGTTCTGTACACGGCCAAAGAGCCGAAAAAAACCACAACAACCTCGCCCCTCAATTGCCTCACGCCACAATTTCGAGAGGTGACCCTATCCTGGCCATCAGTCATCTGGTACTGTCGAGGTAAACACTGCAGAAGGCACCAGAGGGCCTTCAAATGTGTGCGTGTGAGAGAATCTCTCCGTGAGAGGTGTCCGTGTATGAGGGAGTGTGTGTGTGTGAGAGCACCCATGGGTGTGCAAGAGAAAGAGAGCGCGAGAGAACGAGCGCGCGGGCCGTTCTCTGGGCACAGTGGCGCGGTCGCCCTCTCGTTAGGCCCGCTCCTCCGCCTTCGGGGGTGGGGGGGTGGCCCGAGGCGATTCCGCTGCAGGGGGAACTGAGGGGGGCAGGGAAGGAGAAAAGCCAACGGGCTGGGACTGGGCCGGCCCTCCGCCTCGCCTCTGCGCGCCGCGCCTTCTCCTGCGCTTCCCGGGCCCGCTCGCTCGCCCGCGCGCGCTCCCTCCTCCATTCTCTCTCTCTCTCTCTCTCCCTCCCGCAGCAGCGTAAGCGAAGAGGTGGAGGGAGGGAAGGGGGGGGGAGAAGAGAGAGAAGCCGCTTCGCGTGCACGCGCGTCCTCTTTCCCGCCCCTTTTTGCTCCCTCGCCCCTCAATCCGTGCAGCTGTTGCTGTGCTGGCGGGCATCGAAGGGGGCAGGCCGGGCCGGCTGGGCTGGCTGGGTTGCACCGCTCGCTCGCTCGCTCGCTCGCCTGGCTGCGGATTCCGGGAGTCCACTCCCTTTCCTGCCTCGCCTCTCTCTCTCTCTCTCTTTGCCCCCCCCCCCCGCGTCCCCGCTGCCCACTTCCATTGCTAATCTCCGCCGCGGAGCTGCTCCCGCTGCCATTCTCTCTCCCTCTTTCGTCTGACCCCCCCCCGCTCCCTTCCTCTCACGCCGCCGCCGCCGCCGCCCCCGTTTCTCCTTGTCAGCCCCAAGGCACCACCGAGGTTGCTCTTTGCTGCATCATCATCATCATCATCATCGTCAACTCCCCCCCCTTCCACCATCCTTCTCCCCCCCCTCCTTCGGCGCCGTCACTGCTGAGAAAAGGAGCGCACCGCACTGCACAGAAGGGCGAGGGAGATCGGAGCTCAAGACCCCCCCCCTCCTCCTCCAAACATCATCACCGTTGCTCACCGCGAGGCGAGGTAGGCTGCTGCCCCCCCACCCCACCCCCCCTTCACCAGCCAAGGGGATGCCAACCTAGGATGGAGGACGCGGGAGGAGAGAGGTGGTGGCAAAGAGGGTCATTAGTGGGGGGGGGGAAGAAAGGAGGATTTCGGATATGGAGAAGGGCGTCTGGAGTGAGGAAGAAGCAACCTTTTTTTGGGGGGGGGAAGAAACAGTCCTTTGTGGATGGCGAGGGGGGCACCGGAGAGGAGGTGGGGACAAGGTTTCGGGGAGTTGTGGTGTGTTTTAATGGGGCGGGGAGGGCGGGTGTTTTGCTGGGGGGGGAGGAGATCGGGTGACGGTAGCTGGTGGTCCTGCAGCCTTTGTGGATGAGCCCCCCCCCGCCGCCGTTGCAAGGACAGAGGACCCTCCCCGTCCCCCCCCTTCAATCGGTGTCATTGTGCCAGTCTCGGGGGCGAGCGAGATGAAGCCTTCTGCAGCTCGCGCGGTGCCATCATAACGTTGCTGCAGGATGATTGTAAGGATTAACGCGCCTGCCTCTCCCCCTCAAACCCCCCCCCGCCCCACGGTGACTGAAATGAAGATGCTGATCTAAGTCCTGGGAGACCCAGAGATACGGGGAGGGACGGGGGGGGGAAAGAAATATTGGGAAGTGGGTATGAGAGAAAGGGGGTGAGGAAGGGAAAGAGATGGGTACCATGATGCCACATTAAAAATAAAAATAAAATGACATCAAGGCGAACAGGCGCTGTCAACAAACCATCTGGGAGATTTCACGTCCAGCCCATGTAATGGTCCATGTGGGTCGCAAAACAGGCGTTGTCGAGGGGGGGTTGTCTCTCCCTGCTCTCTCTCCCTCGCCCCCCCCCCCCCAGCCTGCCTCCTCCACTTTCTGCCATCCTCCCTTCTCTTTGCACCCAGCAGTTTGGGAAAAGACCCCGGCCGATCTTCACTCTCTCCTTCCTCTCCTTTCCCTTAATGCATCAACAGGTTTGTGCACAAGGATCCACTTGGGGAAGGGGGGGGGAGAAGAGAGAGAGATTCAGGCCAGCGGGCTAGTTGATCTCCCCGAACCCGTCAATCAAAATGTTTATTAAAGCATTAACTTCCCGGTCAGGTTTTCCTTTTTTTCGAAATCTGATGTGTTGATCTCTAGGGCGGTGCTGGGTTTTGGGAATATAATTATCTACACGCTCCCCCTTTGTGTGTGTGTGTCATTCTTTCTTGGGAATAGGTTGATTTCTGCTGGGATGTTTGAGTGTGCATCAGAAGCAAGGGGGGGAGGATGTTTGAGGAAGTCAAGTATCTCTAGATTATTTCACTGCCCCCCCCACCCGTGTTGTGTGTTTCTTCCCTCTTTCACTGGACCCTCTTTCTTTCCTTGTGGGAGAGAAAATGATGCAGCGTAATGCAGTGTCTCATTAGACAACCTTCCCTCTCGTCGCTTCCTGGCACATATTTTGCATGCATCGCGGTGTCCCCCTTGTGCATTAGCACAGCCCCACCCTGCAGGAAATCTGGTCCAGATTCCCCCCCTCCCTTTCTTATACGGATAAGGAACACAATCATTACTGCTTTATAATGAGAAGCCTTTCCTGCTTGCCCTCCCACACCAGGCTGATTGTCGTCAGCATGCGAAGATCTCTATAGGAAATGCTGGAATTTTTAAATATATCCTCCCCCTGCCTCTCTTTCTCTCTCTTACCTTCCTCGTAGTCTCTGTAATAAAGTGTGTGTATATGTGGTGGCGGGGGGGGGAGGAGAGTAATGCGATTGCAGTCCTGCAGCTCTAATGCGGTCAGATGGGAGTCCAGCCTGCAGCTGTGAAACATTAATCTGATACTACAAAAGTAGCAGCATTAGGGAGGGGTTGCATTAGGGTGAATGTTGCTGTAGATGGCGGAGAGGTTTCTGCAATGCATTTCTGTTGCATTGGACAGTTCTCTAGGCCGCTGGTGGAACCTAGACCACACCGGGAGCCAAATCAAAGCCATTTTGCTGTGGATGACAAGTGCCCTTCCATACTGGAAAAGAGAGGCGGCAGGTTAATTTCACTCTCTGGGTATAAGCTTTTTACTAAACAGGGAACATCCCCTTTCACCAGTGTTCCTTAAAAATGAATGATTGTAAGGAATGACTTTACAGTTTTATTGTGCTTTCAATAATATTAGGTATAACTGATTATAGACAGACATCTGCTTCCTTATACTTTTTGTTCATCGAAATATATAACACCCCAAACTGTTTTCTAAATCTACAACCAATTGTCTTACAAGTTGGTGATGTGTTTCTGCTTGATTCTTGCATATTTCGGAGAAAGGAAGATATTAGGAAGCCATAGAGAATACATATTAGGAAGAGATCAGGAAATTGTTTTTGTGTTGTGTGCTTAAATTGTGTTTTCCTGTTCCCGGGGGTGATCATTTGCATTGGAAGTCTTCAGTTTTTCCTTTTCTCTTTGTTTTTGACCACCATTTTATGAACTGGTGGTGGTGAAATGATCATTCAGTGATCATTGAAACGATCACTTTCCTATTTACCGTAATGAAAGCCATTCGTTTTGGTGCACTTTCTATAAATGAAGAGAAAAGATTCTTACTGACTAAATGAAAGTTATTGTTGGTTTTGTTTTGCTTTGTTATTTAAAAAAACACCATGGTGTGATAGAGTGGAATGGAGAAGTCTTTGAAAAGCAGTCCCTTTAACGGCTGAACATTTTTTGATTTGAGTCCTTGGACTAAACATATTGTACTCTGCTATCCAGGTGAACTTAAAAGGTTTATTGAAATCTACTCGTACAGAAGTTAGTAATACTTAGCATTGTATCATACTTTTCGTGGATTCAAAGTATTCGTCCTGCATTATCTGGTTGTAATGTTTAGAACAATTGTGAGGTAACCCCTCGCTATTATTAATCCCCATACTAAAGATGTGGGAATTGAATATGAGGAACTGAGTGTTTGCATAAGGCCGGGTACGTAGAAGCAGAGGGTGAGATTCAGTCTTAGTTGTTATTGTCTATTGTCCTTTTGTGTAGGATCCCCCTATACCCATACATATGCCCTATGTTTAGGGTGTGTGTATGTGCATAGTATATATTTATATGTGTGTGGGTGTGCACATCCAATCTCTCTGTCTCTCTCTTACTTGATTATTGTGCAGTCACATATCCAAGCTGAAGTAATGCAATATTGCTTTTTTTTTCTTTCTAATCTTCTAGATGTTTAAAAAAGAAACCCCAAGGCCTTTGTGCTTTATTCAAGGTGCATGAAAATAAAAGAGAAATCTTTTGTTCATATTACCTGCTTAAACCTCTGTCATTTTATTTTACGTTATCTCATCCTCGTCTGTTGCCTGTGCAGAGGAGTGTGTTTTGTGACATGGAAGAATGGAGATAAACCTCTGATGGTGTTTTGATGGGGATGACATTGAGGCACAAAAGAGTTGGTTTTGGCAGGGTCGGGGGGGGGGGGAGGGAAGGATTATAGACGCTCGTGAATATCTCGTTGCTTTTCATAGGAGTTAGAGCCAAAACTTCCATGCACCAAAGCACTCTACCTCGGATCAGACATTAAGGTCAAGTAGCATGAGGTCATCTCGCTTCATTGTGGATCCCCCTTGACAGCCTCGTTGGGCTCTTTAGCTGATTGATGCCGGAGACAGAGCGCTGTGTTAGCAGTGTATCGGATTCGACTGGGCAATTTTGTTTTTAAGTGCAGTTGTTAGGGTTTCTCATTCGGAATTGATTAGCATAAAACATTGCTCTTCATTTGAGGCTATTGCTCTCGGTTAGATGTAACCATCTAGTGCAATCATGTGATATATTTTACATAAAAGAAATATTCAAAAGGAATTGGACCTTTGAAAGGTGGACTGGTTGTACTTGCTTTTAAAATCAAATAACCAGTTTTCCCCCCAACCTGGTAGCTTCTATCTGTGCTGCACTAGAGTTGGTATACTGGCTGGCATTGCAGGTGTTGAATTTTCAGCTGGACAGTCCTGAGTTGGGGGAAATCTAATAGAAAACAAGGGTCTAAACCCACTTGTTAGTCTGAACTCGTTTGTCATGTGTGTACATCCCATTCATTCAGTGGGCCTACTTTAGTTAGGGCTAACAAATAGGTTTAGCCGTTTGGTCAACCCAAGTTGTTTGGCTTATTTAGATTTGACATCTCTGCAGAGTCATGTACTGTACTATATTTTTGTGAGAAGGGGTGAGTGTATAGATTCAAAAGTAGCCTAAGTGATAGAGTGCTTGTGATTTTATTTTAAGAAACAACATCATCAGTATGATAGTGTCGCCAGGGACATCAACATTCTTGATTAAGAAGCCAGGTGCAAATTCCAGCTGAGAAAAACACTTGTTATATCCTGTAATTCTTGGGTTAGAGAAACAAGCCTGCTATGGCAGCAGAAACAAGCATAGGAGGGTTTTTGGCTCTCAGTTCTTTTTTAACTATTAAAAAAACTCATTAACTATTTAAAAAATTGCCTGTTATGATATGGTCCAAGAAAAAAAAACTATTACCTGATTCAGCTGAACATGCTAACTGAGGCTAACAAAAACTAAACAGTCATGCAGCAAAGATATTGTATTTTGTCCAGGTTGCAGAGCAGATTCAGTCCTGATGTGCAGAGCATGTAGCTTCATGAGTAGGCAACATGTGTAATTTAAAACAAAACAAATGTGTGCATGAAGTAAGGACCTCATGTTTCTGTTGGCAAAATTAAAGGAAACAGAAGGCAAAATACGGTGGCACTTTAAAGACTTGCAGATTTATTTCAGTGTGAGCTGTTGTACCGTAGATCAAACTGTTCTTCTTCAGACAAAGATTCAGGGGACCTGGATTCAGATTCTCACTTGACCATGGACATTCACTCAGGGGTGACAGAGGTCACAAGTCCATTAGGTGGGGACATGGGAGAGGGCCTTCTCTGCCACTACTCCCAGACTCTGGAACTCCCTCCCACTGGAGGCCAGGCTGACCCCATCTTTGCTGTCCTTCTGCAAACAGATGAAGACCCTGAGTGACTGGCTATCTGAGAGTTGGTTCATTTTTTGAATAGACTGTCTTTGTTTTTTAAATATTATCTTTTTAATGATGTAATCTGCCGTGGGTTCACCTTTTAAGGAGAAAGGTGGGATAAAAATATTTTAAATAAATAGATTAGCCACTCTTTGAACATTTCATGTACCTGTTAAGAAGTAACTTGACAGCATGGAGCAACTAAGTATTAAGCCCGGGGTGCAGGACAGTGACAAATCCAGACATGAATCTCAGATCTGAAGGTCTCCTGGGGCTTTGGTTTCTGGTAGCCTTCCCAGTGTAGCCCCTCCAAGATTTTTTGTGTCCTCCCTCAGTGGGTTTACTGGTGGGAGACAGGTGGCCAAAGCATTAGCAGCTCTAAGCCACCTGCCATTTTACTTACTCATAGTGCCCTTAAAAACAAAACCCACATTGCTCTGGTGCACTGTGGGATATTTAAAAGGGCAGATGCTCACCAGAGGCATTTGCTGGGGAAATAGATGGGTGAGAAGCTGAGGCAAACACTGACATGGTCGTCTCTCCCCACAGTCCTGCCAAGGCTTGGTGCTTGCAGGTGCCCCAGTTTGTCTGGTAAGTTAGTAACATAGATAAGCTTTGCTTCGGGATTCCTTATTTTCTTTTGGATGTTTTTCGAAAAAAACGAAAGGAAATGGGAACTGATGTGTTCAGGACAGTCTTCTTCAACCTGATTGTGTCTTGCAGGATGGGAGATGTGTTCCAGTGTATTTGGAAGGTACCAGGGCTGGGAAAGGCTGATTTTAGTAGGGGTGGTGGTGGTGGCCTTGGCTGTCTTTGAGTCTTCACAAAGGTGCCTCTCCTTCCTCTTAAGAATCAATGCCAATAAGCAAGAATATTCTGTGATGTGCGGGGTTGTAGTCTGGCCTTTCAGGCGTGGAACAATTTCCAGATGAGATTATCTTTGGCTGTTTGTTTCTGGGAACTGTATGACAGAGTAACTTTCCCTTGCTGATACGTTTGGAAAAATGGCTCAGTGAGGTTATGGAAAATCCAGCGGAAGTCCCATGAGTGACCCTGCAGGCGTGAATGTGCACACACACATGCACACACACGCGCGTGCGCGCACACACACACACACACCACACTCTTTTCATTTTTCTGTTTCTTCTTCCTATACCACAAACACAGAGAATGAGAGAATGTCAGGATTTTAAGTCCATACTTTAATTTAAAAATCTGTGCGTTTTTAGTCTCTCTCTCTCTCTCTTCATTTTTCTGTTTCTTCTTCCTGTACCACAAACACAGAGAATGAGAGAATGTCAGGATTTTAAGTCCATACTTTAATTTAAAAATCTGTCCGTTTTTAGGACCAAACCTTGTAATTTGTGTGAGTGTTTGTATGGGTAGTCTTGATTTGTTTAATGCTTAAATTGTACACTTTTGATCATTTAAGACTTTTTTTAAGTGGAAATATATCCAATGTGTAAAAATATTTGGTTTGCAAATTCCATCACCCATACGCTTTATGACTATCCGGATCATGGGAGTTATAGTTTAGTAAGTCCAGGGGGCAGCAAGCCTGATTTAGACACAGTTAAACCAAATCCTGTGGGCCAACCACACTACCAGTAACTCCGCCAATTTGCGTCTATTATTATTTATTATCAGAGATGAGAAAAGTGACTCTTCTGGACCATAATTCCCAGAACCCATTAGCCAGCATTGCCAAAGTAAGTTCTTGTAACCTCTTACTATGGGCCCTCTGACAGAAATTTCAGATAGTCGTCCTTATTAATATAATCTCCTACAGCCTTTATCCGGTCTGATTCTCTTCAGAATAGATAAAGTGATGTACTTTTACTCAAGAGACGTGGGTTCAAATCCACTGTTTGCCATGGACACTCTCAGAGGGTGACAATATTAAAACCACACCTTAAACATTTCACATATCTTGAAAACCCAATTTCAACTGTATATAACATAGTTTCCCCACAAACTGTTCCTTTCCAGCAAGGTTGAGGATGATAGATGTCCTGGTCCTTCACATCTACAAAACACCAGCTTAAAGAAGATCTTCTGTGACTTGCATTGACTTTCCAGATTTTCATGGTCTTTTTTTATCATCTGTGACCTTCTACTTCAATGTAGATATGCTGGAACTGAGTCCCCATGTTTGAGTTGGTGCTCATTACAGTGGTTGAATCGTCACAAGTTAAGAAAAAAAAGGGCACACCTTAGCTGTTGTAAACCAGAGTGTGCAACTCAGTGTAGAATAGGGGAAGCCTACATTGACTTCTTGACTTGTGGCAATTTGCTGCTGAGATTTATGCTGATTGTATTATGCTGGCATAGAAACATAATGAACTACTATTTTTTAAAAAAAATAAGTTTAAGGCTATAATTTGAAGCAAGTCTACTGTATTTGGAAATGAATAGATGCATTTGGAGTCCGAAACTCAACAGTAGGGTAACGTGCTTTGTTTTACGTAATGCTTTGTAAAATACAGTAGTGTACTTGGTTTACCACAATGAGGTTGCAACATGGGTACATAGGGTAGCAGTTCAGCCAGCTGTAATGATGTACTTCTGAGAGCTCTCTACTCCGCATTCTTTTACAATGTGTCTTTTAAGTTACACACAAAACAATCCAACATGTTGGACACAAATTGAACATATCCGACAAGAGGGGCTCTACACAAAGCATTTCCCAATGTCTCTTCCTCTGAAAACATTCCACAGACACAGGTCCCGATTCTTGGGTCTCCTCCCTGCTTTTCTGGGAAAATATCCAAAGGAAATGACCCCTTGGTCTGAGGAATTAAAATACCATGGGATTTTCACAGTTAGGGACATGTGTTCTCTAAGACAGGAACAGCCAGATGTGGATGGAGATGGATCTGGTCCCCTAAGCTGTTTTACTTACTGCTCCCTGCAACGGCTGTACGAAATTATTATTATGGAACCATTGTTACCTATGCCATACAGACTTTTGCCCTATTGCCATCTGTGTTCAAAGAGGTTGTGCAGGATTTTGTAGCATGCACTCATGCTCATGCACACACAGCAAAGCCTGTTTACTCATAATCAAGAGTGAGACAGGTCCTTTTCTCCATCTTCACCTGAGATGGTTAGTAATGATCATCAGGTTTAATCAGGTTTTCCTATGGGTGAGTGGATGGGTGGAGGTAAGATTGAGAAAAATCAACCAGCATTGTCATGAGGATTGTCACAGATTTTGCACACTCAGGATAATTATAGTGTTGCAATAAGTGGAACAACAACAATATGAAGATGAGGTCTCGTAATGCAGAGTACAGGGCAAGCAAAGGATTGTTCTCCAGAGCACTTGTACTTGGGTACTAGCTTTCTATTGTTCAGCCCGGGGGAATCTTATTTGAGTAGCTTCTTAGCAAATTGCACAGAAGCATGCATGCCAATTCTCAGAGACAAGGGAGCAGTTATTTTAAAAAATAGAAAAAAAGTACACCCCCAAATGAAAGGGAACAAAATGCAATGGCACTAGAGAAAATTAGAAGCAATGAAAACAATAGGATCAACATATTTTGATGCTCCTCTTTATTTCAATGGGACTTAAAAGTGCACTGCATTTTTAGCTTTGCACCCTGTGTCTTGTGTCTGTTTATGAGTACGTACTAAGATAAATGACTCAAAATATGCTTGTCTTAGAAATCAAAGCATGAAGTCCAAAGTGAATAGTCTAAGAACATTTGCATGTTAGACTACAGTGCAGGAGGAAATTGGCCCCAGTGCTGTTAGGAGGATCATGTGGCTTATTATGTTTGGTTAGTTTAGCTTTCTTGCTTTTCCTGAGTGTTTGTGGCACGTCCGTCTGGAAAAATGCAAGTTCTGTTCATTGCACCTGACGTCCTGTACATTCCGTCTTCTGCAGGAGAAGTGTTCACTGTGTAATATCACACAGGTGTAGCTGTGTGCTTGCTGAAGCAATAGTACAGTCTCAAGGCACCCATTTCCTCTTGCTGTTATTACACACATAGCATTTATTTGTTTTTTTATTTTTATTTTATTCTCTCTTATTGGTTTGAGCAGTTATGAGTGTTTCTTTCAAAAGGAAGAGTGTGTGCAGAGAACCAAGAGTTGGGAGTAAAGCACTATCATTGCTGTGGATTCACATGTGTACTGTGTATGACTCTGGTTTTACTATATTATCCTCACAACAATTCAGAGAGACAGAGAGAGAAAAAAAGGAAGGCTGGCCCACACTTACATGGTTGATTTCCCTATGTGTGTGTGTTTTGTGCTTTCAAGTCAGAACTGACTTATAGTGACCCTGATAGGGGTCTAAAGGTAAGTGAGAGATTTAAGAAGTGGTTTCTCTGTTCCACTCCACCAGTGAGATTTTGTGGGCAAGTGGGGATTTGAACCCTGTTCTCCAGAGCTCTACTCTTCTACCGTATCCACTACACCACACTGGGAACCTGATGGGGTTTCCCTAGAGGTTAAATATTCAGGACTCTAACCACTACACTACATTGTCTGCGTAAACAGGATTCTGCCCAAGACAATAGAGAAAGCAATACTTGGCTATATGGGCAACTTCTACTACATCAGGATGACAGCTAAGACTGTAGACAGGCAACCAAACCTGAATTGACCCTCCAGCACTCACTCACACCCCCAATATTTAATGGTGAAGGCTTCTGGGAGCTGTAGTCCAAGAACACCTGGGTTACCCAGGGTTGGGAACCACTGCCATACAGCAAGTTACAGTCTTCAATTTGTAAGATCTGACTTGGGTTTTTAATGATAAGACCTTTTGGAAGTCAATCATTCATTCAAGGGATTGCCAGAAGTTGGCCGGGGCGGGAGAGAGAAACTTTTGGTACATAATGTATTATTTAGATATTTTATCTAAAATATTTTTATCCCGCCTTTCTCCTTAAAAAGGATCCGTAACAACAACAGCAGCAGAAGACTGCCAGAGGATGTGTGTGTTGGCTTTCTGTGCCTAACGCGTGTCTTTAACAATGCGTGTGTTGGCTGTCAGTCTTGAAGAGCATGCTCTTGAAAGGGCTGCGGCTCTTTTAGTAGAGAATTTATCCAAGTGGCTTTTACACAGGGTTGCTTGATGCTTTCTTTAGCAGCCTGTCCTCCAGAGCTGGAGAATCAAGGATGCAAATGCTTTAAATAATTGAAGAAAGAACCTAAATGGTTGTGTCATGGCTGACTTTTTTGTTCCCCGTCTTGCTACAGAAAGCTAGTTGCTGTGTATGAGAGAGATTTATATAGAGAGAGGGTTTTAGGCATGAGAATTAAAAACAGTTCGGCAGTTACCTGTAAACGTGGCACATAATAACCAGGGCTTTTGTTCTTTTCAAAAGTTGGGGAATTATTTGAGACATTCAGTCTAAGCCACACACACACACAAACTTTCTTGGCTTCCGTCAAAATTAAGTACATATATAAGAATAACCATTGATGGAAAGGCCATTTAGTCTGACCCCCTGTCTCTTGCAGGGGCCAGCCAGATGTCTCTAAGGAACCCCAAAATGGGTTGTGTGGCCAACAGCCGTTTCCCCTTGTTGTCCTCCAGGAGCTGGTACTCAGTACTGTTGCATTGATAAATACTGAAATGGTGTTGCTCCTCATGATAGTGCCCATAACCGACTCTTATCTGCAAGGAGAGTGGCAGGTTGGTTGGTTCATATCAGTGCTTCACAACCTCAGGTACCCATATGTTCTTGGACTACAATTCCCAGAAATCCTGACCAGCACAGTTAGCAATGAAGGCTTCTGGGAGTCTTAGCCCAAGAACATCTGGAGACACCAGGTTCAGAACCATTGGTTTATATCAACAGATGAAGAGCAAGTCTTTTGTAAAGCTTGTCCATTCAAGACAGAATCATCATCAAACATTTTAGTATTGCAACAGAGATGGCTTATAATGATGTACTGTTCCTAGGAAAGTCAGTTCCTCTCCCAGCTACCCTGGACATTGTAATTAAAAGAGAAAACGGGCCAGTTTGGCTGATGGGGCGGGGACTAACAGAAAGTTCTGCTACTCAGAAAGTCCTGGGGCTTTTACTCTCTTCTACAGCCCTGGTACGCAGAGTTGTACAGCATTTGACTCTGGGGGTAGCATATAGCCATTTTCAATACTAGCAACAAGGAATGCGGGGCGGGGGATAACAGTTCACTTTAAAAAAAAACATGAAATTAATCTAGTTGGTGAAAGGGCAATAGTTTTGTGAAAGGGTCTCCCTACCATCACCATTTGTTTCTCCGAACCATTTTACCAATTCTTCAGCATGTTTACCTGGGAGTCAGCCCTACTAAAATTAATGGGATGTCCTTCTGATTAGGTGAGCATACTATCGGTCTGTTACTCTCTGATTTCCCCCTAGTTAAGAGAGACACACAGTGGAACAACCTTTACAATTCTGGACCACCTTTCAGATAAGTCATTGGGGCACGGGGTTGCAAGATTTTGTTACTATAAATGAAGTAATTCCAACTATTTTTTTAAAAAAACCCATTCCTGGTTGTTCAGGGTTTAAAAACATGGGTTACACAGAACGGCACACTGTGACTTTGTATTTTTAGTGTATGTGTATTGTTTGGAAGGAACCATAACAGTGTACCCCTTGAATAAAATTACTGGAAATGTGGAAGGTTAACCAGTGTTAACCAGGCAGCATGGAGGCAGGGATATTTGGGGAATATGCCAGAAGAAAATAACTATTCTCATCTCTGAAAATGATCGGTTAAAGTACCGTCCACCAAACAATTATTCAGCTGCTCTAGGTCTCTAAGTAATGCTGTGTCCGTAAGTAGCAAAGGAGGCAGGTATTAAAATTTTCTCAGATTTAAAAAGGACCTTAGAATAGGGTTGGGTGGGGATGGCAAAGAAACATCCACTTTATACCCATCCATCCATCCATCCATCCATCCATCCATCCATCCATCCATCCATCCATCCATCCATCCATCCATCCATCCATCCATCCATCCATAAATCCAAAATGTAGATGAAGTTACTGAGAAGTAGCCCTTGATTCTTTTGTGCAGCCTTACAAGCTTTAGAATTTTTGTAATCTTCCTTTAGAGAAAATGACTTTTTGAGGCAACAGTGCCCACCATCTTGTGACCACGCTTGAGTTGTAGTCAAAAATGGTAAGTTTTTCAGCTTTTGCTCTTCACTCTTGTAAAGAGTTTCCTGTTTGTAGGAAGTCCTCTTGAATGGAAGAGGATTTCATAGAATCATAGGACAATTGAGTTGTAAGGGACTTATAAGGCCATCGAGTCCAACCCTGTTGCTCAACGCAGGAATCCAAGTCCAAGACCTGACAGATAGTTGCACAATTTTCCCTTGAGTGCCTCCAGCGTTGGAGCGCTCACCACCTCTCGAGGTCATGGGTCCCATTGTCGTACTGCTCTAACAGTTAATATTTGATCAGGGAAGCTTCAGCAGGCAGTCTGAAGCTCTAACGCCCTGACGTCCATTTACCAGGTTAATGAGAGTAAGGCATCTTTATTCACACCGCTGTTATGCACACTTTATCATAATTTGTTTGCTTTTTAAGTAACATCTGGATTTTGAATCCAGAAATTTTTCACTGACATCTCTTCAGATACTCATGGGGGGGACCCCAATTTATTAAAGAGAAATGATACTGAAGAAACAAACAAATATAATTGAAACAGCATGATTTTTAAACTTGTGCTGATCCTTAGTAAATGTACCTGCCTGAATTCCAATGAATTACATCTCAGTTTACTTTGGAAAGAAGCCAGCAGGATCTGAAGTTACATGCTTGCAAAGTATTCCTGCTGGAGCTTTACAATGCTGTCCATAATTCGGGATTATTACTGTGCAGATGAAGAACTTTTTGTTATTAAAAGCTGCAGTCGGAAAAACAGGCTTTTATCATATTGCATTATTGCAGAAATTAAAGCAGCGATGTTTTTAAATTGCAGCGGCATAGGTCTGAACTAGGTATTATGGGAAAGAGGCAGGAAAT
This sequence comes from Pogona vitticeps, assembly GCF_051106095.1. Taxonomy (NCBI): domain Eukaryota; kingdom Metazoa; phylum Chordata; class Lepidosauria; order Squamata; family Agamidae; genus Pogona; species Pogona vitticeps. The sequence continues at coordinate 12,337,991 of NC_135783.1, read as the reverse complement.
GGAACAGAATGTAATGGAATTTTCTGTGGAGATAAATCTGTGCATATTAGACTGCAGAAAACCACTTGCATATAATCGTTGTGCGGAGAAGCTGTAGAAGTGAGCTATAATTTTGGATGACTAATCTGTCACTGTGTTAAATTCACATTTGAATGCAAAGCCAGTTCCATTAATATAATGGGGAAACTGAAAATGTGTCAACCAATTAAACTTTTAAAAGGCTAAACTTTTTAAATAGGTTGATCTTCTTACCTTTTAACTGGTGGATTGATTGACTGGTTGCTTTGTTCTGGTTGGAGTCTTGTGTATGCTGTACACACACAGGCATAAGTGTGATAAGCACCTTCCTGCTCCCATTTGCCAGACCCATCTTTTGAAATAACTTCAAAGACGTATTGACTCTGATACTAGTCGCATGTCATGATTAGAGCCAGCAAAATATAGGGTCACCATAAGTGACTTGTTGCCACCTCTAGCAATCAGGATGAGTGACTGTTCAAGGTCATAACCATCGTAAACATGCTTTACCTTCTTTCAAAACCCACCCCACCTTGCATTGTATATGCATGTGAATCAATGTAACTTCTAATTTTCAACCCTGGTGGACAGGGCTCCGCCTCTCTCGTGTGCAATTTCACCCCGGTGTGCATGCACAACTCCAACCCCAGCGCGCTGGGTTCTGTTGCGAACCTAACACAATCACTGTGCAGAGAAGGAAGAGCTGCACGGAGGGAAGTGGAGTCATGTGCATGCCCAGCTTAGCAGGAACCTTGATGTGAATTCCTTGGTTTAGCGTTGTCCTGTGTGCACAACTTATTTCTTGTATTGGTTCATTCTTGTTTTGCATGTTTGCTCAGCTTCTGGGCCCTTTTTCTTACCCTTCGCCCCTTTCAGAAACTCATTCAATGGACTACTTTTCCTATTATGGCACCCAGGCTGTGCAATTACAAAGGATAGCTAAGATTCTATCCAATTTGTACACTCAGAGGTAGATCTGTCTTCTTCACTGCAGATGTTTAAATGGGCTTTGAAAACAGTATTACTTAGGTAAAGGTAAAGGTTTCCCTTGACATTTAGTCCAGTCGTGTCCGACTCTAGGGCACGGTGCTGATCCCTGTTTCCAAGCCGTAGCACCAGTGTTTTCTCCGAAGACAGTTTCCGTTGTCATGTGGCATGCACGACTAGACACAGACCACCATTACCTTGCCACTGTGGTAGTACCTATTTGTCTACTGGCATTTTTACATGCTTTCAAACTGCTAGGTTGGCAAGAGCTGGGACAAGCGACAGGAGCTCACGCCGTCGCGTGGATTTGACCTTACACCTGCTGGTCTTCCGACCTTGCAGCACAGAGGCTTCAAAACCAATAGTAGAGTAAGACCTTGATAAGATCTTGGGAACCTTGTTTTTTTAGGACTTGCATCTGGGAGATTCTGGGAGTTGTAGTCCAGAAAGACAACTCCTGAAATCCTGTTACGCACCTACACAAAATATATAACTTTTAGAGGTTAATTGCCGTAATCTAAGAACATGCAACAGAAAATTTCTACAGAGTTTTCTTAGCTATCTTTTCGACTAGCACTTAATTGAGGTGGACAAATCGTAGAATCATGACGTTGGAAGGGCTTCTAAGGCCATTGAGTCCAATCCCTGCTCAGATACAAATCAAAAGATATCTCACAGACAGTTGTCCAGTTTTCTCCTCAGTGCCTCCAGTGTTGGAGCACTCACCACCTGTTGAGATAATTCGTTCCATTGCTGTACTGCTCTGACAGTTAGGAGTCCCGTTCCCCCCCTGCCCCCGATATTCACCTGAAATCTGGCTTCTTGTAACTGGAGCCCATTGTTGTGTGTCCTGCACTTGAAGATAATCAAGAACAGATCCTGCCCCTCCCCTGTATGACAGCCTTCCAAAAGTGCTATAAATCTCTCCCCTCAGCCTTCTTTTTTCAAGGCTAAATATTTATTTATTTATTTATTTATTTATTTATTTATTTATTTATTTATTTATTTATTTATTTATTTATTTATTTATTAGGTTCATATCCCGCCTGCGCAGTTCTTTCAGTCTTTCCTCATAAGGCTTGGTTTCCAGCCCCCTTGTTGCCCTCTGCTGAACTTGTTCCAATTTCTCAGCATCCTTCTTGAAGTGTGGTGTCCAGAACTGGACACAGTACTCGAGATTAAGCCTAGCCAGGGCCAAATAGAGGGGAACGAGTACCTTGTGGGATTTGAAAACTATCCTTGTATTAATGCAGCCTAAAATAGCATTTGCCTTTTTCGTAGCTACATCACACTGTTGGCTCATATTCAGCTTGTGATCTACGACAATTTCAAGATCCTTCACGCTCATAGTATTGTAGAGCCAGGTATTCTGCATCTTGTAACTGTGTCTTACATCAACAGGGATGTTGGGGTTCTGAGGCTGCGGTTTAGTTTCTGGAATTAGGTGTTTATCTTTTTTCCAGCTGTGAAATACCATTTTGTTGGCACAGAGCCACACATAGTCAGAATTTCAATTACAGTAAAAATGTCATTGTGAATGACTGTTAAAAAAATAGGCCTCCTTTTTTCCTAAGTTCAAAGAAAATGGATTTGTGTATTTTTAAATCAGTTAAATCTCTAGGTAAAAATAAAATAAAATAAAACAGATGATAGATAGATAGATAGATAGATAGATAGATAGATAGATAGATAGATAGATAGATAGATAGATAGATAGATAGATAGATAGATAGATAGATAGATAGATAGATAGATAGATAGATAGATAGATAGATAGGCTTGAATCATTAATTATTTAGCCCACAGTGGCTGAAATCCTGTTGCTTAATGTAGTAGAGGAGGCCCAGTGGTGGTTTGGTGAGTCACCTGTAAGTTCCATTGATTTAAATGGGCCTACTCTACTTGCGACTTACTAGGCTAAATCATTGTAACTTGCAGAGCTGTAGATTCACCAAATCTACATTTATTCAGTGGACCTATTTGGTTGGGACATATTGTGCAAAGCAATGGGATTTCAGCCTGTCTGTTCCTGAACAAAATAAGAGATTTCTGACACCTTAAGGACTAATACATCAATCTTGCCAAAACTTTGTGATGTGGCTTCTTCCTTCTTCGTTTCCTCATTGTGTAATTATCTTGAGGCACTTTCCCTGAATCTTCTTTCAATAAACAGATGTCTGATCTGTCGCCGTTTTTGACAGAAGAAGCACAGCGCAGCTCTGTGTAGCATGTAGACCAAGCATTCTAATTAAGCGTCACATTTATAGCACCAGTGGAATGCAGCAGGAAGTTCATTGTCCTGTTCTGCTCTTGGAGGAAGCAAGGGCCGTACCCTTGAAATCTAACCGCTCTAATGACTTTTGAAGGGCATTTTTAGCTGGCTCTCGTGCCTGGAAAAGTCTGTGTGTATTTCCCAGGCAGAGAGAAACAACGACACAGAGTCTGGTAGCGCTTCAAATTTTTTACACCATGAGCTTTCACCAACAGTAGCCTATTTCATAGATGCATGGAATGATGCAGTACAGCAGTGGTCCCCAACCTTGGGCCTCCAGATGTTCTTGGACTACAACTCCCAGAAGCCTTCACCACCACCTCTGCTGGCCAGGATTTATGGTAGTTGAAGTCCAAGACATCTGGTAGTTGAAGTCCAAGAACATCTGGAGTCCCAAGGTTGGAGACCACTGCAGTACAGAATAACCTTAGAACTGCAGAAGTGGAAGGGATCGAGTCCAGACACCTATTAAGGAAGCACAGTGGGGAATCAGACTCCCACCCTCTTGACCAGAATTTCTATTATATATACAGTACATGGTGGGTGAAGCTGAGATTGTAGGCAGGGAATAGTAGCAGTAAACTGTGCATTGTTAGTATGGACCATTCACAAAATTCTTGTTGCTAAGAGCCAGGGTGGATTTGATTTAAATCACATTGATTTAAATTTTAAAAATCATATTTTTAGCAATTTGAATAAAAACAATTTTTAAAATTTAAATCTTGATTTAAATAATCTTTTTTTTAAAAAATTTAATTTTTATCTACCCTGCTAAGAACACAAACATTTATACTGTGTTATGTCGTTGGACACAACTAATGGGATGCTAGCCACTGACTCATTACTTTCATAGATTCATGGAATGATTGAGTTGAGAGGGGCCTGTAGGTCCATCAAGTCCAACCTCCTGCTCAGTACAGAAATTCAAATTAAAGTAGATCTGATAGATAGCTTTCCAGTTTTCTCTTGAATGCCTCCAGCCTTGCAGTGCTCACTTTGTAAAATACTGAATTTAGTTCCACTCTTTGTACATGCACTAATACCAAACAGCTAGGTGTGTTCTGTTTGGCGGCAGTGCTAGGTACTGCAAAAAATAAGAAGAGGCTTCATATTCCAGAATGATTCCACTTTATGGTAACAAATATGAGGTGTAAACATAATCACCTGGAAAAAAAATCTGGAGAGTTCCAGGTTGAGGGAATAGCAGAATATGGCATAGAATGCTAATAACTATGTTACGGAGGAAAAGAGGAAAAGATTGACACAGACCCATGGGTGGGACCCGGAAACAAACAAAACATTGTACACAGTCTATTAATAGAGCAATACAACACAGTGGAAGATGTAGTTCTCATCAGTTGGCACTGCAATGAGTGGAAATTTTACCCTTTATTATTTCTCGTATTTCAGTTGCTCCTTTATCCTTGCTTTGTTGAACTGATGGTCAGTGAATCGATGGGCCAGCTACTCTGCTTGGTGTCTGCGTGTGGCACTCTCATTATATACTGATAGGCCAAGCACTAGTCTGCCCTTATCCAGTGCAGTGTGAGTGTGCTTGGTAGGTCGAGAGTACAAATTGACTGTTGGAGTGAAGGGGATGTATAACCAGAGAGGATAATGGAATGAAGGGCCTTCTTGGTTCTGGCACCATCCCTCTGGAATGGGCTTTTCTGGTCAAGCTGTCTCTGCCCTATCCCCCTCCCTCTCAACCTTCAAGAGACTTCTGAAGACAAAGTTCTTTCATGAAGCTTTTCAGGGCATGATGACTGCCAAATTGTGTTTGCCTGTCTTTATTAACTGCCTAGAGTAGCGCTTCACATTAATCTTGCAGTATAGAAGTTCAATAGACAACCAACCAACCAACCAACCAACCAACCAACCAACCAACCAACCAACCAACCAACCAACCAACCAACCAACCAACCAACCAACCAACCAACCAACCAACCAACCAACCAACCAACCAACCAACCAACCAACCAACCAACCAACCAACCAACCAACCAACCAACCAACCAACCAACCAACCAACCAACCAATACTTGTCAGTCCTGAACATTAGCCATGCAGTCAGGAGCTTATGGGATTTGGAATCCAAAAGTACCTGGAAGGCATTGAGTTGCCTAACCCAACACCAGAGCAGTCTCCAAGCAACTGAACAGTCTAGGTTCCAGGTTTTCTAGAAAGTGTAAATATATAGTGTTCTAGCTCTCCAGTCAGGTGGCCCGGCCTCCCACCAGGGCTTCACGGCTGTGGCATTCAAGCAACAAAGATTAAACATCATGGCTGGTTTCCTTTACAAATTTTGGGTTGACCCCTTGACTAAAATTTGGAGAAATTGCCAAGGATGAGAGTGGAATTTCTTTTAGGGCCAGATTCAAAGTGGCCAAGCGTAACACTTGATCATCCCTTCATCAGTTTTAAGTTTTGTGGGGTGCTGAAACTTTTTCTCTACCATCTGTTATAAAATTTGACTGCTAGAACCACACTGGAAGTAAATTGTGCCTGTACTGTACTTTTTTTCCCCTCCAGAGCTTGCCAACGATGCATTTGAATATTTCATTGCTCTGCTGTTATGCATCTTTTGGAGTAAACGGTTCGTTGATTTCACTAGAAGCAGGCTAATTTACCGCAGGCTGAAAAAACAGCCCACGGTGTTCTCTTTGGAGCTAATAGTGTGTTCTCCGTGTGTGTGTTTCTAATGGAAGCTGGTTTACTCCCTCTCGTCGTGACCTGGACACTCACAGAAGCCGGTTCCAAATGTTTTCCTCATTGTCAAGCAGAGATTTGTACAGTGTGACCTCATGCTAGGAAAGGGTGGGGCTGCCTTAACAATGTGGGAAACTCACAGGCAATGCATCTCAGGGATCTGTGTGATCCAATCCTGAGCAAAGCTGTGCATTCAGTGCTCACTGGAATGTGTTGGACTCCAGCCAGGAGGTTGAGACGTGGCTGTTGAACAAACCCTAATGGAGTCTGTGCTATATGTACCTTAAAATAGGACCCAGCCTGGTTGAGAGAAAAACTGGAGAGTTGTCACTTACCTCATTCTCACTCAAATTCTTTCTTGATCATGGATTAGATGGCCCGAAGGCTATTTTTTTCCCCTCTTGCTCTTTTGGTTTGCGGGTGCCTGTTAGGGCGTTTGTTGAAGTGCAGCGAAGGAGCTGTTTTTAGCTTCTCTTCCAGCATTTGTGAATGACAGCGGTCTCTTGTTAAACCTCATCCACCCCTTCACTTGCCTGAAAAGTTTGTTTGACATGGAGGTTTGAGCAGCTTGCTTGGGTCATTGGCGAAACAGTAGACCTAGTCTTGAAGTAGTTCGTCTTAGCCACGGTGAGCACCGCTGCCAGTCACTGGGACGAAACCTCTTCCAACATGGTAGTCGTAGGCTCTGGACTTGTAGAAATGTGCAGTCCTATTCCCCCAACAATCCTATTCCTCTATGCCCATTGCCCACATTCAGCCAGTGGGCTGTTGCTAGAGGGATGAGTAGTTATCCCCGCCAGCCAGCACCTTGCAGAAAGAGTTTGTACAGGTGCGCCCTCATCACAAAATAGATTTGTGGACCATCTCAGGCACCGCTGAGATGTCCTCTGGCATTGGTGTCTCCAACATCTCTTCTGGGTTGGGGTAGGTGTTGGCTGCTCCATTAATTGCTATGGTCTCTAGCATGCATTCCACTGTGATAAATCTGTATATATCAGGAAGCTCAGGGTCTTACATTTAGATGGCTCCAGCTTTACTTCCAAGAATTGGGATATTACCACATCAAAGGAATATATTGATATATTTGTAATCCTTATCATGGCATTCTTTTTTAGGATGGGCATGCAGACCTGGTAGAGAATGAAAACTGATCATGTCTACAGACCCATATTGCATATTTTCAAGCATGCATTTCAGACCTTAGGGTCTAGAAACTTATTTCCTTTATTGTTTTTAAATGAAAGATGAGATTCTCTAGAATCCAGGCATGTGTGTTTATGAACTTGCAGATGATGACTCATCCTGCCTGAAATCTGCCTTGCTTTTGGTTTTGAAAACCCACTCCCTGGATAAAATATCAAAGATGCTTCTGCCACCCTTTCCCTGTGGTTTTGGCAGTTCTTACCCCACAGTAAGGACGGTTTGTAGGTGTTGTTGTTGCAAAGTTTCCTAATATTTTGCCACAATCCATGTGGCAAGTGACTTGAAATTACTGCAGCACAGAAATATTTTCACAGAAGTCCTACTGATGGAGCGCAATGGAAGAATCAGAATATGCTTTTGTTAAAATGGTGTAACCAAATACATATGGTTTCAGCTTGCTTGCAGAGTTTTGTGGACCCCCATACCACCTTACTGGCTTTTGGGGGGGGGGATGCCATTGTATTGCTTGTTTCTTTCATGGTAGTTATGACAGAACAGCTACTGTATTTTCATTTTTTAGAACTTCTGTATATCATGAAGGGTGGCTGTAGGCTAGAGAGCCAGTGATGGGATCTGAGATGCAACTTAAGTCTTAACCCAATGTGCTAAAGGAGTAATGCCTTTTGTAAGTGATAACATGTTCGAGGTATTTTCTTTGAACGTATGTGACTGGATACCAAAGATAAAGGGATGGAAGTATAGAGCAAATATTCCTGACCACATCTCATCCAGAGATACCGGCTATCATCCTCCAGAGCTGTGAGTGCTCAAGTTGTTGTAGAAGCAGGGCATGTTTTTAATGAGAAAAACAGCTTGCCTCTTCAGCAGTGTTAGTGGCTACAGTAGAAATGTCAAAGATATCCTGAGCTACAAGTAGCAAACACTCTCTTTTACATATTTTAAATAAAATACGTGTCAAAATATTTTTTGAAAATACTAAAACAAATTACTTTTAATTCCAAAACATTAAGTATTTGCCTTATTTGTTTGTTTGTTTGTTTATAATATTTTTACCCTGCCTTTCTCCTTAAAAAGGACCCAAGGCAGCTTACAACAGTTAAAACACGATATTAAAGGTAACAACAGTGAGTATACAAATATTAAAAAGGACCAAATGCCGTACTAAAAAACATAAGCAAAAGTGGTAATAAATCAAGATACCTCCAGTAATATAGGGCTGAGTACATTTTAGCTTTAATTTAATACAGCAATTAAAAGAACAAAATATTAACACCTTGCGTTTTACTGTGTGGTAGTAAAACTGGAGCCAGAATCTGCACATTAAAATTTTGAATTGTAGCATTTAAAAAGTGAACAGCTTTTGGAAGAACTGCAGTTTCAAAAACTACTCATTTTGCATGGAAATACAAGTCTTGTCACTGTGATAGCTGAGGGCTTTTGTGGTGTATTGGTTATATCAGTGGTTCTTAACCTTCGTTACTCGGATGCTTTTGAACTGCAACTCCCAGAAACCCCAGTCAGGACAGCTGGTGGTGAAGGCTTCTGGGAGTTGCAGTCCAAAACTCCTGAGTAACCCAAGGTTAAGAACCAGTGGGTTAAATCTTGGACTGCAATTCCCAGAAGCCTTCACCACCAGCTGGGCTAGCTAGAGTTTCTGGAGGTTGCTGTCCAAGAACACCTGGTTACCCAAGATTGGGAAGGTAAAGGTAAAGGTTCCCCTTGTCATTTAGTCCAGTCGTGTCCGACTCTAGGGGGCGGTGCTCATCCCCGTTTCCAAACCATAGAGCCAGCGTTTGTCCGAAGACAGTTTCCGTGGTCACGTGGCCATGGAACGCTGTTACCTTCCAAACCATGGTGGTACCTATTTATCTACTCACATTTACATGCTTTTGAACTGCTAGTTTGGCAGGAGCTGGGACAAGTGACGGGAGCTCCCTCCGTCGCGTGGATTCGATCTTACGACTGCTGGTCTTCCGGCCTTGCAGCACAGAGGCTTCTGCGGTTTAAGCCGCAGCGCCACCACGTCCCATTAAGATTGGGAACCATGGGGATAAAGTGTTCAGAGTAGTAAACCTGAAAGACCTAGGTTCACCTCACCCTTGGCTATGAAGCTCATGGTGATGATCTGTCTCTGAGCCTAAGGACCTCACAGGTTTATTGCGAGAATCAAAACCTGAAGAAGGTTAATCCTGAGTGTGATCTTGGGCTTGGTGAAAAAGATACCTGTTACTGGAAATGCATGCTGTAGGACCTCAATGCTCAAAGAAACCACACATTACAAGAAGGTCTACATGGCAGGCTGGGAGTGTCTCTTTATCCTAAATATCTCTAAGGTTTCTGCAGCCTAATTTTGAAACATATTTGGGTTCTCTTCTCATTGGTGTCATAAGGACACTTTCTGCTGAATTTCAGAAAGATTTATTTCATACAGATTTTAAGTGTCATAATTAGAGATGGGGACAAATATAAAAAATGGCTATTTGTTTTGATCCGTTATTTGTCAAGGTTAGCAGATCAACAAATACAAATATACGAATATTCTTCGACGAATCAATGGATCGATCCGTTGATTTATCTGCACTTTAAATGGCTATAACACTGGCCCCCAACCACCTAAAGACACCAAATTTTCAGGGGAGCTTCCTCAGATGGTTTTCTACAACTCCTGAAAATTTGGTGAGCATTGGATCATGGATCCCCCATATATAGTCACAAAGAGGAGCCCTCCAGGAACGCTCCCTCCAGGTACTTAGAGAATCCGGCATCGCAACGGAGCTTCCTGTGTCTTTCCCCAACATGCCTGCCAGCTTTGATGAAGATTGGATTTCAGGCATCTGAGTTATTCACCCACAAAGTTTACCGCATTGCACAGAAGCCCATTCTGCCTGCAAGCCACTGATCAGCTGACCAGAGGCAGCCACCCGCGCACACAGCCAGCCACCCCAACAACCTACCCCTACACCCCCTTCCTTTCCCTACCTTAGCCTCCACCCCACTCCCACCGAAAACCCCTTACCTCAATAGCTGTTGCCGAGGTCTCCATCAGGCCTCTGCAACCACGGCGTGTAAAAAGGGAGACTGGTTGCCCTTTGCAAAGATGGCAGCTGCAGCTTCCCTACCCTAAACAAAGCTGCAGCTGCCATCTTTGCAAAGGGCAGCCAGTCTCCTTTTTTACATCTACATGGCCAGAAGACCTCGGCAGCTTCCACGAACACCCTCTTGAGGTAAGAGGGTGGGGATGGAGTGATGTGGGGCCTAAGGTAGGAAAGGAAGGGAATGGGGGTAGGCTGTAGTATTGGGTGGCTGTGTGGGGGGTGGCTATCTTTCTGCTGATCAGTGGCCCGTAGGCAGAAATGGCTGGATTTTTGTTTGTTTGTTTTTAATATGAAGGACAAATAAAAATGGGTAAATATTTGTCCCTTCGTATTCATGGGGGTCTCTGGAACCCACAAATATGGATCGACAAATAGTTAACATTGGAAAAAGCGATCCCCATCATCCCTATCTCTAGTCATAATCAGCATAGAGTGTTATGATTGGTAACACGCTGGTTGGATGTACATAATGTTCATAAACCACAACTACCGGTACTTCCTAGTTGAAAAAGTGCAAACATGCTGGACTCCTTCAAGAGATGAAGGGAGAGAATGAGAGAGAGAGAGAGAGAGTAATGTATCCCTTTGGAAGAGAAGCCAGGAAGTGTGGGTGAGATATTCACAAGGAGATGGAATGAGTAAATGATATGGTTGTAGAGAGAGTCACAGAAAAAAAAAATCAGAGGGGTTTTTCCCTGATGTATAGCAGAAGCTGCTATGAGTTGTTTGCTGCTAATTTTTTTATAACCGTGTAGATGAATAAGGATGGAACTAGATATCGTTCTGTAATAACTGAATGACGTTTAAGCCTCCTCACAACTTTGCATACTCCAAGCCTGTTGATAAATAAACCCTACAATAAAATGTTGCAGTATGGTCACCTCTTGGTAGAAGAGCCCCTGAAAAGGGCTCCAGCACACTGTCTTCCAAGGAAGACATGCCATTCCTGCTCGCTCTATGATCCTACATTCTTTCTTGAAAGATTTTCTAGATTTTTTTTTACATTCCCCTGAGTATGTTGATCTTTCCTCTACTGTTTCTCATTGGCCCATTGTGGCTGTGTTTCATATGACACTCACCAATTGAATCTGCTTTAGAGAGAGGGATCACAAATGGCTTCGGTTTTTGGGGGCTCTCTGTTCCTGGGCGAATGAAATCCCTTCCATTGCTTAGGAAAATGGTCATAGCTCAGTGGCAATCCTTTGCATGCAGAAGGTCCAGGGTTCAACTTCCAGCATCTCCAATGAGCCTGCCTGGGGAGCAGCTAACAAATCCTGTTGACAGTACTAGATGGGATGGGTAGGCAACCTCTTTTGTTCCTATGATATTATTTCACCCAACAAATGGCATGGGTGGGGGTTAGTCTCTTTGGCTTAATAACCTGGGAGTTGTCCAACCCAGCTCAGAACCGGGGGTTTGTCAGGGTGGATGTTGGACTATAAAGATATCTGCTGCATTCTTTGTGGCATATGGAAGAGCACGGACCACAAGGAATAAGTCCTTAAAGAAATGGTAGTGCCTGACCACCTTGTCTATCTCCTGAGAAACCTATACAGTGGACCCTTGACTTACAGACGGCTTGACTTACAGACTTTTTGAGTTACAGACTTCTCTGGCCGCAAAATTTAGGTTTGACTTGCAGACTGAGATTTGACTTACAGACCAGAAAAAAACCAAAATGGAACAAAAACGGCCTGTTACGGGATTAATGGGTTTTCAATGCACTGTAGGTCAATGGAGACTTGATTTACAGACTTTTTGACTTGAGAACTGCCTTCCAATACGGATTAAGTTCTCAAGTCAAGACCCCACTGTATGTGGGACAGGAAGCAACAGTTAGAACCGGATATGGAACAACTGATTGGTTCGAAATTGGGAAAAGAGTACGACAAGGCTGTATATTGTCTCCTGGCTTATTTAGCTTATATGCAGAATACATCATGCGGAAGGCTGGACTGGAGGAATCCCAAGCTGGAATCAAGATTACCGGAAGAAATATCAACACCCTCCGATATGCAGATGATACTACGCTGATGGCAGAAAGGGAAGAGGAATTAAAGAACCTTGTAATGAGGGTGAAAGAAGAGAGTGCAAAAAACGGTCTGAAACTCAACATCAAAAAAACTAAGATCATGGCCACTGGTACCATCACCTCCTGGGAAATTAAAGGGGAAGATATGGAGGCAGTGACAGATTTTACTTTCTTGGGCTCGATGATCACTGCAGATGGAGACAGCAGCCACGAAATTAAAAGACGCCTGTTTCTTGGGAGGAAAGCAATGGCAAAGCTTGACAGCATCTTAAAGAGCAGAGACATCACCTTGCCAACAAAAGTCCGAATAGTCAAAGCTATGGTTTTTCCTGTCGTGACGTATGGAAGTGAGAGCTGGACCATAAAGAAAGCAGACCGCCGAAAAATTGATGCCTTTGAACTGTGGTGCTGGAGGAGGCTCTTGAGAGTCCCCTGGACTGCAAGGAGAACAAACCTATCCATTCTGAAGGAAATCAACCCTGAGTACTCACTGGAAGGACAGATCCTGAAGCTGAGACTCCAGTACTTTGGCCATTTCATGAGAAGAGAAGACTCCTTGGAAAAGACCTTGATGTTGGGAAAATGCGACGGCAAGAGGAGAAGGGGACGACTGAGGATGAGATGGCTGGACAGTGTCTGCGAAGCAACCAACATGAAATTGACAGACCTCCGGGAGGCAGTGGAGGATAGGAGGGCCTGGCGTGCTCTGGTTCATGGGGTCACGAAGAGTTGGACACAACTAAATGACTAAACGACGATGAGATCAGGCTGCCAGTTGCCCACCCTTCCTTGTACAATGGCAGCTCCTGTTTATTGTGGTTGGTGGTGTGGGAGGCACCAAGGGCGGGCGGAACCATGGGCAAAAGTGAGGAGAGAAAGAGAAAGGAACATTATCTCTCACATATATACACTGCTGTTGAGTTAACTAATAGGTAATCACAAAGGATAGCCTAAGGGTATTGTTACCAGAGGGAAGGATACTTTAAATGTACCTTCTTTTACCACTCTTCTAGCCCAAAGCTAGAGTGCCATTTTGAGAGATACGCTTACTAGATCTGCTTCTGGAATAGATGCAATTACTTGTGGGCGAGGGCCGATGATTGGACTGAACTTCAGAAAAAGGGGTCTGCTCCCTTTCTTCTCCAGCACAAATTCTCAGAGCATTTTGGAAGAACATCTAAAGAGATTTTTTAAAAAAAGATTCTTAGTACGTGATATACACGTCAGGATATAAGACAGCAGTATTTATCAAAGACTTTCCTTTGACTATAGGAAAAGAGATGATAGATAAGTTGCTATTGTAATGAACTGTGCAGGGAAAAAAACCCTCTAAAAATGCTCTAACCTTTGAAATAGAGAGTTTAATCCCTTTGAAGAAGACGTTGGCTGGAAAGCTCAGTGGGTTACGTATCTGGTGGCAGAAGCCAAAGACTGAGCGTTCAGCTCCCCACTATGTATCCCAGTTCCAGGGTGCCCTCAGAAGAAGGGAATAGTAAACTACTTCCGAGTACTCTCTGCCTAGAAGACTCTTGACAAGGGTTGCTATAAGTCAGACTCGACTTGACGTAGACAGCTTTGATTTAAATGGAGGGGAGATTTTAAAGGGACTGCCTCCTTGGTAGTGATTTAATTATGATGTTTAGTCATGCTCTCTCTCTATTTTTTTTTTGTTCACTGTTACTTGTTGGGTGGGAAGAGTTAAAGAAAAATAGTATATATTAAAAAAAAAAGCAAAACATGCTACTTATATACAGCCCCAAAGCGTTTAAAACACTCTTTGGTCGGTTTACAGTTTAATTATGACACATTGTCCTCTCCCTCCCCAATGAGCTGGGTACTCAATTTTCTGACAGCACCACATGGAAAGGCTGAGTGAACCTTGAGCCAGCTACCTGGGATTGAACCTGGATTGTGAGCAAAGTTTTGGCTGCAGCACTGAAGTTTAATCACTGCACCACTAGGCTCCACAAGTATACAGAATTATTTATTTATTTATTTATTTATTTATTTATTTATTTATTTATTTATTTATTTATTTATTTATTTATACCCCGCCCATCTGGTCTTGTGACCACTCTAGGCGGCTATTGATTTGATACATATACACACATTAATTGTTATGGGGAAAGTACATTAGAGCAAGGGTCCTCAACCCCCGGTCCGCGGCCCAGTGCTGATCCGTGGGCGTGGCAGGACTGCACTGCGGAGACAGATCTCCTGCCCTCCCACATGCATGGTGGACGTGGCACGCTTACGCACCTGTGCAGAGTGAGCAGGTGCGTTTGCAGGTGGGCATGGCACACATCCACGTGGGCATGCCCCACTCACCCACAAGTGCACCACGCCCATCCGTGCATGTGCACAAGCGCACCACCCCCCGCGCATGTGTGAGTGCACCATGCCCACCCGTGAGTGCACCGTACCCATCTGCAAATGTGCCACACCCACCTCTCCCCGTGTTGAGAGAGAGCGCGGGGGTGCCCCTACCCCCCCAAGCGGTCCATGGTTCTGAAAAGGTTGGGGACCACTGCATTAGAAGATTCTTGTCCTTCAGAGGTGAAGGAGAAGATTCCTCATTAAACTTTAGCAACCTGGTTTTGTTGATTTCACACCTTTCTGACTTAGGATGGACTTTGCAGGAATAGTATTAGGAAATCACAGCAAATACAGTCTTCCTTCCACCTGTTAAATATCCCCCTGCATTACATTTGTGATATCAGGCTAATGAGGGCATGCTCCCAAGTGACAGTGGAGGGAGAACAGTTGCCTTATTTTAAAAAAAAAGCAAAAACAATAGTATGTGCAAAGTGTCCGATGGTGGTTTTCCCATCATGCTATTATTGGAACACAATAGGCTTGTGCAGTGGCCTTGTTTTCTCTATATGACTGATGCATCCAGGTGCTTTATCTTGAAAAGCCATTGTGAAAAATGAAGAGCTAACATAAGTAGCCCTGGATGTAAGCTGTCATTTGTTTTCTCTTAGTACAAGATAGAATAAAGTACCTGCTTATCTTTTAGCCTAAACAACAAGGCAGAGTACTTCTTCATCGAAGAAATCCAGAGAGAAATGTTAAGAATAAAGGCAGAGACAAGCATCCAGCATCTTTCTGACTTTTTGCAAATGGACTAAAAGAAAATAAATTAAAATCAAAACCACACCACTTTCACAAACATAGCCGAGAACCGTGATGTGTTACAGATTTCAGTTAAGTATTTGCTTTGGTTCTATAGAGATTGTACAGTCAGTGAAGTAATATGTTTAATGAGAATTAGCTAGAGATGAAAATGTAATACCGTATTTTTCTATGTATAAGACGCCCCCACTTTTCTAATCCAAAACTAAGAAATCTAACTGGGGCTTAGCAAGTGCAGGAGGAAAGGGATCAAAGTGCTGCAGGATCACTTTGATCCCTGTTTTCTCCTCCACTTCTTTTTGTTCTCTCCTCAGCTTACTTCCGTGTATAAGATGACCCTCAATTTTTAGTCTAAAGATTTTAGACAAAAGTATAGTCTTATACACGGGAAAAGACGGTAATATGCAAGCTTTTGAGTAAGACAGGACTTTTTCTCAAGTTAGACATAAAACAGCAACTTTCTGAGCACGGGGGAATGGAAGACGCCTCATTTATCTTTGTCTACAGGCTTCTCTTGCAGTCGTCACACTATTTAGTCTAGAGCAGCTGTGTAGAAATCTGAGATGACTCCACAGTACAATTTGTCTGAGCGTTGAAAAGCTGTGGTGCAAAATAATAAGAATGATGAGGATTTACCTAGGCATTTCAAGTCTTCAAAGTGTTTCACATAGACCAGCTCATTCATCCTGGTAAGGACCCTGTAAGGGAGATGACACCTAGAGATGCCAGCCAAAAGCATTTTTCACAGCCCGTTTATCTGTTCACGTCAGTCTTGTTCAAAAGCATTGGCAAATGCCATCGAACATCTGGGCTGTGGTGCGCAGCTTTGTTTTTTTCTAGAACAAAAGTCATGCCTCTTTTCATTGCTAAGGAGATCAAGTGTTTTTTTCTTCTTCTCAGCAGTGAGGAGGCTGAGAGGGCCAGTCGGAGAGGTGGAAACATCTCCGTTTCTGCCAACTGCATTTGTTACCAACTACATTTTTAACTTTATCACTGCCAGTTTAGCATTTTGTTTTTATCGTTTACACATCTTCATTCAGGCTGGGTTTCTACAGCTGCCCTGTTGGTGGCTAACAGCATACACAAAGGCTTGCAAATTTTTGTTACCAGCTTGTTTAAGAGGCAAAGGCTTGTATTTCCATATTGAACATCAGACAGCATAGAAGCCCAGCTGTACACAAGGATATGTTGGTGTTCTTTTTTGGGGGGGGGCATGTGCACCATGCAGGGGGAGGGGGGAAGGCATCAGGCATCCACCATAGAAACATTGCATTTTATACCTGGGAATTATTCTTTTATATCTATGAATTATACCAGTTTTCTTCACTGCATAACATTAAGCATGTACAGTGGGCCCTTGACTTACGAACTTAATCCATTCTGGGAGGACGTTCGTACCTCGGAAAGTTCGTAAGTCGACCTACCACTTCCCATTGAAATGCATGGGGACGGAATTAATCTGTTCCAGCATTTAAAAAAAAATACAAAAATAAAAATAAAAAGAGCAAGTCCCACGTTGGGACTGCAAAACACACACACACACACAAACCCACAGAAACATAGCCCCCCAGTCCAAACCCACCCTCCAAAACCCACACAGAAAAGCTTTTTTAAAAAGGACATACCAGTCCGAAACCTGCTGGTGCTCCGCTGCCTCCACGTGGCCGGGGGCAAGCGGCCAAGCGCCCGGCCAGCTCTAGCCTCCCGGCGCTCTGCTTCCTCCCTTCTTCCCTGACTTTGGAGCTTTCAAAGGGCTTCCTCCGATGTCGGGGAAAGCCCTTGAAACCTCTGAAGGCACCGATGGCGGTGGGGAGGACCCCCAGGGAGGTCTCTCATCGTGGCATACAAGCCCTGGGAGACCTCCCTGGGGGTCCCGGCGCGAAGGGGACTCACCATCAGGTGGAAGGAGGGAGCCCATTTCTCCCTGGCCGGCCGGCTTGCTTCCGAAGCCAAAAAGGCAGGGAGAACGCACGGGAAGTTCAAATGTCCCGTGCTTTCTCCCTGCCTTTTCGGCTTCAGAGGTTTCAGAAGACTTCCTCCAATGTTGGAGGAAGCTTTTTGAAAGCTCCAAAGGCAGGGAGGAAGGGCAGGAAATTCGAATTTCCCGCCCTTTCTCCCTGCCTTTTGGGTTCGTAACCTGATTCATGTTTGCAAGTAGGGTTTACTACTTGCGATGAGATCGGGTTCGTAACCCGAAAAGTTCGCAACTGGGCCCATTCCTAAATTGAGGGCCCACTGTATTTCTGTGCTGTTCACTTGGAACTCATTGTGGCCATATCTTAGTCCTATTCTTGTCAAATTTGTAGCATTGGCAGAAATTCTCCTTTTTAAATATATAAACAAGTCACATCCTTTAAAAAAAAACAAAACACAGAATTGGACTGTTTTGGTGATTTTTGCCAGTATTACCATATTAACAAAGAAAAAGAAAAGAAGGGAATAATCCCCAATTAACTGGTTTAGAGAGATTCTGCCAGAGGTGTCAAATTTGAGGTCTTGTTTTGCTTTGAGTGACCTGAGGCTCACCTTGCTAGAGCGTAAAGGTTGCTCAAGAATTTCCCAGGGATAAGGGTCTGTTTGAAACAAAGGGGGAAATGAACTAAACCCTGTGGCCGTGTTTCTTCCCACCCTTCCTACAATCTCAGCCCCCCCCCCCAACCATCTTTCTCTTTGGGCTCAGGGCTGGGGAGTGTTAAGGACTTCGTTTGGCCGCTTTCCTTTAAGAAGGAATTCTTGCACATATTTCAGCAGCTCAGTAATTTCCTCTAGTTCCTGGAACTCCTTGGCTTCTAAGTAACTCATGCCCTATTCCACTTGTCTGTTTTGGTTTGGCCCGCCAGGGTCAAAAACACTTCCTTTATCCACCCTAGAATATGAAAACATGTGGTCTATCTGAGTAGCCCAGATTCAGCCTAAGTGTAAGGAACAAATTGTGCATTACACTGCCATCCTGGGTAATGAAGGGCAGATATCCATCTCGTGTTGAGAGAGAAGCATGTCTTAACCCTGTCTCTGCCAGCTCTTTTTCCTCTGAAATCAGCCCCTCTCTCCTGCCTCCCAGCTGCTTTTAGCCTAGCCTTTGTTTGGGACTTGGGTTTCGTTCTCACTCATGGGTCTAGAGTGGGGTGGTGGCACTGCGGGTTAAACTGCGGAAGCCTCTGTGCTGCAAGGTCAGAAAACCAGCCGTCGTAAGATCAAATCCATGCGACGGAGTGAGCTCCCGTCACTTGTCTCAGCTCCTGCCAACCTAGCAGTACGAAAGCATGCAAATGCAAGTAGATAAATAGGTACAACCTCGGTGGGAAGGTAAACAGCGTTCCGTGTCTAGTCGCGGTAGCCACGTGACCACGGAAACTGTCTACGGACAAACGCTGGCTCTACAGCTTGGAAACGGGGATGAGCACCGCGCCCTAGAGTCTGACACGACTGGGCTAAATGTCAAGGGGAACCTTTACCTTTACCATGGGTCTAGAACAGCAGTTACCAGATTTTCTTGAACTAAAACTCCCAGAAGCCTTCACCACTTGCTGTGTTGACCAGGACTTCTGGGAGTTGTAGTCCAACATAAAAGTACTTTTAAAAATGGTCCTTGTGTGAAAATAAATAAATAATCATGTTTTTCTATGGAAATGTAATTTTTAAAAAATATTTAATTTGTGTTTTAACGTAATGACTTTTTTTGTGGGGAGTTTTTGTGCCAGGTTTTTTAAAAAACATTTAATCTTCTTGGGACCTGCCTTGAATTTCACGTTGGGGTGAAAGGTGAGATGGGATTCAAATTAAAAAAATAAATAAAACTTACAACATGCATTTGCTTGTAAAGGCCTGATTTCAATTAAAGTTGTGTTTCGTGATGGTGGGGAGCTAGTGATTTGTATCTGTGTTGGTTCCCAGAAATGATCTCAGGGTTGGATCTGTTCCAACAAAATGGTCATGGTTGTCTGGATCTTGTGCTTCTCTTGGAATCATGTTGCAGTTGAATAATAGAGGTGGAGAATTTGGAATGGGTTATGGGGTCATCTAGTCCAACCCCCACAGAAACCGCAGGTGGGACTGAATGAATGCTGACCACACGATCTGGCACAGAGAGCAGAACATTGTTCTCCCAAGATGTTTTTCAGCCTTGTCTGCCCATAGAGGAAAATGATACAATCATCCCATGGGAGTAGAATAGTTTGTACCATTTCACATTATAGACGGGGAAGCCATTTGTGTGCATTTGTGTGTGTTTTATTAAAAAAAATTAAAATCCCTGCATGAAGAAAAGCAGTAAATGAACGATAAATATGATGAGCCATTATCTTTCTTCCTGGGCTTAATTTTCTCCCTGCAGGGAGCAGAGTGCTTTTCTTCCTTTAGAATGGAAGGGGATATCTTTCAAAAGCATTGATTCTTTCCCCCATAGCTTAAAGCACATGTGTCAAACTCAAGGTCTGCGGGCTGAATCCAGCCCACTGGGCCGTTTCATGTGGCCCTCGCAGTGTTGCCTGCTGCTGTGCAGTATACAATACACAGGTGCTGACTCAGTCACCCATAATGCTCTGCAAGGATGCTGGGAATCCGCCCAGCGGGACTTCTAATCCCAGCATTCCAAGCAGTGAGGAGTCAGAAAGTGTAGCTGCTGTGAAATGTGTTGTTGTTTAGTCGTTTAGTCGTGTCCGACTCTTCGTGACCCCATGGACCAGAGCACGCCAGGCCCTCTTGTCTTCCACTGCCTCCCGGAGTTTGGTCAAATTCACGTTTGTTGCTTTGATGATACTGTCCACCCACTTTCCCAACATCAGGGTCTTTTCCAGGGAGTCTTCTCTTCTCATGAGATGGCCAAAGTATTGGAGCCTCAGCTTTAGGATCTGTCCTTCCAGTGAGCACTCAGGGTTGATTTCCTTTAGAATGGATAGGTTTGTTCTCCTTGCAGTCCAGGGAACTCTCAAGAGTCTCCTCCAGCGCCACAATTCAAAAGCATCAATTATTCAGCGGTCAACCTTCTTTATAGTCCAGCTCTCACTTCCATACATCACTACAGGAAAAACCATAGCTTTGGCTTTGCGGATCTTTGTCAGCAAGATGATGTCTCTGCTTTTTAAGATGCTGTTTTATTTAAGACAGTCCTCACTATTGCCCACTCCCGTTTTTACATTTATACAGTATAGTCTTACAGATACATCCGGCCCTTGGAGGGCAACCATAATGCTGATGCGGCCAAAGATGAAATTGAGTTTGACACCTCTGGCTTAAAGAGTTCCTACTTTGTTCCAGGCCTACATTTATGATTTTGTGTTGGTGGCTGGTGTTTTTTCCCCCATTCCTTTTGAATCGTTCTGCCCCTAAGTATGGCTCCAGAAGGATTTGAAAGATCTTTTGTGACTGATTTCTTTTGTTGTTTGTTTCAAATCTCTCAGCAGCCCTCAATAAAGCAAGGCCTTTTATGACAATATATATTTAGCAAGGTTGCAATTCACCTTTCTTTGTCCTTCAGGCATGGTGACAGCCTATTTATTTCCATTCTAGTGGAACCTAAGGTAGAAGAACTTAATCCGCCCACCCCATCCACCCAATTTGGCTAGTTGACTTCATCATACTTAAAGAACAAGGGATGGAAGGATCAAACCCAACTCTTCTTTCTGGACTGCAGCTTCCTCCAACCTCTATATTTTGTTCCTGACCTGTATTTGTTTGGTATTTTGTTTATTTCTGACTTTATTACTGTTTTTATCACTCTGTTGTAGTTTACATAAACAATATTGCATTAATCATTAACAGCTCTCTTAATCATAGTTATTATGACCCACCGTTGCTGATGGAATGGTTAACCCGTCTTCAGGGTTAAATTAAACACAGGGTTAAGGGTACATTTTTGTATTGTAATGTTGTGCTTGAATGTTGATAACCAATCTTACTGATAATTACAATATGTCTTTTGGTTTCTTAGCATTATGTCTTGCCAAATAATGATGTGGGGCTCCCCCCTGTCCCTGAGAATACTACAGAAAAGGTGTCCCATGGCAAAAATCAGTAGATTTATTGGAACACTTTGCTCTCTCTGTGTATATATGTTTAAAAGACAGAGTGCTTGTAGCGCTATGGGGCGGTATATAAATCCAATAAATAAATAAATAATAAATAAATAAATAATCACAAAACCTCTACTGTATATGACAAGTGGCTAACCTTTGTTTACATTTTTTCAAGTGAACAATGCCACAGAATACCTAAATTGTAGGTCTAACTTCACGTGGATTCTGCCACAAAAACTAATTCTAGAATGCTAAAATGCCCTTTCCTGATGTTGGCAGCTTTAGACAGAGAAGAAAGCTAACAGAAAAAAAAGAGATTCATTTAAAATGTGGTGCTGGAGGAAAGCTTTGCAGATACCCTGAATGCCAGAAAGACCAAAAAACCAAACAAACAAACAAACAAAAAAACCCAAGTGGGTTCTAAATCAAATCAAGCCTGAACTATCTCTGGAGGCAAACATGATGAAACTGAGGATGTCATACTTCAGGGAGAATTCTTTAGAAAAGACAATAATGCTGGGAAAGGTGGAAGGCAACAGGAAAAGAGGAAGACCAAATATGAGATGGACTGGCTCCCTGAGGGGAACTACAGGCTTATGTTTACAAGAGCTGAGCAGGGCAGTTGAGGACAGGAGATTTCTGAGATCATTCATTCACAGGATCACTGTATCTCAGAGGCAACTTGACAACATATAACAACAGCAACAACGGATGAATAGGTCCAGTGTGGTTGAGAACTTAAGGCACTCTTCTTGCACCCTTTATACATCATTTATGTATTACTGTTTGAAAAGGAAATGAAAATGTTTCAAAAATTTAAATATTGTCATGGCTGCCACGTGGACGATGGAGTAAGCTTGTTTTCTGGAGTTCCAGTGTGTAGGATTTTTGGGTTCAAATTACAAGAAAGAAATGTCAACAATGCGTAGCAGCTGTGTAGCAGTGACTGCTATTCGACAGCAGAATGGACTACCTTTGAAGATGATGAAGGAGGCTTCATCGGGTTATTTTTTTAAAGCACAGGCTGTGTGGCTATCTGTCTGGTATTCTTTAGCTGTGCATTTCCTGAATTGTCAAGAGCAGGACTCAACGATTTGGGAGAAACCTCCAAATCTACATTGATCATTCTATGTATTTTCCATAGTGTCACAACAATCCAGGAGGATAGTTCCCAAGCCAGCTACACTATGACATTCATTCAAACAGCCTCTCCTCGTCCTTGCCTCAAAATGCTACAGAAAGATTGATTCCGATATTGTTAGATATGTTGCGTGCGGTGGATTGTAGTCCACAAAAGTTTGTACTGAAATTAATCTATTAGTCTTCAAGGTGCCGCTGTTCCTTAACTTTTTGTGATACATATTGAATGTTAGCTGTTCTTTTTGGCTGCTTTGCTTCTGAATAAAAAAAAACAGCTCCCGTCCTCATTGCTTAACGTTGCCCTACTTCTGAAGGAAACACAATTCCTGCTCCTTCACCATAATCTAAAATAAATAAAAGCTTCCCACATAGCCTCACCATTTCTCCCCTCTTGCAGTCGTGGAACTACTGGTTAGCTTTGCCTCTGAGTGCCCTTGTGCAAGGGAAAGTCAGACAGCCTGAATTTTTGGATTATTTGTTCATTTTGAATGCCTCCAAGACCACGTGGAGAAGCGGTGCTGCAGTATGCTAGCCTGAGCTGCTTTGCGTCTTCTTACATAAAGCAGCTGCAAGTGCTTTGTGCCTGCAAAACATCTGTGTAGCACCCATAGATCATATCTGGAATATTGTTTATTTTATATCATTACTCTCTCTTGGTTGGATCAAGCTAGTTGCTTTAACAGGGTCTGATTTCTCCGGCTCCACCCCGGTGGTTGTCAGAAACTTGACTAACACTTCCATCTTATTTGTTGTAAGAAAACATTGACCTTAGGCCAAGAGAAGTATAGTTTCCAAATCCTGTGAGATGCTATTCAGAATTGGTTATGCCTCATCTAGAGTACTGGTTCCAGTTCTGGACGCCACACTTTAAGAAGGATGGCAACAAACTGGAGCAAGTTCAGAGGAGGGCAACAAAGATGATTAGGGGACTGGAAACCAAGCCCTATGAGGAAAGATTGAAGGAGCATATTTAGGCTCGGGAAAAGAAGACTGAAGGGAGATACAATAGGCTAGCACTCTTCAAACACTTGAAAGATAGTCACAAAGAGGAGAGGCAAGATCTGTTCTCAATCAATCCAGAGTGTGGGACACGTAATAATGACCTCAAGTTACAGGAAGCCAAATTTTGGCTGAATATCAGGAAAAACATCTTGACTTCTTAGCAGTACGACAATGGAACCAATTACCTCGGGAGGTGGTGAGCACTTCAATGCTGGAGACATTCAAGAGAGAATTGAACAACCCTCTTCAGATCTGCTTTGATTTGGACTTCTGCCTTGAGCACCGGGGTTGGACTCGATGGCCTTAGAAGCCCCTTCCAACTCAATTATTTTGTGATTCTATGATTCTAAGTCCAAGGTGGTAACTGGAACGTCTTCTGCTGCCTTCTCACCAGCTGCACCTATGAAGCAAGCCAGCGAATGGAGGAGTGAATCTGCCAGTAAGAATAAGTAGCAAACCACATTGCAGGGATTCTATTATTCTCTGCGGTTTCATTTCTGTTGTTCTTTCCCTAGCCTTCAAATCTTTTTGTCTCTGCCTGGGATTTGTATCAATTGGGGAAACCTTTAGAAATACAGGTGGAAAGGCTTCTCGTAGCCTATTTCAATTGTAAATACTCTTTCCTGAGCCTTCAGGAAAGGTTCTGGGAAACAAAAATCAAAATGACAATAGTAGTAAGAGAGTAATGAGATACAGTATTCCTCCTCTTCCTCCTCCTTCCCCTGAGAAGACAGAGGTGATCCTGGTCAGTAGGATTAAACACGCGCTATGTGGGGCTGTGGATGGAAAGCGTCAGGAAACTTTAGCAGGTCCAAAATGCAGCAGCCAGATTGCTGACTGGGGCTGATTATAGAGAGATCACATATCCTCCCTATTACAGCAGGTCCACTGGTTGCCCATCAGGCACAATTCAAATTGCTGGTTTTAATCTATAAAGCCCGAAACAGCTTGGGATCAATCTGCCTCACAGACCATGTCTCCAATTTTGAGCCTCCTTGAGTTTTAAGATCATCAAGGGAGACCTTTCTCTCCATCCCACAACCTTCACAGTTGCTTTTGATGGGGACACACAAGAGGGCCTTCTCTGTTGCTGCTCCCAGACTTTGGAACTCGCTCCCACAGGAGACCAAACTGGCCCCATCTTTGCTGTCGTTCCGCAAGCACCTTTCTCTTCAGGCAAGCCTTCCCTCAGTAACTAGCTATCTCTGTAACTAGCTGTGGCGTTTGCCCTCGTGGCCCCTGCTTGTCTTTCCCTCACAAATGCTCACGTCGCGTTTTCTTCTTGCTGCCACCAGTGGATTACGTCAGTCC